>NC_043966.1:5681424-6027674 GCF_902148855.1 Sphaeramia orbicularis
GGAAGTTTAGATGAGAAGTGATGCAAAAGATGGACTGATTTTTGCATCTGAGTTGTGTTTGTAAGTGTCAAATTTGACATCCTTATCATCATGTCGCAGTGAACTTCCAGACTGTGTGTGTGTGTGTCAGTGTCAGGATGTATTTGCTCTTAGTTTGTTACCGACTCAGATGTAAAAGCCGACCGTTTATTTGATTCACATCCTGGCTGCTGTCCAGACAGGCTGTGTGTGTGTGTGTGTGTGTGTGTGTGTGTGTGTCTATGGCTCATTAGTCGGCCGGTGTGTGTGCATATATATTCACTAAATATGTGTGTGTATGTGCGAGGCCACACCGGTTAAAGACTCGCACAGCGGTCACACTCCATCTCCTGTTTGATTAATGTCATGTAGTGTGTGTGAGGATGTGAGGTGTGTAACGTTCTGGCAGCTTCTCAGCATCTGGATGAACTGAGTCTGGGTTTTAAAGGGTCAAGTCACGCAAAATAAAACGCAAACCTGCTCTTTTTCCTTTTCGTTTGTACATGTGTGTAAGTTTAGTTTTAGTCCATATACAGTATGTACATGCACGGTTTGTTCGTAGGTTTGTTTTTGTTTCACTCATCTCCAGGTTTGACTACACTGGGTTACAAAAAAATGTTTTTTGCAAGTTGTCTAGGTTTTTTCAGCTGAATTAGGACCATTTTGCACCGCTAAATCCAAAAATGACATCTGTTTTTCTCAATCAGGTCAGGTTTTTTTGCTCATTTGATTTTGAAAAATTTGCTCTTCTCACAAAATATAATAATTAATACCAAAATAAGATTGGTAAGCACACTTTATGAAACTTGTGACTTGATTCCTGTTAGGTACAATGGTGTATTCACTGCAGATGGAGCAGAATACATCAGGCTTATTTTTGCAAGATCTTCTAGTCGAAGCCATTTCATTCACCTGTAATATTAAAAAAACCATTAATCATAAATTGGCAAAAGTAAAATCTTCAGAACTCGTTTATTGCAAGAAATATGAAAGAATTTTGTACCATATGATGTGAAAATGCCCATAAACGTAAGCAAAAATGTTAAAAAGCCAATATGTAGCATAGTTCAGAAAGTTGACCTGATTGAGCAAAATGAATGTGATTTTTGGATTCAGCACACCAAAATTATCCTAAATCAGCTCAAAAAACTGAAACAATAAATTTGTTGTTGACCAGTGTTATCATCCATATGTTTATGTAGGTTCAGTTTTTGTCTCTACATGCAGGTTTGGTGATGATCCATATGTGTAGCTTTGGGTTTTCATTCATACATGTCTCTACATTTGATTTTAATCCACTATTTGTGTTAATATTATTATTATTATTTGTTGGTTGCACATTAACCCACATTAACAGCCGTTGATGACCAAAATCACGTAGTGACCAAAATGATTGTTTGTTTGGAGGCTCCGTAGTGAATTTGGAAACACCATCATCTTCTACAACATTGATTCACCTGTCAAACCCATGGAGTTGGATCAATGACAGTGGATGGACACACTTGTTTTTATGTTCAATTATTGATATATTTTGTTGAAAAAGTCACGTTTTCCTCATTTTTCTCTGTTTTGATATAATAACCTTTGGATTTTCTCTGAGCTTTAATGAACATCTATATGATTATTTAATTAAATGTAATGAAAAATACATGGTTTACACTGAAAAATACAAAATACAGAAGATAATACTATAACAAATGGTGAAAAATCACTTAAGAAAGGCGATGTAGAGATAAAAATTCATTAGGGAATTTCTCAAAAGTAGCACTGGGTCTTTATGGGTTAAGAAAGAAAAGCAAGAAAAGCAAAATACAGTAAATAGTTCAGATGAGACAGAAACCCTAGAGGTTTATAAAATTATGTCACCCAAATAAGCATAAACAACCAGACAATAGACAAAGAATATACAAATTGTTTATAATATGTAAGTTTGTTTGGTTTCTGAAGTGATTTATCATCATTTATTACAATATTATCCTCTACATTTTCTATTTTCAGTAAAAATCAGGTTTTTTCATATATTTAATTTACTGATCATGTAGATGTACATAGTAGGTTATTATATCACAACAGAGAAAATGGAAGAAAAAGGGATTTTTTTCAGCAAAATCTCTCCTTAACTGAACATAAACCGAATGTGTCCATCCACTGTCACTGTCATTTTTTAAACATAAAGACCCAGTGATACGTTTGTGCCAGTCTCCAAATTATTTTTTCCTGTCTATTCAATCTGTCTTCAGTGATTTATCACCATTTATTATAATATTATCCTCTGTATTTTGTATTTTCTTCAGTGAAAATCCGTTTTTTTTTTCTCTATTTAATTCGCTGATCATGTACATGTTAAAGAAAATAAGGAATGTTGAGGGTTATTACATCAGAAACAGGAAAAAAAAACTGAAGAGAAAGTGACTTTTTCAGCAAAATCTCTCATTAACTGAACACAAACCCAGTGTGTCCATCCACTGTCATTGATCCAACTCCATGGGTTTTACTAGTGAATCAATGTTGCAGAAGATGACGGTGTTTCCACGGTAACTACGGAGCCTCTGAACGTCCATATGGGTCATATCTGATGACCATGAAAAGACAACAAACTGCATTTTACACTAATTATTTACATGGATTGATAGGATTAGGATTAGTGGATCAACAGTTTAGATCAGTAGATGCTTTAAGTCGTCGGTGGATGTTTAGGTGTTTGTGTGCATGAAGGTTTAGTTTTGGTCCATTTGTGGATGTAGGTTTGGGTTAATTTGTCCACACTGTGACATTTCTCTGCTGCCTTTATTGGAGCTCCTTTTTTTTTTTTTTAGGTCAGAGTCTGTCCTCTCTGTCTCGACTGTAGATTATGTAAATGATTCTTTTTACAGTTTGTTACACACTGACCTTCTTTAGATCTTTAACAGCTGTAAACGTACTTTCAAGGTGTTTTTTTTTTTTGTATTTATTTTATTTGCGTTACATGATCGTATGTGGATATTTTACACGTCGGTCGACTGAATGGTTTTAGTCACGTCCCGATTCTGGCTTTGTTTGACATTTAGAATAAAGTTGTGTCGGTTTGAAGCAGATGCAGAACCAGTAGGAAGTAGGAGAGGGTCTGTCCCGGGTCACTGGGAGCGCTGGGAACACTGGGATCTCTGTTTGCTCGTACGTCCCCGTGATCCTCCTCTAATCTCAGAGCGGAAAAAAGATGAGCCTCTCAGGTTGGATTGTAATATTCAGGCGGTGGATTTATTCAGCAGTGTGTGTTTTCTCTGTGTGTTTTGTGTGTGGACTGACTGCTCTGGCTGTCTTGCTCAGTAATTGTTTGCAGAGCGCCCGACACGACTCCCGCTGACCTTTAATTTTTGCAGTGGAAACGTGCAGATCGGCGGCCGTGGCCCTCGTTTGCCTCGCCGTGTTTGTTCTACGTATGTGTATATGTGTGTGTATTGTATAATTTTTTTTTTTTCTTTTCTCTCCTCTCTGGCTGTGGCGGTGTGATTTACACTCCAGGCATGTTCGAGCGAGCCGTGTGCCATCGATACTGTTTTTATTACACCTTGTGCCAAGTGCTAACAGCCGGATACGAGCGGCGGCGACGAGTGGATGCAGCCGCAATTAGCATAATTGAAATAATAATAATGCTAACGAGCTTTCTGAGTGGAGGCAGAGAGAGGAGAGGAGAGGGTGAGGATGATGGTGAGCGGCGGCGGCGGCAATGGTGGTGTTACCGCGGCGATCAACTCTGTGGAAGGCCGCCGCGGTGCATTGTGTGTAATTGGGATAATGGGCTGATTTTTAGTGATGCTTCTGATGGAACAGGTGCCAAAGCCAAAGAGCCGCCGTTTGTTCTTCGGTCAGTTGGAAAACCGATGTTCGCACCGGGCGTCTGTTGGTGTCACGTGCATCGAGACGTAAGGTCAAAGGTCATTTTCGGGGTAAAATTTAGGATGTGAAAGGTGAAATCTTAGCGTGCGCACTCAGGATCTGCACCTGTTTCCTGCAGCCGTTGGGTTGTTTCGTGAATTTCTGAGAAACGTTGGAACAGAAGGAGAATGTTTCAGAGTCACGTAAGACATTGAATCTTAATTCGTACAACCTGAACAAGTCAGACAATAATAAAAAAAAAAAACAAAAAAAAAAGACAAATTCTATTAATTGCAGGCTCCTTGTCTTTATTTTGACTAATTTAACCTTCAGAACTAAGTGTCAACGGAGGCTTTTATCAGCATCAGACACTGGAACTTAAAAAAAAAAAAAAAAAAAGCATTTCTCTCACCTTTGTGTTAACACTGTGACAATTAAATTAAAAATACAAACTTTAATACTGAAATATACAAAGAAGTGACAGAAATGACAGGTACGAGTCGAAGTCAATGCAGTGAGAGTAAGAAATGATGAGGAAATAGAAATACGACACTTCTGTTTCATTCAGCTATTTGACGATTAATTGAATAATTGTTGTTTTAATGACAACAAGGAGATTATGCAATAAGTGTAACAGGCATACATATACTGTACAGCTATTATATTACATGTCACACTATATCGTAATTTGCAGATGGGAGAAACAGAAATAAAGGATGTTTTTTTTCTGTTGTTTTGGGAAAGACGGTATGAGATTTATCAGACAGTCTGATAGAAAATCACAATAAATGTAATATTTTTGGCTTTTTAACAACGTCAAACATTTGAGGATGTCAATAATTTCCCAACTGGATTTAAAGCAGAAGCTGTTTTTTCACCCAAAACCTAAATATGTTTCACTGAGTCTCTGAAAATGTGCCAAATTGTTCAAAAAAGTACACAATTTGGCACATTTTTACAGAAAAATCACTGAAACCATTGGTCTATTATGAGAAAAGTTGCAACTTATTATTATTTTGTTTATCTGATAACTTTAGACGCTTAAAGACATGAGTGAAATGACTTTTTGCAGCTTCTTGAATGAAACCCTGTAAACCTGCAGAGTCTGTTACCGATCAACATTATTGATCTGATTAGAATGATTAATAATGAACTATTTTGATATATACACAACTTTTAACAAGGAATCGTACATGATGTAAAACAGGCTGAGCTGCAGAGGCGACGTCCCCAGAGGATGTTTTTTACGTCAGAAAACACAGAAAACCCGCCAATTTGTTGGAATACTCACCTGTTTTAAAGCTGCTATCATTGATTTTGTTTCTTTTTTGACACTCAGGGTCAAAATCACACAATTACAAGCTGGAAACACAACACGACAGGCTGCATCACTTCTTAACAGGTCCTTTTTGTAGCTTATTAAACCTAGTAGTAAAACATCAGTGTAGCTCTTTGTTGTTGAACTTCTGGACTCATATTTATCCTGCACATTCAGACTTAATAAACCTGTATTTTCACTCCAACAAGTAAATGAATCTGAACTATGTCCATTAATATGTTACTACAGAAGCTGAAAACTAACATTTTTAAAAAATTTATGTGCCAGCTAATAGACAGTGCCAATAAATAAATAAATAAATGAGTCGAATTAGTATCAAACAAGGCTTAAATTGTTGTTAAATCTGTAGATTGATTCGAGTCGGCTTTAGGAAACGTTTGAGTGGGTTTTGAAAATAGAAACATGAGTAAAACCTGATGAAGCAGAGGCTCCTGGGTGTTTCCACTGCTGTTATTTTAGTTGTGTTTCCTGACAGCGACAGCCTCCATAGAACTCACTCAGGTGACCTCCTCCTCCTCCTCCTCCTCTTCTTCCTCTTCTTCTTCTTTTTCTCTCTACGCTCTCGACCGGCCAAACGCTCTGCCTGTGCGTCCGTGCAGTTGGAAGAATTAGCTCCCAACAAACTGGCCTACAAATGAGGCATTAAGCATTGGTAATGGGGGTGCAGAAAGGTCACGGCTGTATTAATCTGCCGTCTGGGGAATACACCCCCGAGCCGGGAAACGCCGAGACCGAGGAGGAAGCAGGCGAGTTTCCAAAAACAAACCCTGCAAGAAAACGCCGAGCATGAATAAATATTTATCCACGCCCGGGTGATCATATTGATCATGAAGCGTTTTAGGAAACAAAACGAGCAGGAAAATGAGATTGATGTAAAAATATTCAGCCGCTGGTTCGGAGCCGGTTCCCCCCTCGGATGCTTTAAGGTTCCTCGGGCCAAGAGCGGAGGTCGCTTCCTGCAGGATGATCGATTTGATTTTGGATACCAGTTTTAGACTCTGCTTCTGCTGAAATCTGCTCCTCACACACTCTCACAGCGTTCATCTTATGCATAAGTGTAACTTTAAAGCACAACTCAACCAGCAGTAATTCACTGTAAATTAGTAGAAAATGAGCTCACAACTGGGGGCTTCAATGAAACTGGTCCTAAAAACAGGACATGGAGCTAAAAATTCAAACCAGATGTAGACTAATGTTACGAAGCAAGTTTGGAAGCACTTTGGGTCTATTTTAAAAATAAATATGTACTGAGGTAAAAGAGCAACTATTTTACAGATAAAACACATTTTTCCATTATTTTCCATTATTTTTAATACAAAAATCTGCATGTAACACGGTCAAAAGGACACGAAAATTACGCGCCACTATTTTTTTTAATATCTCTTTATTCTCTCGCAGGTACATTTTAGGAATTGAACTAATTATTCAAGGCAGAGCGTTTCACAAAAATGACCACTGTTGCAAAATCATTTGTGATTTATTTGTGTTTAAATGTTCATGTTCTGCATGTAACACCAGTGGACACGATAGGTTCCATGCTAAACCTGGAATTAGACTGAGACTGATGGAAAACCCACGTCTGGATTAGAAAAACCACTAGGATCGACACATTTAACACAGTGTCTTTATTTATAGTCTATAGAAGACCATTTACACACGTTTTCAGATCTAATGCACTGACACCTAGGTAGCGTTTTACATCCCAATTTTGGTCCAATATTTGAATAAAAATTCATGAATTTTGGTACGGCTCAGAGGAAGAGTATAATTTTTTGCATTTATCTGAGGTCACCATTAGGTACATCTTGGGAGGAAATATGTCTAAATTTACCTTTTATTATTGGGTCTAAAAAGCTGCCAAAATGTACCCAGTTTAATAGAAGCACTGAAATGTGTTCTAATTCATGTATTATGTCAATGACAAATCGCTCCATTAAGATAATTTACAGTAAAATCAGTCTTTTATTACAAGTTCAGACATAAGAGCTGCCAACTGGTCATTGATGGGGAACAATTTCTTAGTTCCACCCCTTTTTAGAAACACAAATATTGTTGTTAATGGAACAATTTGTGTGATTTTGGATGATGTATCTGCAGAAACTGACTTTAATATTCATAATTCTATTTTCATTAATGTATAATTGCCTAAAAATAAGAATAGTTGTGTGTTTGTGTAGAATGAGCTGCTTTTATTCATATTTTATGGCTCAGAACAGGATCATTCTTTCATTTTAAAGTGTCTTCCTTCTAGTTAAGATATCTCACCCTCAGTTTCTACATCTGAACCCAAAACAGATTAAAAAAAACACTGGTAAAGTTAGTTCCATACATCTTAATGACTGAAAACATCCTGTGGACACACTGAGATTTAGGCATTCGGATCAGGATCCAGATTCCTGGGTTTCTAAAGGAGGTTCTAGACATCGCAGAAGAGGTTTTCACCTGATTTGGCAAAGTTGAAGAGGTTGTAAAAGGAGGTTTTAAGAGCTCCTCTTGGTGGTGCTTCAAATGTTCAGGAGATTTAGAACCTTTTTGATGAGGTTAAAGAGGTGTTTGGGGTCTCTCAGAGAAGTTCCACAGGTTCTTCAGGTGTACTTCAGGTGGTGTAGAGGTTCTCCAGGAGCTTGGGATGCAGATGTTCTAGAGTAGATTGGGTTTTAGCCTGAAACCACATACGGTTTTCTCCATTTACATCACATCTCCACCCTACTCCTGTGTTTTAAGCGCCATAAAATAGAGACTTTCGGAAACAGTCATGCAGACTCTTGTGTTTGCTTCCAGAGCTTCATCCATGTGAGCTTTTCCAGAAAAAAAACAAGGTGATTTTCTGTGATGACCAGCTGTTAATTCAACAGATTCTGAACTACACTTGATTCTGTCATTGTTTTCTCTGTAGCAGCTGTTGTGCAGTTAAATTTGGCTTTTTATTGTGATAATACTGACTGTATTCAGAGCAGGTGAGCTGTTAGTAGAACAACCCATGTTATTTACACCCATCACTGTATGGTATGTCCCAGAGAAGACGGACATTATTCTAGATGGACATGTTTTGGTTTTTTTTTGGAAACTACAGTAAAATGAAATGTATTTTTGTGAATGTGGCCTCGAGGCAGTGATTGAACATTATATAGAACCACAAATCAGATATACTTGGGCTTTACTGTAGTATTTATGCATCTACTCCACTACAGCTCGATATATGCAAATGTAGTACGTTTTACTTCATTACATGTGTCCAACATCTTTAATCCTTTTGTATATAAAACATAAAATGATGTAGTCGTTCTAATCCTCTCAGTTCTTCACAAAGTATGTCAATATAACTTTAAAGTGAAGTGCAGTATATTTTATTGTAATGGGACACTAATTACCTCTACTTTTGTAAGTGTCAAATGAAAGTTGTGTACATCTATTCCAAAGTATTCAGGTATAAGACAAAATAATTACTGGACACACAGTGAAATCCTCCCCACAGATAAGTGAATATATTAATTTTACATTTGTTCCCTTCTATCACCGATATTTTTGATTCAGTAGATCATCTTCAGGCCTTTTACTTTAACCCTTTCATGCATACTGGTCACTACAGTGGACAGCTATTCTACGGCTGTTCCCTTGTATATTCATGGATTTTGTTGTTCTTTTTGTTTTTTGTTTTTTTTTACATATATCTTTATTAAAGTTTTAAGACACTACTTATCTTTTCTGACATGAATTGGTAACATTATGTAGATCTCTCCTGAGCATAAACCACCAGAATCACAAGCCCTCCCCATAGTTTTCACACAATTTATCAGTAAATACATGTTTCTGTGCGTCAAAAATTAAACATGTGGTGTCCAGCTGAGTGGACATTTTTGCAACTTCATGAAAAATAGGTTCATAAGATTTTTTTTTTTTTTTTTAATGTATTTTTTAAAATTTTTAAAATTATTTTTACATATAAATATTGTATTTATTTTTCAGAAGAAAATTTTCAATCGCATTGTTTTTTTTCATGCCTAAAGAGGAATAAAAACACTCAGGAAAAAATTTTGATTAAGGTTCTCATAATTCGTGCATGAAAGGGTTAATATTTAGTACATTGGTAAATTAATTTTCATTGTTCCTGTGACAGTGACATTAAAGATCTATTCTATTCTATGCTATGCTATGCTATGCTATTCTAGTCGGTAGTAATCCTTGAGCCTAAATTCAGAACTTTTACTTGTAATGGAGTATTTCTACGCTGTGTAATTTCAACCTTTAATGACAGAAAATCCTCAGTGTGTTCATATGTTACGCTGAGTGAAGTTTACTCAGATCTAGTAGGAAATGTAAAACTAATTGACAAAGAACAGAAGTGATTAAAGAAAGCCAATCAGACATTAGAAAATGAAATACCAACACACTGTAGATGCAAATATATGTGAACAAACAGTTTAAAAACATGATGTAAAAGGGAAACCACTGAATATATGTGATTTATGATAATGATTTAAAGCACGCAGGTAAATAAAATCTATATGATGTCAGATTCAGTGTTTAACGAGTTAGTATTTTCGTAGATTTCCCTTTTTTTTTTTGTTTTTTTTTGTTTGTTTCATTCCACCACTATTTAACCTGTTTACTTGTAACAAACAGAAACACTGCAGTAATATTCAGAATTAGATAAAAAAAAAAACAAAAAAAAAACACACACACATTGGTCTGATTATCCAGTCGTGTTTCTTGTTTCTTTGGTGTTTTAAGAGGAAGCAGAAATCCTCCTCCTCCTTCCACTCTTCCTCTTCCTCCTCCTCAGTGTGGAGGAACAGTCTGGTCTCTCAGGGTTTGGTCTCTGTCGCTGCAGTTTTTCCGTCTTATACAAAAGGTCATGTTAAAACCCAGAGACGTCAAACACCTGAACACCCTCCATCCGCTGCTCCTCTTCCTCCTGGGTCAAATTCGCCTTTTACATATTTATATTTTAGGTGCGTTTATGATAGCTTTAACATCGCACTCTCAGATCAGCATGTTTTTGTCTTTCAGGAGCTTTCTTTTGCACATTAGCCTTGCAGAAAAACAAAGTACTGTCTTTTAAAAATGCAATAAAACTGTGAGTTGTTTAGCAGACGGGTCAAATGTCAGCAGCACCTGAGGTCTAATGTGAACAAATGTCGATAGAAGTCAGAGAAAAGAAAACGGCCTCTGAATCTGCTTATAAGTCTGTATTTTCCAGTTTTTCTTCAGTATCCAGTGATAGTTGTTTCCATGTGTACAGATTAGTCAGGAGCTGAAAATATGCACTATATGGACAAAAGTATGTGGATGCGTTGAATTCATGTGTTTCTTTTCTAACAGGGGTCTGGGATACTAAACAATAATGATAAATGTCATAATATAGTTTCATATTGAGATAAATATCATTGCATTGGTTAGTTTGGTTTACATTGTTATCTTTGCTTCCAAAATGACGATGATAATGAGATGATTTTTATTTAATTTCTCTCAACATTGATTTATGTTTTTTTCTTATCCATGAATATATTCTGCCTCTAAATTTCTAAAATATTTTTCCTACTCTTGACTGTAAATAGCAATTTTCTACCACAACTAATCATCTACTTTCATCACATCTCACTAGTCGCCTTTCCATTGACCCTCAAACTGCGTGAATATAACTTGACCAATATAATAATAATAATCATAATGATAATAATAGTAACCAGCAAAACTGGTATATCACGTAAAACTGCAATGGAAAGACCTTTTTCTGCAACTAGAGTCACATGAATAAAAAAAAAAACTGATGTTGACTCGTTACAACAAGCAAAGAAGAAGAGTTTTAAAAGAAACATGGTGCATTATGTGTGGACACACCAGGAAACTCAACCATTTTTAAATTTTGTACGGGATAGAGGGGTAATATATAATAATAATGAATATATCTGTAAATCAATACGATATTTACGTCCGTCGCCATGTTTATGGAATGACTTCTTGTGTCATCTCGCGATAATAAATGAACAAATCATTGCGTTTGTGATTTAATGGAAAGACCGACATCACCCACTTCTGTTTTTTCGACTTTTTATAAATATTGGTAAAGTTTTGTACAGACGTCCAATGGAAAATCAACTACTGAGGAAGAAAAATCTCCCATAAAACTTCAAGTAAATATTGATGTTTTTATCTCAAATCCTCATGAACAGGACATCTTACAGCTGTAGATATGATGTGTCCCAATACTTCTGTCCTTATAGTTTATAAACATCAGTATTTCCTTAACCAATCACAGCGCAGACAGAACCATCTTGGGGTGATTCCAGTCAGTGTCAGAACAAAAAAAGTGTCTGAGAATCTGTTTCTTCAGTTTTCTTCAGTCTCACAGTAACAAACAGGAGCTGATGATGACTTAGGTTTCTGCTGTTTATGTGAGGATGACTGTGAATGTCATCAAATAGAAGAAAGTCTGAGAATGAAGAGAAACAAGCGTATTCAGAGTACTTGTTTCTGTTTTTTTAAGACATTTGTTCCATGTGTTTAATTTGTTTACAAGCTGCTGTTAATGAAGTCAAGTTTTCCTGCCTTTTATTGTAACCTTCACCACATTTTGCTTGTTTTGAATGTGCTTTCTGAGTGTCTGGTCTGGTGTGTTTTTTAGTGTTACAGGCTATTTATTTATTTTCCTGGCTATGACATTTTATTCATATATTATGGCTACGTCACTTTTATTTATTTATTATTCTTATTCTCTATATTCAACTCTTATATCTCATTTGTATGTATGTATGCGAGCAACAGAGTTCATAGAATTTTACTTCTGGATCAGTAAAGCACATATCTGTCTATGTATGCATCTATTTGCTGTGTTCTGAGTGGTCTTTGTGTCCTTCTGCAGCGGCGTGGGTTTAGCCCGAGCTCACTTCGAGAAGCAGCCTCCATCCAACCTGAGGAAGTCCAACTTCTTCCACTTTGTGCTGGCGCTTTACGACCGCCAGGGTCAACCGGTCGAGATCGAGAGGACCTCATATGTCGACTTCGTGGAGAAAGACAAGGTAATGACAAATGCACTATAAGCACTCAACAGGTCTACATCCGCTGCTGAAAGTACTCCCGAGCACGCTATATGGACTCAACAGGTTTACATCCACCACTGAAAGTAGTCCCAAGCACACTGTATGGACTCAACAGGTTTACATCCACCGCTGAAAGTAGTCCCAAGCACACTGTATGGACTCAACAGGTCTACATCCGCCTCTGAAAGTAGTCCCGAGCACGCTATATGCACTCAACAGGACGACATCCACTGCTGAAAGTAGTCCCAAGCACATTATATGGACTCAACAGGTTTACATCTACCGCTGAAAGTAGTCCCCGAGCATGCTATATGGACTCAACAGGTCTACAGCCGCTGCTGAAAGTAGTCCCAAGCACACTATATGCACTCAACAGGTCTACATCCGCCGCTGAAAGTAGTCCCGAGCACGCTATATGGACTCAACAGGTCTACATCTGCCGCTGAAAGTAGTCCCGAGCACGCTATATGTCTCAACAGGTCTAGATCCGCCGCTGAAAGTAGTCCCGAGCACGCTATATGCACTCAACAGGTCTACATCCGCCGCTGAAAGTAGTCCCAAGCACGCTAAATGGACTCAACAGGTCTACCTCCGTTGCTGAAAGTAGTCCCAAGCACACTATATGGACTCAACAGGTCTACATCCGCCACTGAAATTAGTCCCAAGCACGCTATATGGACTCAACAGGTCTACATCCGCCGCTGAAAGTAGTCCCAAGCACACTATATGCACTCAACAGGTCTACATCCGCCGCTGAAAGTAGTCCCGAGCATGCTATATGGACTCAACAGGTCTACATCCACTGCTGAAAGTAGTCCCAAGCACATTTACTCCTGTTCATGGCAGATTCAGGACATTACTGAGACTTCTTGGTTTCACTCTTTCATTTCATTTATTGATTTATTTCACCAACAGAAATGAGTCAACAAGCATAGTTTTCATCTGGTCAGAGGTTAAAAAGCCAAACTAAAACATAGACAAGACAAAAGCTCTTTATTTCCTTTCTTCATTCATTGTCTTGTCCACAACAGACACTATTTCGATTAAAAGCTGTATTAATGAGCTGGTTTAGCATATTTTTAAGACTTTATTACTTTCATTGCTCTTTTTCATGCAGGAACATTACTTACATTTTCCTTTTTTCATTCTTCTTTCTTCTCTTTTCCTTCCCTCTGTTGTTTATCCCTTCTTTCTTCTGCTCTTTCCTTTCTTCCTTCACTTCTGATTAATTTCTTTTATATTTTCCTTCCTTCCTTCCGTCCTCATCATCACCCACTTTTTTACCTCTATAAAATCTACAACGATCAGCTCTTAACAAATCACTAAACCTTTAATTTAATAATTTACATCATTTCTATAATGTTTTCCTGGTTTACTCACATTTTGATTTCCATTTCCTTATTTCCATTCTTCCTTCCTTCCTTCAGTCTCTCTTACAAAATAATTTACTTGATTAAAACAGCAGTAATTCCTGTTTTCAGCCAATTTTGAAGCCTTTTCCTTCATTTTATCCTTTGTTTTTTCCTTTTTCTCCTTCTGTCTTTCCTTCCTTATTTGTTCTATCTTTACTTCTTTTTCTCACTCTGTAAGAATGTCAGTGTGTAAAACTATTGTCATCCAGGGTTTTAGCCCTTTCCTTTCCTTTCCTTTCCTTTCCTTTCCTTTCCGTCTGTTGGATAAAAACTAAACATCCCAGCTGTTTCAGAACATTCCTGCTTATTCCTTTATTCTACCTGTGATCTGACTGTTCACTTTGGTCCAGTCAGAGCCTGGACACTCGGACTGGGTCCAACTGGACACATAACACAGCGTTTGGTTTCCAGAACAAAGCTATAATACAAACGCTTGAGTCCTAATAATAATCCTAATGATAATAATATACAGTCAGCTTTGGGGGGTTTGTTCTCTGATCGGCTGCCAGCTGGCACCGTATCCTCCACCCACTCTCTCACCTCACCTCTGCTTTGACCTCTAGTCTCTCGCCCCGACTCCCCCCAACACACACACACATTAACACACTCTGGGACCGAGCCAACACTCGCGGGCACAGTTGGCAGCGAGCGAGCGGCCGACAGAGGCTGAAAGAAGAGAAAAGGGGAATAAAGAGGACGAGGCGGAGGTGAGGAGAGATGAAAACACAGAAGAAGAAAGATTAGACGTGGAGGATGGAGATTAAAGACGGGGTGAAGACGAGTAAAAACAGGAAATAGAAACGAAAACGCCAAACATCAGTGGGGTCAGGTTTCATATCTGGAAGTTCAGTCGTGGTACAGCTTAGAAGGAGTTTCAACCAACATTCTCTGTCTTTATTTATTTTAATTGCAGATCAAGATTAATATTTACTTTACTGATGGTGACAGATTGATCGGTAATACATAAATGAAGACGATAAGACTGCAATTGTGAAAATCTGAGGAAGGATGAGCAAAAACGACTGGTTCATCTGCGTCTGATTCAGAAGAAATTATCAATTTAATAATCTGTCAAAGAGCATGAATAGTATATCCACCTCCCATCCCCCATTTTTTTTTATTACATTTTTTTAATTCCAAACCAACCAATGTAAATAACAGCAGGTTTTCTTCCACCTAGATCCTACATTACTGGCACTAACGTTCACCTGAACCGAACTGTCGGCAGTGTCAGAATTTGCAAACGTCCCCATGCACTGGGTTGCCGTAAAGGGGGGGAGGTAAATTGACAAATTCATGGGGCCCAGCATTTGTGGGGGCCTATGGAGCAGTGGAGGGGGTCCATTGGAGACAGGTTAGAAGTTGTGAAAATTTCATGTAAGATCCACTAAATAATAGAGCAACAGAACCCGGAAGTCAGACATTGAAAGTATGTAAGGTTTCACGCCAGTGTTAGTTACACGTTAGTTATGGATCACACCCAACGTATATAACTGCCCCCTCCCCCCGACAAAAAAAAAAAACCCACCCTCCTGTATACATAACACCCTGATTATATATGTATCCAGGCTTTTTTCTTTGGCTTCCAAGAGTAACTTGTGCACGGTGGTGCAGTGGTTAGCACTCGTGCCTCACAGACGGAAGGTCCTGGGTTCGATTCCAACAGCAGTCGACGGGGGGTGGGACCTTTCAGTGTGGAGTTTGCATGTTCTCCCCGTGTCTGCGTGGGTTCTCTCCGGGTACTCCGGCTTTGTCCCACAATCCGAACACATGCACTACTAGGTTAACTGGTTAATCTAAATTGCCCATAGGTGTGAATGTGAGAGTGATGGTTTGTCTCTATATGTTCAGCCCTGAGATGAACTGGTGAAATGTCCAGGGTGTACCCCGCCTTCGCCTGTAAGTAGCTGGGATAGGCTCCAAGAGACCCCCGTGACCCTAGTGAGGATAAAGCGGGTTCAGATAATGAATGAATGAATGAGTAGTTTTGCAAACACCCTGATTATAATATTATTACAGGTACATGCTGTTGTCATGTCAAACCTAACCTGCATCAGTTTGTAAATGTTTTCTTATTGTTGTTTTGTGTGTGTGTGTGTGTGTGTGTGTGTGACAGGAGTACAACGGAGAGAAGACCAACAATGGAATCCACTACAGGCTACAGCTCCTCTACAGCAACGGTAAGAAAAGAACAACGACACACCAGTCCTGGAAAAACTTAGCCTGGCCATCCATCCGTCTTTCTCAGTGAGAAATCCGTCTGGAATCGCGAGGTTTGAATCCAAATATGAGGGCGGGACTAACAGACACAAAGTAAACCAATCACAGATAAGACGGATGTGACGCTTTTGCCAGAGAAACTTAAGAATACAGGGTGTAATCTGTAATTCAGTCCTTATTTTTGAATCAATTAAACAAACGACAACAGTTGTAAAGAAATTTGTGGACATGGAACTGACTTTGACTCGCGACAAAAAGAAGATAAGATATTCCTTTATTGATCCCACAATGGGGAAATTCACAGTGTTATCAGCAGCAGACATACACATAAACATACACATACGTGTAAAACAAACAGTCATATAAATTTGAATTAAAAAAGTGTTTAAAAGGAGAGTGCAAATACGGTTTGATATGAATGTTGTGCAAATGGTTATAAATATAAAAAAATATAAATACGGATTTGAATATATACAGATTTGGACAGGTGCGGTTTTAGATATATAAATATGGTGCCTATAGACAGTGATGGACAACATAAATGGAATGGAAGGAGGGTTGTTATTACACCAAGTATGATGCATTGCAAAACACCCGCCCCCCAGACTTGTGATTAGTGCAATATAGAATAGATCGTACATATTTCACAGCGACTGGCCCAATTCCAGACTGTTTTTTTAGAACTGAATACACTGAGAAAACCGGATGGCTGGCCAGGCTAGGAAAAAATAATCTGAGAATTGGACTTAGACCTCACAGAACTCATGTACATCAGATGCAGATGATTTCATGTTTTATCTTAAGAATGTTCATATTAGTGACTATTTGAAGCAGGTTAGCTTAGCATAAAGACTGGAAATGAATGGAAATTGCTAGCCTAGCTCTGTTTAAAGTTTAAAAAAAATCCACATAGAAAGGAATAAATGTAGAATTTTAAGATTATATTGTCGAGGGGGTTGTGTAATAGTACTTATATCTATGTAAGAGATGAACTGTCACATGGAGCCTTTCCTTTCAACATGAGGGACGTGAAGGTGATGTTTTGATGTTTTTTTGTGTTGCACACTCATAAATCAAATCGTACATTTAAGCTTCAAATGGTAAATCTGTAGACATTTTCTGGTGCAGTTGTACTTTTTTGTGACGAAGGTGATCTCTTAGCTTTTTTTAAAATTAAATCTGCAGAAGGAAATCACACTTTGCTAATTGTTTCTAAGTTCTACGTTGGTCTGGGGTTCTCCAGATTTCCCAAAAACGGAAAATTACTCCAGTATCTTCCCCTGTTTTGAATGATACTACTGACTAAATACTTTGCCCCCATTTCCAGCAGAGTTACATGTGTTACCTGTTATAATATTTGTATATCATCTCTAAATCTGACTGTTGACAGATATTGTTTTCACTTTAGAACTTGTAGCCTAAAGGGCGCCTCGTTTACCTCTACCAAAAGTAAAGGAATGAACAGTATCAGAGGATCTAGAACCCGTGGTTCTAGATCCTCTGATACTGGGGGGTAGAGGGTCAATGCGCTAGTTGTGTTTAACCCATCATCTCACTGTTTTGCAGAACAAACACATTAGTTGTGGCATTGATAACTGGTAGAATACAACCTGATGATGATATACTGGCAAGCACATGGTGAGCAAAATCCAATGCACAGCTTTAAACCAATACTTCCACTGTAAGAGTCTGCAGGAGCAACCAAACATATCGGCCTTTGTGTTGCACAGACAACATAGTAAACCAGTGTGATCCTCCAATCAGATGCAGTGTCTTAGTATGAACATTAATATTCCACTATTATTCTGAATTTGATATATATCAAAAAACTATTGCACTGACTTCAGAAATTTTAGATTCCACTGGGATTTTCAGTTGAATAACCTCTCAGCTGGCATGTCTTTTTGTGCACATGAAATTTGGCACCATGACAACTAAGGCTGAGCAATTTTATCGATTCTGTGGTATATATCGATATTTTGTTTCCCCAGAAAGTATCAGTTTTTCAGCTGCGACTATCGATACATTAAGCCCCATTCAAATGCACCGTGTTCTGTCTGGCACTCTGCTCGCCGCCCATTTCCCCTGTTCGCTTTGCAGGAAGAGCGATTAGGTCAATCAGCCGCTAGTGTCACTGTAGACCGAACCGTGCACACATGCACATGTTTATGTGTTGTTAGGTAACCCACTTCAATGAAGATTCTGGGCATTTGTAAAGCTGTTGTATTCCAAAATTACTAATATCTCCCAAAATCTTGGTCCTATCAACTTGTTTCTGCTTGTCTCTTCCTTGACCAAAAGTGCATAAGTATGCCAAACTGCAGCAGTCATCTCTGTATGGATTTTCTGTGATGCCCAAGACACACACACACAGAGTCCGCTTCCCTTTTATAATATACATGACAGAACTGAAGCTACACTGGATGACATCACTTCTCTGTCTCTTGGTCAAATGTATCTCGACAGTTACTTTGGTTGCCTTCCTTTAGTCATAAAAGTGGAGATGACAACAAACAGCCAATCACAGCATGTGCAAAATACGTCTGATGGTGTAGTTTCACCTCCACCCTAACCTAAACCTTAACCTAAACGGGTGCAGTAGCTGAGGCCTGGAGCAGATGTGTCGTATAAACCAGAATCAGCATTGAAAGCAGTCTGGAAAATGCATCAAATTAACAGATATGAGAACAGATAGAATGCAGGCAGATCTCATAGGACCTAGTATTTCAAAGTCTGAAATCAGCCGCTGTAAAAAACCAAACTTAAGACAATGACTGACAGCATGAAAACTGGAGTGACTTGGACTCTAGGATTAATAGACTGATGAACTTGTGCTAATGATCTGTCTGTGTGAACTTCCCCCGTCTGAATTAAAGTTTAGGATTAGTCGAAGAGGAAACAATATTAAAGGTCACCTCACTGGACTTGAAGTTGAGAGTGAGGCTGGAAAAAAGTTTTTCATTATCAGCACACAGCGAGGCGTTTCAGACATCTGGAATATTTAACTCCTCTCCAAACTGGACCTCTGTTTTTTCCATTGGGGGGTGGATTTGGGGGGGGTGGGGGGTTCTTTTGCTGATTCAAAACACACAGCAGCTCAGATTTGACCTGGCACCGGTCCAGACATGCAGGAGGAGGACGGCGCTAATGCTCTCAGACCCCTGCAGAAACAGGAGATAAAGTGGGACATAAAAGAGCGTTTTCTTCCAAAGGGGGATAAATCACTCTAATATGAGTCGGCATCTCGGTATTAGCATCGTACGGAGGTAATTGACCTCATCTGCAACCGGGACGGATAGCCGCCATTTAGGGCTGCAGACTGTTCAGCACTCAGCCGCTGAGCGAGGAGTGAATCATGTCAATTAGAAAGCAGAGGAAGCCGCGAGCAAACGGCCCCGACAAACAAGGAGAAGAAGAAGGAAGAAAAAAAAAAACGACCGTGAATACAATTAGAGCTGCTCCGCCGCTAACAGGTGTTCCCTGCAATTTGCCTCCTCCACCCCATGTCGTGTTTGTGTCACATTTACGCTCGGATGCATAGCTAATAAAAGACAAGCAATCCTGATTGATATTTAATTTGTCGGAGAATGAGGATTCCTTGTTATCCTTGAGGAAAAAGGCGGTGGGGGGGCGCGGCGGTCGGGGTAGGGGGAGCGTTCGGCAGTTAAAGGCGGCGTGGCCTATAAATAATAAACAGCTCTGGAGCAGCGCTAATGTTTGTTTTTGCTGAGGGGGGCGAGCAGAACCGGGATGAGACGACAAGAGCTACAGAAAACATAAATACACTACCGGGACAGAAATAATAACAGAATAAAATTAAAGTGCGTTATTAGGAATTGTGTGGAGGGGGGGGTTTAACAGTCAGTCGTAGCGAAATTTTTGTTTCTATTCAGTCTTTCAATGTAGTTTTACGACAGGATAAGTAGTTTGACTTTTATTCGGAGACATTTTAGTTGGATTTTGACTTAAATGCAAAGGACTACAATTCCCTTGATGCGTTTCACAAAATTCTCCTGTTTCAACCAAGTGCAAACTGTAGCTTCAGCGAGCCACAGAAGCTGAGGCTCATGGGTATTGTAGTGTTTAGTCAGTGTTTGTAGATTCAGAAATGAGAATGTTCAGGTTCTGTTGAAAAGAGGTTTCTGAGACTGCGTGTTGTTGAATTTTCTTTGCGTTTCTTTGTTTTCACCCACAGCATTTAATTTTGTCATTATTTTCTATTTTTATTTCATGTTTCATTTTGTTTCAAGAGAGCACAAGTGATGTTTTACTAGCTTTTATTTGAGGATTTTTTTTTTTTCTAGTTACTTTTTTCCAGCAAAGTTTTGATTAATGGAAGCTAAAAAACGTCGAGTGATTGAATGCATGACATCAAATATTATGTTGTTTATCAATGGGCCAATATAGCCAGCGGAAGCTACAGTTTACACTTTGAAAAAACACTTCCTCTGTAGAAGCAAGGGTTTATGGGTAATGTAGTGTCTAGAGTCAGTATTTGTAGGCTCCAGAATGATCTGATCTTTTTTTTTCACAAGTTTTTAAGCATCATTTTTAAATTTTCCTAATTTTTTTCAGGTTTATTCCACCTTTCACTTGACTTCAGTTGGATAGACGTGATGATTTGACTAGTTTTGGTACTTTTTATTCAGTTCCTGTTTTAGTTTTTCATGAAAGCTTCAAGCTTTTTAACATTTTTTAATATATTTTTACATCTTTGCACACTTTAATTGCCCTGTGTATATTTATATATACATTTTTATCTTCCTCTGCAACGAAAAGTACTGAGCCCTAAAGACATCTATCTATCTATCTATCTATCTATCTATCTATCTATCTATCTATCTATCTATCTATCTATCTATCTGTCTATCTGTCTATCTGTCTATCTGTCTATCTATCTGTCTGTCTGTCTGTCTGTCTGTCTGTCTGTCTGTCTCATAGAAGCTCAAAAATGTTGAGTCAATGAATGTATGACAACAAATATTTTGTTTATTAAAGGTCGCATATTGTGGAAAGACATTTCATTATAACACACCACGAATCATCAGCATTGGGAGAAAAAAAGCTGTGTTTTCCTGCAGTTATGTTCTGTTTTAGTTTGTTTTCATCTGCTGATATCAGGCTTTTTGGCCACTATCCACTAATAAGACAACCTGTCATCGATACCAGTAGATGATGTTTATCCAGTGGCTGATATTCATGGTTGTTTTGCAAGTTTGAGCACAAATTCAACCACTGATTCAATGATGGTGTGATGAAAGAAGCCTGTAAAACATACATATTCTAATGTAGTCTCTTATAATGAGGATTTCTTTGTTTCTCCGGCACAAAAGCATCGATTTTACCCTAGAATTCCACAACTACTGCATCTCTAGTGGTTTTATTAATGCTTTCATCACTAATTTTTCACCTTGTCTTGGTTTTCATTAGCTGTAATAATTATTTGAGAGTTCATTCCAGTGGTTTTATGTTAATATTTTTGCGTTTCTGTGTTTCAGGAATCAGGACAGAACAAGACCTTTACGTTCGGCTGATAGACTCCATGACCAAACAGGTGAGACGGTTCATGATTCAGATTTTATTTGACCCAGACCATCCGGACACGGTATGGATTAGAAATAAAACATTAAAGACAATAAATATGCTCCAATAAAAGCATTCACAGGAGCGAGGTGTAATGGTTGTTTTCTGAGACACATAAGAACAAGAAGGATTTAGTTTAAATGAAACAATGTTTATTTTGAACAATACGAGAATGACAAAAGAGCTAAAAACGATTCCTCCATGGCCAAGTTTTGTCCTGTCACATCTTTAATTTGGGAAATGCACTCCTTTATACACCAATGAACTGACTTTTCTATGTGTTATTGTCCAATCAGTGTGTGTTTACAGTAGTCTTGATATTTAGAAGGTGTACTATGATGCAAAACTTAAAAAATCCTCAATGAATCGACAACGGAATGAGAAAGAAATAGGACTTTTTTTGAGAATGTAAGGAGAAAGCGCAGATATCTGTATGAAATAAAGGTAAGAGGTTCTCAGAAAAATAAACACTCAAGTAAAGACAGTAAAAGAAAAAGCCTTTGTGACCTTTAACCTCTAAAACGATCTAAAACCCCTGCAGTAGATCCGGTTATTTGTTGTGTTTTTTTTTGTTTTTTATCTCAGTCCAACCCAGATTGGGCCGCTTCATAAACCTTTTCACACACAAACACTTCCCTAAAACTCCCTCCTGTTACTACTGTTAAATACCCTTAAAACCCTCAGGTATCAGCGCCTCCAGCACGACTCCAAACCTTAAACCCTTTGTCTCGCTCTGCCTTGGTCGTCTGCCGCGCTGATGTGTTTTCCTTTCCAGCTGCAGCTGACTGCAGATCCTCCCATTCCTCCCACTTTTCCGGTTTTCACTCACTCAGAACCCCCGAGTGGGACCTGAACCTGCGAACGCTCGCTCTGCCAAGAATAAAACCCCAAATATTTCCAAATTCCAGCCTCGTTCCTGACATTAACTGAACCCCACCTCCTCCAGTTCCTTCTGGTTTGATTTAGAAATATTAATCTGTGGATCATGACCTGCAGATTTATTCTTCAGGGGTGGATTTCTATCACAATGTTGCAGGGAATAGTATATAACCCAGGACAACTGCATCCATTCTGTTATTAATAATCCAATAAAGCACAGGAAAGGTAGCATTTCCCCTCCTCTTGTGTCGTCCCTTGTCTTCTCTTTGCCTTTTTCTGCTGAGTAAAGACATAAGCACATGTACTGTGATGAAACTAAACTATAAAATAGAAGACGTTTTCCGTAATTCAACATAATGTATTGACTTGTGGGTGACCAGGTTCTTTATCCCACATACTCAGATAATCTTCCAGTTTCATTTTGAGGGAAAAACGTGGGTTAAAGTCAGATTTACATCCAAATGTAAACCAGATTTCAGCTCAGTTCTTGGAAAATCTAAGGAAAATATGAATTCCTGCACATTTCCATTTGCTACTGTTGAATCAAATGGAATGAAAATGAATGTCAGTACAGATGACAAAGTTTCAATAACTTCATCAAAGTAAGGCAAGCTGTTAATTTAGTGCTTAGTTTTTGATAATTTTTGCTAATTGTATTGATTTTGTGCTTATTCCTTCTTTATTTTTGTTATTTTTTTTGTTTTAGTGCCTAATTTTTGCCCATTTTTGTTCATTTTGTTGCTGGTGGGCTTATTTTTTCATCATTTAGTTGATTTAGTAGTTATTTTTTTAGTCATTTTAACTCATTTAATTGATTTATTGCCTATGTTGTGCTAATTTTGATTAATTTCTTTGGTGTAGTGCTTATTTTGGCTACATTTTGTCGTCATTTTTTTATTCACGGCATTGATTTACTGTTTATTGTTTTAATTTTTACTTAGTGTTATGAAAAACTCATAACATGAAATAATGAACTAAACAGGCACAATCTGCGTTCTTAGTCTCATTACTCTTTATTTTCAGCTGCATCAGAGGAATATATCAGTTGTTGTCCAGTCGCTGTAAGGAGACAAAATGTACTTCTTCTTTCATCATCCTCATGTGGTTGTTTTCATCCTAAAGGCTCATTTCAACAGACATGAGTAGGATATGTGAACAGGTTTTTTTTTTTTTTTTTTTTTTTGGGGTCCTACACAAACCTACTCATCATTCCACATCTGCTCCCTCTAAATTCACTTCCTCTGAACGCTACAACCTCAATAAAATACTAAACACAATCCATTCCTCCACCTACACCTCCTACTTATTCATCACCCCCTCGTCATATCACCCCCCCCCCCCCTCCCAGTGCGTCTCTGTCGGCATGTCACCGATCGATGTGCCAAGCGGCTCCCGACAAAGCGTCAGCCTCGGAAACAGATCAATAGGCCCTAATGTGGTGCAGCGACGGCACACTGGAGACAATAATCCTGACACCTCCACCTTCACCTCCCACTACATGACACCCCCGCTGCTGGACAGACAGAGCTGACAGGCAGGTCGGCTGGAGTCCCTGTGGGTCGATAAACCCCGCCGAGGGCCCGTAAAGAGGCCCCGAGTCCGATTAGAGGCTGGGTGAACGGAGGCGGAGCTGCAGAGGCACGCAGCGACTCGACAGACGATTGGCTTTTCCACCGCCACTTCAACACAGGCTGCAGGCGCCATTTATTTATTTAACCCCCGGAAACAAACTAAAGTTGTAGACGAACACATAGAGTAAAGTTCGTCTGTCACGTCCGGCATCCTGACTTTAATATGAAACTACTTTAACCACAATCTGATCCTGAAAAAACAAGTAGAGAAGAGAGAAAAGCATCCATGTCCACATCTGAGCTGAAAAGTAATCCTCAAATGTGTAAATTTGCAGGTAGTTGTAACCTGCTTTTCTTTTTTTTTTCTGATCAATGTATTTTTATCCATGTTCAGTCTTTCAAACATACAAAAACACTGAGACATACAACAGAGATATAAGATGCCACAAAAAAAGAATAAAAATTAAAAAAAATTAAATTAAAGGGTGCCGCTATGTAATTACTGAATCACTTTGTACACAGCACACATTATCCTGAGTCAAGGTTCATTGTCAACTGTTCTACATAAGAAATAAAAGGATAACCTGCTCTTCTTTTTAACATTTTTTTTTTTTTTTTTTTTTTTTTTACATTTCTTTAAAATTTTTACCTGCACAAGTGTTTCAACAATTTACAAGAAGGTTCATAATCTCCCAAACTGTTGAAAAATTCTGAAAAAGTTAAACATTTTGTTGAAAAACTGGCTTTTGTCAAAAGTATTCATATGGAAAATCGGGATGAAATTTGTGCAGGTTGTGAATTTTTCATGACATTGAATCAAAATGAACAGAACATGAACTCAGTTCTCCAGAAAATAATGACTAAATCCACAAAATGACTAAACCCAAGCATTAAATCAACAAAATGAACTGAGGAGAGTTTGTAGACGAGTTTTTTTTTAGTGTAATATGGAGTTACTTTAATATTCATATCCTCATTTTAATTTTTATAATATTAAATTATCCAACTATACTAGTCCAGTTATTAAACATTTTAAAATTTATATTTATCGATATATTTATTTAGGTTTGTTTAGTTTGTATTGCATGGCCTTGTGGACAGTTCTTGCATTACACTGCTCATATTATCGTCAGATGAGATAAATTAAAAAAAAAAAAAAAGAGAAAATAAATGTGTAAAATAATCATTAAATCAACAACACGAACAAAGAAGAAAGCACAGCCAAGAGAGCGTATGAAAGATTTTGGCCAAATTTCACAACTCTTAAAAGATGTGGTCACTTCTGTAAAAAAAAAATGTCCTAATTTTTTCATCTACTAAAAAATTCTGAATTTTCCTGAGACTAATATCACGTACATCAGTTTCCAAAGTAGTTTAGCCTATTCTTCAAAAATTGTCATTGTTTCTAAATTTTTAAAAAATACATATTCCCTCCTCATGCCTCAAAATAAAGCATCAAATGTCATAGAAAAGCTTTTTTCATTTCTTCAAAATTTTTTGAACTTTTCTGAACATATTGTCAGTTCCAAAAGCTACTTTTTGTTCCTGATTTTAATTTTTTTCCCCTTAAAATAAAAGTCAAATATCACAAACATTCTTCTTATCCTCCAAATTTTTTTGTAAATTTCCAAAAATATTGTCAGTTGCAAAAAAGGTACCTGAAAACCACAATATTTTTTATCTTGGGTATGTCATAATATCATTTTATGCCATGGTAAATACAACTACAGTGAATATTTTTGTCGTCTTTAGGGTAATCTTGTTTTATGTTGAGGTTTTTTCCTTTTAAGTGTTGAATTTTTTAAAATAATTTAGATTATTTTCTTAAATGTTTTACCTCTAGATTTCTGAAATGTTCTGGTCATAAAGAAGAGAAATAACCTGCCCATTTCTTGAACTTTCACTCACAACTAAAATTCAGCCTTAACTTGAAAGAAATATTTTTACACATAGCCCAGTCTTGATGTAAAAAAAAAAAAATTTTAAAAATGTGCCACTTCTCCAAATGTGTGTAGAAGTTGTAGCGTTGTGCAGAACAACCAGACGATGATGGGACCTCACAGAGATAGAAACATCCAGAGCAGAGTGGAGCTGAACCCACAGAACAGGCATGAAAGTGGACATGCAATCGCAAACTGAAATGATGATGTATAAATATCGACCACTAAATACACACACACACACACACACACACACACACACACACACACACACTGATGCAATCCACATGGCTGCTGGTCAAACTGAGCGTTTTAATCCAGAGGAACAGAACCAGCATTGGGATCAATAATGCAGAAGTGGTCGTTATCCTAAAAGTATTGTCCCCCAGGGCTGAGTGTGTGCAGGGTGGAGGTGTGTTTAGACTATAGAGGTGGATGAGGTAGTGGGAGGTCAGAGGAGGAAGGAGGAGAGGAGGTGAACACACACACACAGACACACACACACACACACACACACACACACACTGATACTGGAGTTCATTTCCAACCACCGGGGTATTCCAAAAAAACACCACACACACCCACGCTCGTCTCTCTCCTCTCAGCGGTCATCCGTCATCCGGACGCTGACATGACAGCCCGGTGGGGGGGGGTGGAGGGGTGAGGACGGAGGGGGGGCTTGATACTGGGGTGCTGCCCGCCATCTGGCAGGGAATTCTGGGAAGGCTGGTGGAGGCTGAGACCACCAAAGGGGGAGGAATGAGGGAGGAGGAAGTGGTTGGAGGCCATGTTTGACTTTGGACACAATAAAAAAGAAACACCTGAACATGTTGACGTGTCAGGTGGCATGCTAGTTCATCTGTAAACTGGTTAAAATGTGCAGTAAACTGGTTTATATTTAGTCTAAAATGGATAATATGTTTGTTGAACTGGTTCACCTGCAGAGTAACCAGTTCTCATGTATGTTCAACTGTTTTATTTGCACGAAACTGGTGTGCATTAAGATAGTTTATCTACAGAATGAATGAATTAATGTGCATATTAAAGTTGTGTCTGTAGTGTAAACTGGTTTGCGTGTGTAAACTGGTTTGTGTGTAAACTGGTTTGCATGTATATTAAATTGGTTTATCTGCAGAGTAAACTTGCTAACGTGTTCAGTTGGTTATCTGAGTATTAAACTAGTTAACATTTGCATTAAACTAGTTTATATTTAGTCTAAAATGGATAATGTGTTTGTTAAACTGGCTCACCTGCAGAGTAACCAGTTCTCATGTGTGTTAAATTGCTTTATTTACAGATTAAAGTGGTTAACATGTGCATTAAGATAGTTTATCTGCAGAATGAATTAGTTAATGTGCGTATTAAACTTGTTTCTGTAGTGTAAGCTGGTTCACATGTATATTAAATTGGTTTATCTGCAGAGTAAACTGGTTCAGGTTTGCATTAACAGATTTATATTTAGTGTAATCTGGCTTATATGCATTAAACTAGTTTATCTGTGCAGCAAACTTCAGAATAAATTTGCCAACACATGTTCAGTTGGTTATCTGAGCAGTAAACTAGCTGACATTTGCATTGAACTGGTTTATATGTAGTCTAAAATGGATAATGCCTTTCTTAAACTGGTTCACCTGCAGAGTAACCAGTTATCCTGTGTGTTACACTGTTTTTTTACAGATTGAACTCGTTAATGTGTGCATTAAGAAAGTGTATCTACAGAATGAATTAGTTAATGTGGGTGTTAAAGTTGTTTCTATAGTGTAAACTCGCTCACATATTAAATTGGTTTATCTGCAGAGTAAACTGGTTCAGGTTTGCATTAACAGGTTCAGTTGACAGTGTCAGTGTCTCCTGTGTAATCTTTGCAAATTCATCACATGGGCTGGATTGAACCCTTTGGAGGGCCGTCTGTTTGACACCCGTGCGTTAACCCATACTCTACTTTACAAATAACTGCTTTAAGCATCCATTAGCCAGGTTGAAGTGTGTTTTTGGTCTGGGTTTACCTAAAGGACTCATGTTTATCTAAACCCACTTTTATTAGTCTTTGGTTCATTTATTTGTGTATTTGGACCCTAATAGTTGATAAAGTTTGAATTTGAACCCTCCAGGTGCTGCAAAGCTATCTTTATATTCATTCTGGCAAAAATTGAGTGGATTTCTACAACCTGTTTTCATTCCTGCTAATTTGTTACGTCTATAACTAGTTACGTCACGACATTTGCACATATAAGGTCAAGACTTCGACAAACATTTCTCTGAGTACGACATAATTGTTTATCAGCAGCAGCGGTTGTAGTAAAAACTGAAAATATGTCCAAAGTTCGAGCCGATTATCTAAAATGTTCAATTTTTGTTTGTATTAATGAACACAAGTGGCTGAACGGGACAGAGCAGCACAGCCAACAACCTGGAGGGGGTGGGGCCTGAAGTGTCTCATTTGCATTTAAAGGGCCAGCGCTCCAAACCACCTTTCTGGTGTCATTACTCAGAAATAGGGTTGAAGATGGACCTGTGGAGTTGAATGAATGAAGAATTCAGACCCAAGCAGAGCATTTACAGTTTATGGAGACCACAGGGAAATGTTTGAAAATGAAGAATTCCATTTAAAAAAGCAAAATATCACTCCTTTAATCCTGTGTCTGTCTCTTTCAGCCCATTCTGTATGAAGGACAGGATAAGAACCCAGAGATGTGTCGCGTCCTCCTCACCCACGAGATCATGTGCAGGTAAGACTCCGCCTCCATGATGATGTCACTGCACCTGGTCAGGGATGGCCAAACGCTGCTGTAAACACACTGACTTTATTATTTATTATTATCCTGTAGATGGACAAATTCACTTAAGTGATCTCATGCATCATTAAACGTCGCAGTGTGTAATTATCCACCCTTTGTGTAGTGTGTGTGTGTGTGTGAAGGGTCAGTGTTACATCTTTGTCAGCAGAGGTTCAGACAGATGCAAACATATAAATCTGTTAACGTTATCACTATATCTGGTACCATTATGGATTTATGTTTTAAGCGTATTGAAAGAATCCAAACAGGGTGAAGCGGCAGAGCTGGTGTCTGTTTTTGTTGGTTTCTTCCACTGTCTGTTTGTGTAAATGGAAAAAATAGAGCAGCTGTTGGATCAGTTTGTCGCTGATCACACCAATCAACACATTTCCTGCCCTGTGTCTCTGCTGTCGTCGGTGAGTTAATGGTTTTACTGGTTCAGACTGAGGAGTGAACAACAGAGAGGGGGATAAAAATAAGACACAAACACACATGAGGCCAAGGATTCAGAGCGTTTCTTATCTTTAAATGATTATGTTATTTACTGATTATTTTGATTTAATCCATGTTATATGTGGAAGAATTCACCTAAACTGGATTATATGTAAAGCATAATGGATGCTAAGTGGTGTAAATTGGTTTATATGTGCACCATTTGGAATACTGGCACAGATAGGGATTAACCAGATTAACCAGTTGTCTGATTAACTGGTTTATCTTTGAGCTAGCTTGTGAGAAATGGCAGTAAATGTCAAAATTTGACCAGAAACTTGAGTAAATTGGTTCAATTTAAGATTAAAAGGTGCTATATGGTATATGAACTGATAAATTGTGAATCAAAAAATGTTTGATTTTACTGTTAGATGATCTAATCTGGCCATTAATTTATAAAATATTAAACTAAATTGGGGTAAAATGGTTTATTTAACATTTAACAGATGCAATTTGTTGATAAAATTATAACATATTTTAAGAATAACTGATACTATTTGGTAATTAGCTGATGCAATGTAAGAGTAAAATGTGAAATTGATTAAACTGGTTCATTTTACTGTTAGCTGGTCAAATTTGGCCATAAACTGGTAAAAATATGAAGCTAAATTGGAGTTATATTGTTTATTTTACAGTAAACCAGTATAAATTTGGAAAATTTAGCAGTAAAATGGTTTGTCTTAAAATCAGTAGGGATAATCTGGCCATGAACTATGAAAACATGAAAGTAAAATTGAAAAGAAAATGTTTTTTCATGAAGATATCTGACCTAAACTAGTTCATTTTTGAGTTGACTTGTCCAAATTGGCAGTAAATATGAACATATTACCCATAAACTTTAGCAAATTGATTTACTTTAAGGTTAACTGATGCTGTTTGTCAGTAAAGTGATAAAATAAGAAAATTAAATATAGAAAACTGGTTAATTTTACTATTAGGTAGTCTAATTGGCCATAAACCTATAAAAATATGAAACTAAAAAGGATTAAATAGTTTATTTAACAGATAACTGATGCAATTTATTAATAAATTGATAGAATACAAAACATAAATGGATTAAACTTGCTAATTTTCCCCTTAGATACTATAATTTTGCTATAAACTTGTAAAAATCTTAAGATAAAATAGAGTAAAATGGTTTATTTAACAGTTCACTGATAGTAACTGGCATTAATTCCATAAAATATTAAACTGATTTGAAGTAATGTGGTTTATTTTACTTTAAACTGGTTTGTCTTATCGGTCAAATGGGCGAACAAGGCCATAAAGTAGTAAAATATCAAAGCAAATTGTGGATAATCTGAAACTACCAGTTCACAGTGTTCATTTGCTACTCCCCCCCCCCCCCCCCCCCTTCTTCAGTATCTGTAAAATTCTCTCCTCCCTGGTCTTTTATCGGGCGTCGGGCTCACTTCCCCTTCGAGATCCTTCGATGCGAGCTTCATTTCCATAATGATGGCTGGCTGTCTTCAGTCATTATGTGATTGAGTGCGATTATTAAGCAGCTTTCCCTGATGGATGCTGTGTTTCCATTCGCTAATGAGAGGCGGATCAGAGGCTGCCTCACTGTTTCCATCTCTGTGTAAATGTCTCAGGTGAGGCAGGTTGTCTTTATGAGCGTCCCTGTTGGTTTGTACCTGCATCAGACCCGGCAGGATCCACCTCAGGGTGAGCAACCTGTTTCAGCTCGCACCGGCGGAGGATGGCCCCGTCACCCCTGAGCTGTACAGGAGCACGATGGAGTTCAGATCCAGGGTTTATCACATGCACATCCACCTACTGTCGTTCCTCTCAGTGAAGTTGGGGAGCTCATTCAGTGGGTTTACATAACACTTACTTTATTATTCCGATTAAAATGGGGTTTTAAAGTACCCTTAGACAGTCAAGGCCCATTCATGCTTGCTTTACGTATGGAAATAGGTACGTCTGTTTCAAACCAAGTCAAGCCTTCATACTAAAGCAGTGTTTTTCAACCTTGGTGTCGGGACCCCACATGGGGTTGCTTGGAATTCAAACTGGGTCGCCTGAAATTTCTAGTAATTGATAAAAAAAACAAAAAAAGCAAAAACATACTAATAAAGAATATATGGTGAGTTGAGAGAGACAATCCCAATCCATAAAAGACATGACAAACTGAGTCTGAAACTGCAGCACTGTGGTTCTGTTTATGTGTCAAATGTTCATTGTGGTCGGTTTCAGATGCTGCAGCTCTTTCATATTTCATAGTTTCAGTTCTTGTTTGTTCAGTATTAATTGTCCTCCTTGTAAATCACAGCTGGACTGACTGTACATATCCTGACCAAGGAAAGTCAAATTCTCCCTTTGTGCAGTAATCTACACCTGGATTTACTGCCTCTGTCCATACTAATATACAGTATATAGACTAAATGTCCTCTAAAATTAACCTTTATTTGCAACATAGTATAGCAAACTATTACATGATCAAAAACAAATTAATTTTAGCAAAAAAAAAAAAAGTCTCCGTTTTGAATGTCTGGGGTCGCCAGAAAGTTGTGATGTTAAAATGGGGTCGCGAGCCAAAAAGGTTGGGAACCACTGGTCTAAAGACTCATTTATGTTCTACGTCAGTGTTTCTCAACCTTTTTTGAACAAAGGCCCACTAACGGCATCGTAAGATAAGAAAAGATAAGATAAGATATTCCTTTATTGATCCCACAGTGGGGAAATTCACAGTGTTATCAGCAGCAAACATACGATACATACAAGCATACACATACGCGTAAAACAGTCGTATAAATTTGAATTTAAAAAAAAGTGTTTAAAAGGAGAGTGCAAATACGGTTTGAATGATCCTCATCATGAACCTCCTGCCACCTCCCCATCCACGAAAAACTTCAGGACCGGGGAGGGGGGTGGTGCGTTATTCTAAAAGTAACGTGACAAACCTGTATGTGGAGGACGTGGTGGGTTATAGCACTGTAGATGAAGCCCCCCTCACCTCATCATGTCACACCCCCCCACCCCCCATTCTGTTATATATGTCAGAGCTTACACAGGGTCTTTACATGAGGGTACCGCCCACGTTTAGAAACACTGTCACTGTCCAACCACTTGCATTTCGACATAAGGGGACGATGCCACATCTCCTTTGTACTAATAGCCAGTGAGTCCATGATTTTTCATGACCCCCCCCACCATCCATTCTGTGCTCGCGCCCCCCAGTTGAGAACCGCTGCTCTGCGTTAAAGTGGCAGATGGATACTCTGCGTTGACTACATCCATATTTCTGTCTGCAGATGTGGACTCAGATAGAGAATATGGAGCAGTACCGTCAGGAACCATAGGGGGCGGTGTTGAGATTTGAAGAGAATAATTTCCAGAAATAGCAGAACTTTTCAAAGAGCGACTGTGTGAGTTAGTGAAAAACTACCGACATATTTATGACAGTTATGCATCTCAATATCAACATTAGTAAAACCTCCTCTTTCGTTGCCATGTTTATTATTGACTCTCTTCTACTTCTAAATACACTTTACTCCTCTTCATGGTATTCGGCCAGTATGTTAATTAAGAGCAGCGCCCTCTGGTGGATCGATTGACAAATGCACATTCCAACACACTGGACACATCCAAGTATGAAGACAGTGACGCTTGACATCGTTAGAAACGGACAAACCTGTTTACGTACATAAAGTGAACGTGAATGAGCCTTTAGATGCGTCTGTTACTGATGAGGTTCATGTTGGTTTAGTTTTCCATCAGTTTGGACTTCAGCCATGTAACTGGACAGAGGAGTGGTCAGAACTGTCAGTAAACTGGTACAGATATCAAACCAAATGGAATATACCTTTTATGTTTCAGTTAACTGACCTAAACTAATTATTAACATTAAAATATAAAGCTAAAATTGACCAAACTGGTTTATGTTATGTTTAAATTACCTAAATTGGTCAAATATTTGGCTAACTGGTTTCTGAGATTCTTCTGTTTCTGTAACTTTAAGATAAATCCTTCGCCTCCTTTACCTTTAACCCACTCAGCTTCAGCTCCGTTATATCATTGCAGCTTATTAACCCCTCTTAAACAGGATTCTGCTGCTTTCCAAAGACTAGAACTGATGAGGTTTATGTTGGTTTAGTTTTCCATCAGTTTGGACTTCAGCCATGTAACTGGACAGAGAAGTGGTCTGAACTGTCAGTAAACTGGTACAGATATCAAACCAAATGGAATATACAGATTTATCTTTCAGTTAACTGACCTAAACTAATAGTTAACATTAAAATATGAAGCTAAAATTGACCAAACTGGTTTACGTTATGTTTAAGTGACCATAACTGGTAAAATATTTGGCTAATCGGTTTCCCAGATTCTTCTATTTCCATAATTTTAAGATAACTTCTTTGCCTCCTTCTTGGATTTGTCTTTAACCCGTTGAGCTTCAGCTCCGTCGTATCATCGCAGTACATTAACCACTCTTAAACGGGCTTCTGCTGCTTTCCAAAACTACCAGTCACTACCCAGCGGGCGGCCGTGGCGGTGGCGGCGGCGGCAGCCAGCTTGGCATGGCCGCGTTGCCAGCGGGTTCCCGGAGGCTCGCCAGCTCTGGGCCACTCGCCGCCACCCGTCTCGCTGCCAGGCTCCGGGCGACGCTGAGAGAAACCTGCTGCCACCGCACTCGCTGTCAGGGAAGGGAAGCCGAGTTGGAGGCCAGGCGGCGTTCGCTGGCTGCTTGGCCGGTTGGCCGCTATCGGCTGGAGCGCGTCGTCTCGTCAGTCAGGCCTGGCTGCCCGCGCTGCTTTCCAGGCCTTCGGGTAATTACAACACTTGGCCTTTGAAAGGGAGCCCTGCTGACGGGGCGTCCTGCTCGGTGTTATCTGGACGCTGTGATCCGAGCGCGGCCTCTGACGCCACGCTGGAGGATCCTCAGGGAGCCTTTGAAGGGCTCTCTGTGTTTTTTTTTTTCTGGTGTGTGTTTGATAGCGCAGCGCCGACATGCCCGGACAAACCTTCTCTTTGTGCCTTAAGTACATTCCACTTGTGGCGACATCTGAAGTGGCTGCTGAGCGGCGAGGAGGAGCAGCCAGCGGTAATGATGCTTGTGTGGCCCGGCCGAGGCTCACCGGCCAAACTGGCTCATGTGGCTGAATTATTTTTGGGGCCCGTGTGTGTGTTTTGGTGTGTGTGTGTTTGCAGACCTGAGGAGGCTCTCTGCAGCGCCGGCGAGAGACGAACTCTCTCCGCTGAAAATGAGTGACAGCAGCAGCAACACACTCGCACTGTTTGTTTTATTTTTGCCGGTTTGGACACACAAAAACAGACACACACCGAAAACACACACAACACACACTCGTCCTCTCAGGTTTGTGTGTGTTGTTCCTCTCAGTCATTAGCCGGCCGTGGTGTTAGCCTGTTTGTGGCCCGGGGGGAAACGTCATTAAGGCGATATTGTGGACGCTCAGCCAAGGTTTGTTTTCGTCTTTGGAAAGGGGCCCCGGGTCCCTGGAGGGGCCCCGGCAGTGCTCCTGGGGTCCGGTTTGTTTATAACACTTCTTTGGCAGTTTGGAGGAGGTTGTCACCACAGCAGCACCAGTGGGTTTCCAATGCTAATTGGTCTCCTGGAACTTTCACTAATGGTTCCAAGTAGCTGGGGGAATAAATTATTGTGGCGCGTTCTATGGCAACAGTCACACATACACATCCATACAGAGACACAGAGACAGCGGGGACGCAAACACACCACTTAGTTTATGATTTTTCTGTACTTAGAGATCAAACGGCGTGATAAATGATTCATAAAGCGTCTCATTTGGCATTCGCAGCCTCGATTTGACGCTTGTTTGTCAAATGGCAATTTGATTCAGGACAGCATGGGGCGAATGCAGGAGCGTAATTGGACGTCGCGGGTCATATGCAATATGATTAATTTTTAAGAATTACCGGAAGATATGTTAATGACCCTTGGAGTGATCGGAGAGAAAAAAAAAAAGAAGTCTGGATTTATTGTAGGGAGCTGCTCGTCAGAAGATTACAGGCAGAAAATGAGATCTTATGTCAGGATTGTTTTGTTATTAATGACAGCGAGCTCACTTCTATCACATTCTCACATTTGCATTTCAGAAAACTGCAGCGCCGGCCCATGTTTGGAGTTATAAATGAATTTGAGCTAATTTCTAACATCTCTGTCCCGCTGGAGGTAGAAAAATGTGAATATTTCCACTATGAGTGATTCCAGTTTTCTGCAGCTGATGAAGCAGTACAACTGTAAAAACACACAACTGAGGACAGAGTTCTGCTTTTACATCAGTATCAGCAACAGGAACATCAGACCTCCAGACCATAAGTACCTGGACACTGGGACATGTCTGTTTAGTTAGAAAGTGTCCAGTTAAATCTGATCCATAAAATTTAGTCCCTGTATATTAAAGGTTTCATCTCCCACAAACTTCATACATCCTCCGATTAAAAATGAGACTTTAATTGTTGAGTATCTATAGCTTTATTTCAACCCAAATGTAAGAAGAAATGAGCCTAAAGGATGATACGAACACGCAAATGTTTAATTTTCCCAGAATTTTTGAGCAAATTACAGAAAAATCATACATATTACAGGTTTCATTGTAAATTAATCAATCAAACCTGTCAACCTTTTCAAGAACGTGGTTGAACTAATGAAATATGGAGGCTCCAGGAAGTATGACATCACTGGAAAAGTTCATTAAAAATCCTGTTTTTAATAAGAGTTTACATAACAGCATGCAAAAAGGTTAATTAGTGGAATATTCATGTTCATAAGTCATGTAAATAGCCCAATATGAATACTCTTTTATTGAATACCTACTTTTGTGAAGCCTGTAACCCTAAAAATGTATAACTAGTATATGAAAGTATTAGGATATAGGACTTTTCATTTTATTTTTATTTTAATGCATTGTCAGAATAAGTATGTAAATGCAGAAAAGAATCCTTTGCTTACAGTTGTCTCAGTGATCGGTGGTGGATTTGACCATTTAATCCCCATGTTTCAGTTTTCAATGTAGTTTAAGGTTTCAACTTTTATTTTTTTACGCAGGATTCAGTGTTTTCTGACCAAACATAACAAATACAAATCCTCTTATGTATAACGTCAAAGTTTAGAGTCAGCTTCACCAGTAGCTTCAGTGTTTTCAAATTCAATCCTATTTTTCAGTTTCAACACCATAGTTTAGACTCCAGGTTGAGTCTTAAATTCCAGTCCTGGTTTTGTTTCAGTGAACACAGTGGATTTGACCATTTTATCCAGCAGTTTTCCATTTTCAATTCAGTTTAAACTGACTGTTATTTATATGTAGGGTTCAGGAAAACATATTTGATTCCATTTGTTGTTCATAAAGTTAGAGTTTAGATTCAGCGTCATCTGTAGTCTCAGTGTTTTGTGATTGAACGCAGCAGATCTGAATACTTTTTTTTTGTTTTAACACCATAGTTTAGACTCCACTTTGAGTCTTAAATTCCAGTCCTGGTTTTGTTGCAATGATTTTTCTTAGTGGTCACAGTGGATTTGACTATTTAATCCCATACTTTTCCGCTTTCAAACCAGTTTAAACCAACTGTTATTTTTTTATGTAGGGTTCGGTAAACATATTTGATTCCATTTCTTGGCTTAAAGTCAGAGTTTAGATTCAGCTTCGTCTGTTGTTTCAGTGTTTGGTGATTTAACACAGCAGATCTGAATACTTTTTTTTAGTTTTAACATCATAGTTTAGACTCTATAGATTGTTTAAGTGATTTTTCTGTGTGAACACTTGATTTGACCATTTAATCCCATAGATTTTCATTGTCAAACCAGTTTAAACAAATTATTTTTTATGTAGGATTCAGTAAACATATTTGATTCCATTTCTTTTAAAGTCAGAGTTTAGATTCAGCTTCATTCGTAGTTTCAGTGTTTTGTGATTTAATTCAGCAGTTTTCCATTTTCAATCCAGTTTAAACTGTTATTTTTTATGTATGGTTCGGGAAAACATATTTGATTCCATTTCTTGGCTTAAAGTCAGAGTTTAGATTCAGCTTCATCTGTTGTTTCAGTGTTTGGTGATTTAACACAGCAGATTTGAATACTTTTTTTTAGTTTTAACATCATAGTTTAGACTTTATAGATTCTGTTTCAGTGATTTTTCTGTGTGAACACTTGATTTGACCATTTAATCCCTTAGATTTTCATTGTCAAACCAGTTTAAATGAATAATTTTTTATGCAAGGTTCGGTAAACATATTTGATTTCATTTCTTGGTTATAAAATCCGATTTTAGATTCAGCTTCATTCGTAGTTTCAGTGTTTTGTGATTAAACGCAGCAGATCTGACGGCCTCAGCGCTGCGACTGTAAACGGTCTTCTGATGGATATTAATGTGCTGGATTCATCCTGCTGCTGTTCAACATGCCACACTGACCCAAACCGCCACCAGGCTCATTTGGCTCCGCCCGTCCCCTGCAGAGCTGAAATGGAAACCCAGCCTCCCCCCTCCCATCCCCATCCCCATCCCCCTCCCCCTCAGGGTCTCGGATGCCACCACAGACCGCCACATCTCCTGGGCGTCTGATTGGGTTTAATGCTGGATGAAACGCTCGCCGGACGCTTCGCCCTCTGGCTACCTGCGCGGCTGTTTGGCGAACTGTCCGTCCGTCCGGTCGGCTGGCTGGTTGTCAGGGCGGCGGTGCCAGGGGTCGGGGTGGGGGGGGTCCTCAGCGGTGCCTCGGTCGCTGGGCATCGTCCAACTGTTACTGACCTTGGTTTGGACGCGAACCAGCTGGACCATCAGTGTGTGACTGAGTTTAGCAAAGTCTCTAGAAACCTGATATTTGAACAGTGGGTTTTACAGAAAAGCTCTTTGTAAATAATTGTAAAGATTTTCAGAAGAGAAACACAAGTCTGGTGTTTAAAAAGCTACAATCAGTTTGTAGGAATTACATTTTTCTTTCTATTTAACCTTTATTTGTCCAGGAAGGGCTTATTGAGAGTACAAATCACAAACTTAAATACACGTATTTTATATAAATTACATGGCAACAAGCAAATTATACAGTGATTAAATGGAAAATAATGAACATATATTCTTTGGAATTTTAATCAATATACAATATATAATCAATATACAACTAAAGAACAGGTTTCTGCCTCCAAGTCTTTTATAAATCACCATTAAAGTGGAGTTTCGGGTCTGTTCCCCACATAAGAAGCGGTAAATTTATTTATACACTCAATTTAAAGTAAGATTCTTTCACTGTTCATGTATTATGTCACTGGCAAATGTATTAAAGCAAAAACCTGTGTTGTGATTATATCAAGTTTACTGTATATTATTCATCTATTGAGTTAAACTAATCTTTAGCTCATTAATTCATTATTGTTTTCATAGTACATGATGAATTTGTGTGCTTGCAAATATAAACATCAGAAAACAAATTTTAAGCATTTTATTTCACAAATTTGGTAAAGTGCTGCTTATGAAAAACATTTCATGTCACCATGAATGGATGAGGAGGTGGGAGAAACTTATGAAACAAGCGGAGGAATCTGAATGAGTCTCATTGTATATAATAGAACTGAACAGGTTTTATGAAGCTCAAGTCAATCAATGTAAAAGAACAGCTGCGGAAAATATTCATGTTTATAAGAGGACGGAATGTCAAATTATTCCCAATTATTCTGTGAACTTTGACATAACTTTGTTACACATGATTGTAATGACAGAAAAGTTCTATTCTATTCTGTTCTGTTCTGTTCTATCTGTTCTATTCTATTCTATTCTATTCTATTCTATTCTATTCTATTCTATTCTATTGTGTTCTGTTCTATTCTATTCTGTTCTATTCTATTCTGTTCTATTCTATTCTATTCTATTCTATTCTATTCTATTCTATTCTATTCTATTCTATTCTATTGTGTTCTGTTCTATTCTATTCTGTTCTATTCTATTCTGTTCTATTCTATTCTATTCTATTCTATTGTGTTCTGTTCTATTCTATTCTGTTCTATTCTATTCTATTCTATTCTGTTCTGTTCTATTCTATTCTATTGTGTTCTGTTTTGTTCTATTCTATTCTATTCTGTTGTGTTCTGTTCTATTCTATTCTGTTCTATTCTATTCTGTTCTATTGTGTTCTGTTCTATTCTATTCTATTCTATTCTATTCTATTCTATTCTATTCTATTCTATTCTATTCTATTGTGTTCTGTTCTATTCTATTCTATTCTATTCTGTTCTGTTCTGTTCTGTTCTGTTCTGTTCTGTTATGTTATGTTCTGGTCTAGTCTAGTCTATTCTGTCTGTTCTCTTTTGTTCTATTCTATTCTATTCTATTCTATTCTATTCTATTCTATTCTATTCTATTCTATTCTATTCTACGTCCTGTATTGTGATATGTACATCCCTTTTAAATAGAAAATAACAGATGTTTTTTTAAATATTTAAGATGTGAATGAACGTGTCCTCTTTGTGTCTGTTTCCAGTCGGTGTTGTGACAAGAAGAGCTGTGGAAACCGTAACGAGACGCCCTCTGACCCTGTAATCATCGACAGGTAGGACCTCTCTCTCTGTCTGTCTGTCCGTCTGTCTGCTGCTTTCTGTCTCTGGTTTGTCGTTTGACATCAGGTTTGGGTTTTACAGCTTTTTTTTTTTAATATAAGTAGCATTTAAAAGTTGCAACAGAGATTTTGTGGATGGCGAATATTCTGTTTTCGTCGATGTCAGTGAACGCAGCGTGGTGCAGATGAAGATGAACTACAGCTGGTTTTATATTCTGTGAAAACCCAATCTCTGCTGATTCCACATTATTGGTCTGTAATTAGTATCTGCTGATTGCTTTTCACACTGTTGATCAGTTTTGAGGTTCTTTAACTTTAATCGGTTGCACAAACACCGTCCTTTATTAAATGATTTGAGTATGTTATGTCTAAAAGTTTCCTGTTTATTATCCTAAAAGTGTTCAGAAAGTCAAAATGACATGCGAACTATCACCATAAATGTATCCGAGGCTCTTTAAGGAGAAACAGACTGGACCTGGAGTTGAGATATTTTGACTTTCTGATCAGGAATGGGAATTTTCCTCTTTTGTGTGAACTCTCAGGACCTCGGGTGATGCTTTTAAGAATGCTCAGATGTTTCTTGAATTACCTCAGGGGATGTTTTCACAGTTTTTCACTTTTTACACGGTACTAAAGTGTTGATCCAATACATGACCAAAACCTTAAAACTGTTTTTCCTACAATCTAAGTCTCCACATGTCAGTGAACGTATCTCTATGCTTTTATACCTTTCTACCAGACGTATATCCTGCAGCGTGGAGCTTTAATTCCTCTGTATGTTGTCTGCACGTCACATTATTCCTTTATTTGTTCATTTTCTGCCAGCATTTGTTCTTCAGTATCACCTCTTCTCACCTCTCACTTCCGACTGGAGCCTGTGAATTGTTTAATCAACACCACATCAAAACAACATCGACTTCCTTGAAACTCTGACGAACGCAGCTTTTATCAGATAAGACAAAGGAGCAGGAAACCCTTAAATGTCTGAGTACATATGAATATTTAGGGAAATTAATTCACTGCTGTTTTCTTTGCCTTGGTTGAAATGATCTGTCCTTGAGTTAGACTCTGCACCTCCTGAGATATGTTGGCCATTTATGGTGTAAATTTGTCATTTTCTCTGTTCATTATTATTATTATTATTATTATTATTATTATTATTATTATTATTATTATTATTGTATTTTTAAATTTTTTAATTATTTTTTATTTTATTTTATTTATTATTATTATTATTATTATTATTATTATTATTATTATTATGTTTTTTTTTTTTTAACCTGCCTTTTATTTTTTACTCTGCTTTATTGCTTGTTTTATACTCTCCTGTTTTACTGTTTTACTCTACGGTGTCCTTGAGTGCCAAGAAAGACGCCTATAAATTTAAATTTATTATTATTATTATTATTATTATTATTATTATTATTATTATTATTATTATTATTATTATTATTATTATTATTGTTATTCTTCTTTTTAATTATACATTTACATAGACATGTACTTATATATAAAGAACCACACAGACACAATACAAAAATAAATACAAAAAACAGGTGGATGACATGATATGGAGCCAGACTCTTCACTCAACAGGAAGTGTCACTTAAATTTGCTATTTTCGTCTTTTTCATTGTTTCCAGTCACAGAGAGGTGGAGTCTCATCGGGTTCTGTCCCATGGGACCAGAGATAAGTTATTTTTTGATCCCCTTTGTTGGTCAGTTTAAAGATCATTTTACAGGTCAATAAAGTCACAGTTTGTTGTAAAAGTGTTCAAGTATCACACTAAAAATCCGTAAATATAAAGACTACGTACCCGAAAATTATGGAGCTGACGTCATCGTAACTGTGTCTGTCAACGATCTGTTCAGAGTGTGAAGATGGAACTGTTAAACCTCGTTTATACTTTTTGTCTTGGCTCTTGAAGACTCAGATAAAATGTACAAACGTCGTGGCTCTTTTGGTGTCGGTGCTGTGTATCACATGTGACACTGATTCCACTGAGCTCTTTAACTCTAACCTAGATGTTTCTTCTCTATATTTAAACACAAACTGTAACTTTTTTGACTTGTAGAATTTCGTTTTAAACTGTTAAACATATGCGTAAATGGTGACACATTTCAAACGGGATCAAAAATGTGTCTTGTCATTGACTAGCATTAATATTTTTTTCCAAAGGCAGATCCATGGGGGACAGCAGAAGGGGCGGGACTTAGGTTATCTATTGGACTCTCGACACAGGAAGTGGAATAATAACACCATTCTGTGACATCTAAAGGAGACAAGAACTCAAATTAAAACTCCCCAGTGGCGTAATAACACATAAGGGCCCGACCGTCACTGTTTACTTTTTAAGAGGATGATTTTAAATGCTCTTGTATTATGTAAAAGTAATAAATTATATTAACATGTTCTTCACCTCTCCCTTGAACTGGACACCAGAGAATCAATCAGTTATAGACATGTAAGCGTAAACTAAAGACTAATCAATATTTCTCTCCTTTATATTATTGATTATCTGTAGAGTATGAGTCTGAAAATAAAATCAATGACTGATTATCCGTTTTTTTTTATACCTTTATCTGGCCAACATATCCTCCAGGATACATAAACTACGTCAAGGTTAACATGAAACCGTAGAGCATGTAAATGCACCACAGATCAGTGCCGATCATTCCTACATTATTCTCCCTTCAATGTCACATCAGAGCGGAAAATTAAACCCAGTAGCCAATCGGACGCCCCCAAACGACGGCATCACGCTGCTTTATTAACGCCGAGCTCGCCCGTCCTCGCCTCTAATCCCTCCGCCCTTGGTGTCCTTGGAGTCGGCGGCTGTCCGTCACAACGGCCGGCTGCGATTGGTCGGGTGGAGGTGGAGGAGGCGATGACCTCAGAGGAGGTCAGGGGGGAGTCGGAGGGGGAGGAGAGGGGAGGTCACCACCAAATCCACGTTGGCTCGTTAGAGAGGCCTTGGACCAAGACCAGGACGCACACGGACACACACGGGTCTCACACACACACACACACACACACACACACACACACACACACACACACACACACACACACCATATTCAACATGTTCATTAAAGTACAAAGAGTATTAGACCCACAAGGATGAAAAAAACATACTTCAAATAGTACCAACAATTCATGAGAAGTCAGTATATTACAAAATTAAAGTCCCAATATTGTAGCTAAAAAGCACAATATGACAAAAATAACATTAGAATTTCATCCCTCTGAAGAAATGCAGAAACTTTACCTCATAATATAATTTCTTTTTTTTCCGTCAAATAATAAACTTTATTTTTCAACTCAAATAAATTACAATTTTATCATTGAATTGTTTTCTATAAATATTAGGACTTTTTTTGTAATATAACTATAACATGCTCATAAAGTAACAAATTTTCCACATTTTATGTCATTTTCTTGAAATATTATAATTCTATTGTCCTAATATTTTTTTTTCTCAACATTTGGTCTTATTTTATGTCGTGTTTTATTTTACCATCACATCTTTTTTAAATATATTTTTCACGGTATTACAACTTTTTCCTCATATTTTTGTTAGTCATGACATTTTTCATTGACATTCTCTTTGTATTTTTTCTCAAAATATTACAGTTTTATTCTTGTAGTAAAATATCACATTTCTTCCTTTCTTTACTGTTACATATATTCCGTCATACTGTGTGTAACATACATTTAAACAAGAAGGTACTTGTACGTATTCTTACATGTCAGATCAGATCAGAACTCTCACCTCTGTGTTTGTGTGTTTGATGGTGTTTTATCACACATCAGATGGACTCCATACATCCAACACCACCACCACCTCCTCTCTGTGCATGTAGGCGCAATGCATTGTGGGTAGAGGCCAAAGCTTAGGTCATGTTTTCAGACAAAATGAAGACAGAATCTGCAGAAATGATAAAAAAAAAACAAAAAAAAAAAACACACACATTGTGTTTCTGTTAAGGATTGACATGAGATACGAATATTGAAGCTTTTCAGTGCATTCAACAAAAGCAAACTTAGGGATTTTATAGATATTTTTCAATCATACAATAGGGTTAGGTTTTTTTTTTGTCACATAAGATGAGAGTTTGAGATACTATGGTCACACTTGGATTCACACTTGCCCGTTGTTGTTTTGTATAATGAACAGCAGCTACAACAATGGTTCACGTGTGCATTTTCTTGATGTTTGCACTTACAGTTACTGGTTTAAGACTTGGCATTGTGGCTGTTTTTCACCGACAGGCAAAACAATGTCTGCTGGTTTTGTTTTATCACCTGAAAATAATCTCCCTGTGCATGCTCTGAACGTTCCTCTCTAGTATTTAATACTCCATTAATGTTTGAGTTTACCACTGACTATTAGCCCTGCAGGTTTATTTGCATGTTAGTGAGAAATATGTTGTAAAACCAAGGTTATGTGGATAGATTAGTTACTTCTTCTTAAAAAAAGGAGGCAAACATTAGTTTATATATAAAAAAAATACACATATTAGTGTTGACTTGGGCTAAATCTGCGCTCCCTGGTGTTCAATTCAAGACCTGATTTATTACTCAGATCAGATTGTTGAACTAAAAACCAGGAGCAAGAGAAGAGAAGATGTTTCACCCAGCATGATATCACACAGCGCTCTCATGTCCAGGCTGAAGATGGGGTTGAATAAGGATGAGGGGCAAGATGCAGTTTTTGGACGTTGCGCTGCATTTATAGTAGATAATGACGAGAGAAGTGGGTGAGAAAAGGAAGATTAGATATAAAGATAGATTTACTTTATTAATCCATAAGGGGAAATTCAAAGTACGGTCACCACTCCACAGAAACAGTCATAACCACATCAGCAATAAATAAATAAATAAATACATACAGAGAGTAAATAGCTAAAAATAAGTTAGATTAAAAAGAAGGTAGAATTAAAAAACAAAGTGTGTGCTCTACCTAACACCTACCGTAGATTATTCTCATCTTTCAACAACCTGAATTATGTACAGTCATATAGGATGTAAAATGCATAATTTTCACTTTCAAGACCAGTGTTTTTCAACCTTGGTGTCGGGACACCACGTGACGGCGCCTGGAATTCAAATGGGGTCACCTGAAATTTCTAGTAATTGATTTTTAAAAAAAAAAGAAAAAAACATTTACTAATAAAAAATATATGTTGAGTTGACAGAGACATTCACATACATAAAAGACATGACAAACTGAAGCTGAAACTGCAGCACTGTGGTTCTGTTTATCTGTCAAATGTTCATTGTGGTCAGTTTCAGATGCTGCAGCTCTTTCATAATTCATAGTTTGAGTTCTTGTTTGTTCAGTATTAATTGTCAGCCTTGAAAATCCAAGTTGGACTGACTGTACATATCCTGACCAAGGAAAATCCAACTCTCCCTTTGTGCAGTAATCTACACCTGGCTTTTCTGCCTCCGTCCATAAAATATACATTATATAGACTAAATGTCCTCTAAAATTAACGTTTATTTGAAACGTAGTATAGCAAACTATTACATGATTAAAAACAAATTAATTTTACAAAAAAAAAAAAGTCTCCGTTTTGAATGTCTGGAGTCGCCAGAAAGTTGTGACATTAAAATGGGGTCACGAGCCAAAAAAGGTTGGGAACCGCCGGTCTAAAGGCTCATTTATTTTCTACGTCAGTGTTTCTCAACCTTTTTTGAACAAAGGCCCACTAACGGCATCATAAGAAAAACCCTGAAATCATCAGTTACTAAAATACTCTGAGATTAACACGCTCGTTGGCTATTTTTAAAAGCAGGGTGCCATGTGTGCATCAAACACCATATTACCCATAATTCAGTATTTTCATCACTGTGCCTCTGCAGCTTTAATTAGGACACGACCGGACACTGATACTAGACCACCAACCCAGGGAATACACACACAGTTATTATATGCATTATTAATGGACACACACACTGTCAGTCCTCTGTCTGTGATTTACTGCAGCTTCGGTTGTTTCTTTGCATTTTAGAGCCTGTTAAGAAATGCAGGATATTTAATGTGACCCCCCCAGTGTGTGTGTGTGTGTGTGTGTGTGTGTGTGTGTGTGTGTGTGTGTGTGTGTGTGTGTGTGTGCGGTGTTAGTGTGTTTAGTGACCCATCATGCAAATGATGTAGTTGAGCAGCTACAGTAAAGCAGTTTAACGCTGTGAATTCACGTCTCGTTGGAGTAAATCACACTGACAAACACACATTCATGCCTCTTTGTGTCTCTGTGAGGACACACACTGATGCAGCAGCTCTTTACCTAGACCCAGTAAAAGGTGACAGTGGAGTTCTCAGATGGTTTCATGTCTTTCAGAACTCAGGAACCGTTGACTTTGTGGAGATACCGTATGTGGTTCTCATAGGATAGTAATGCTACAGACACACAGTTTAATGACCTCACAGAATATGATGTATTGTTTTTATTAAACACACAACAGTATATAAAGTGTCTCAGACACACTCAACCTTGTGTGATCAGCTGAAACAAAACAAAATGGACTTTATCCTTTTTTAATGTCAGTTGACTCCAAATGTCTAATACTGATAATAGTTACTGTATTTAACTCTGTTAACCTCTATGTATAAAAGTCCCACACTCTAATATTCTGTTGGATCGCCGTTAGCTTTGAGTACAACATGAGTTCACTGAGTTCAGTAAGATGATGCAATGTCACAGCAGTTATTTTCATCATTTTATGGACACACAATGTTGTGAACCTAGACTTGACCAACTGAATCATCCTCAGATCACAACACTGCCCCCACAGGCTTGTACTGTAGGCACTAGGCATCATGGGTAATCACTTTACCTGCCTCTCTTCATCAGTCAATCAACTGTGACTAATAATCTGAACTGTTTGCTGAGTTACATCCAGGTGGGGATTTTTTTGGAGTCCTGTCTGTCTATGTTGCACTACTGTAAACTGGTGTTTTCCTTAGAGGGCTCATATTTTTCTAAACCCACTTTTATTAGTCTGTGGTTCATTTATTTGTGTATTTGGACCCTAATAGTTCATACAGTTTGAATTTGAACCCTCCAGGTGCTGCAGATCCAGTGGATTTCTACAACCTGTTTTAATCCCTACTTAATTTGTTATGTTTTATAACTAGTTACATCACAACATTTGCACATATAAGGTCAAGACTTCCAACAAACATTTCTCCGAGTACGACATAATTGTTTATCAGCAGCAGCGGTTGTAGTCCATACTGAAAATATTTCCAAACTTGGAGCCGATTACCTAAAAGGTTCAGTTGTTGGTTGAATGGGACAGAGCAGCACAGCCAACAACCTGGAGGGGGTGGGGCCTGAAGTGGCTCATTTGCATTTAAAGGCCCAACGCTCCAAACCACCTTTCTGGTGTCATTACTCAGAGATATGGTTGAAGATGGACCTGTGGAGCTGAATGGATGAAGAATTCAGATCCAAGTACAGCATTTACAGTTTATGGAGACCACAGGGAAAGGTTTGAAAATGCATAATTCCATTTTGAAAAGCTAAATGTCGCTCCTTTAAGTAGAAACACATCACCCAGTCCGATGTTGAGGCTCTGTGACTATTTTTTAACAACAATCAACCTCTGGGTCTGAAAAGTGAAGCCAATGTGAAAGGTTCAATAACCTGCAGGTCCTGGGATGTCCAAAAACGAGACAATGTCCAGCTTTACAACATAAGTAAAGATATTTACAGTCTGATGCAGAACAGTTTTGGTCTCTATATCCACCGTACCAGGAATCATTTTTATTGAACTCAGCTGTTATGCATTATCAAAGGTGTGTCCACTTTGTTTAATGATGCCTGAGTCGGACTCTCTGACCTTTTGGTATTTGAATAAATCTTGTTTTTTCCTTGTTATAGTCACTAACTTACACTAACATGGCAGTCAGACAATTCTGTCATGAATTTTACTGTTGTTTAATTACACTACCTGGCCTGTCATAAGTTACCATCAATTCACCGTGCCTTATGTCGTCTCTAAGCTAGTGTTATTTAGGGCAGCTGCTGTTCATACATTATGCAAATTTGAGGTTTTTGTCAAACAGTTATAGAAGTAGCTGAAATTCCTTGTGGGTTTTTAGCATCACAGTGGTCAGGGTTTTGTTTATGTTAGCATGGCAAGTGTCATCCCATCGTCTTTCCTAGCTCTACTTTCACATCTGACACATCTGTTTAAAAAAAAACAGAAAACAAGATAGTAACAACCGATGGAGTCTCCAAACTGGCAAATCAGTGGATGCTTTGTCCACTAGAACATACAATTCAGGATTTTTCAAGGTTTTCAGGCAACAGTGGAGTTTTAGAGGACACACTGTGGCAGTTTGAATTTGAAGCTTTAATATATTTATTTTTTATTAGTTTGTTATATTGATTGTTAAGGTGTGCCAGCCAGGTCTCTCTCCTGGCATTTAAGATGTTAAGTCAGATTGAGTTTTGTTTTTGGTTATTTAGTTGCTGTCTGGTTGTTATACCTCAAACCCACACAAAGGATGCAAGTCTAAATTAAACAAACACCCTACGCATTAAATGACAAAAAAAAGAAATCACACATTTAAACCAATTAAAATTCAAAATTATGTATTGAAACAATTAATGCATAAACACATAAATTCAAATGTACCCCCCCCCCCCCAAGACAATCTCCACTCTGGTTTTATATCAGTTCATCAGAAGAAAAAAAACAAAAGAACATTCAGTTTGTTTTTACTAAAAATTCCATTCTGGGTTTTCTACAGTTTCTCAGAGCAAAAAAGGAAGAAAAGAAAAAGTAATTTAGTTCATTAGCAAAAAAAAATATAAAAACAAGTGCACAGTTCCAGTAGTAGATGAACGAGGTTGCAGATGCACAGACATATTTTGTTTATCTGTACAGACAATAGTAAAAGTACAGAGAATCACCAGAGTGCATCTTTAAATAACCCAACAGGAAATACAGATGAAGTCTCAGTAATAAGTCATGATTCTTAAACAAAACACAGTTTGAGGCTGCGGTGATGTGTGCGTCTATACGATGCTGTCGGTCAGTCTCTAACAGGCCCGTGTGTGTGTGAATATAAATGTTCAGTGATGCTCCTCTCAGAGGTCGCTTTGTTTCCTCCGTTTGCCAGTTAATGGCCAAAATCCTGCCGAGGCAGCAGAACGCGGCGCTGACGGATCGCCGTAACACCGCTGTTATTACACGCTAATATTGCAATTAGATGGGTGGTGGAGCTGCCTGAGCGGAGCAATAAAACGCCGCAGAGTGTCAGAGCGAGCGAGGAGGCCGAGCTCTAATTACCCAGAACACACCTCTGCACCCCCCCTCCTCTGCCTTCCGACCATCACCCCCTGCTTTAATGGTCAGGCCTTACATGGAGGTCGCGACCCCGCCTCCAACACACTTGTTCCTCCACCGCCATTTGCAGCTTTGATGTCATCTTTAGAGAAGTGAGTTTAGAGTGATGGAGAGCGACCTTTGACCCCTACACTGGCATACATACACAGAGGCAGCAGTTAGTCAGTTAGAAGGGTCCGGCTCTTAACTGTAAGCTCCACCCCTGCTTTTTTCAATTTTAAAGGTTAAAAGTCCTCATACTCAAACTACATTTCCCATCAGCCCTCCACCATGTGTGTTTAAACCCAAATTAAGAAAAAAAATTAGAAGATGCTAAATCGGTTAATTAAGGAAAACTTGAAGTGTGAAATCATAGTTAATGAGATAAAATCACAAAATTGGATTTGTTCTTTGAACTCGACTACATTTCCCATCAGCCCTCCACAATCCTCCTTTAAACCCAGATTCAGCCTGAAGTACTTAATGTGGGTTTATACCACACTTTTACCTTTTATACACTGTCTTTTTTTTTTGACAATTAATCATCATTTGCAGAGAAAACTCTTGTGCGACGTCCTCGTCTCAGTGTTTAGATGTTTTATCGTCTCCCGGGAGCTGAAATGCCACTGAGGCTGCAGAGAAAGAGGCAGGTGTGATTTAAAGAGACGATCCACCGCACTTATTGTATCCTCACATCAGACTCATATTGTTTTATTTTATCCTAAGGTGCGTACTTGGCTTTAACTTTAAGCTCACTGATGATGACAGAGCCGTGGAAAATTTGATACAAACAAAAGGTGCAAAAACTTCTCCATTTAATGTTAATTAATGCTGTTTACGTACTGTACGACTTTCACAGTGGTCAGATATGAACGTAAAACACAACTGGCTGTAATCAAGTATCGCAACATGACATATATGTACTGACGCAGCGATGATTCTCTATTGACCAATACATGTTTGGTGTTTTTTCGACTTGTTTGGAACTACGGCGAAGGTGAAACTACAAATGGAATCTGATTTGGAAACCCAAAAGAGAAATTCAGTGTCTCTACTGTACCTACATTTTTATGGACTCGACCCCATTTCTTTTATACTGTCGCAGAAAAAATTATTAGACCACCCCTTATTTTCTTCAATTTCTCGTTCATTTTAATGCGTGGTACAACTAAAGGTACATTTGTTTGGACAAATATAATGAAAACAACAAAAATAGCTCATACTAGTTTAATTTCAGAGCTGATATCTATCCATTTTCCATGTTTTCTTGATAATAACCAAAATCACTTCAGTTCTTACATCAATATCTATGGCATTGTACTGACAAAAACAGTGCTTTTAGACATTCCATGTTTTCTTTTCTGTCAGTTTTAGTCACATGACACACACAGGAGTTAGTAGTGGATTGCATAACCATTGTTTTTGATGACTTTTGATGGTCTAATAATTTTTTCCGTGACTGTAGTTGTTGCTCCGTTTTATCTTTTACATCATCTTTGTCTTAGTTACTATTTTTCAACCGCTACCTCTCTTCTGCTTTTCACATGGCAATGATAAACTCTTCTAGACAACGTTTTAATCAGGAAAATTTACTCACATTTTAGATTTCATATTCTCCTCTACTAATTGGTGACCTGCTTGGGAGGTGGGATTAGAAATAGAATCTGATGAGTCCTTGTGCTTTCTGGTTTTACACATTGGAAATGCAAAGGAAATGGTCAGTTTGTAATAAAATACATCTCTCTATCTATACCACGGACATTAGAACAGTGGTTTCCAAATGTTTTCAGATGGAAGTCCGAAAGAGAAATTTTGCTTCTCCTCTGGGCCAGAACTTTAGAGAAATATGTCCCAAATCACCAAAGACTTTCATCTTTATGGGTCCAGCTCTGTCTCTTTTTATATCCTTGTTGCATCTTTTATCAAATTTTTTTTGTCTGAGTCTTTTATAACTGATGCCTCTGTTCTGCATAATTTGCATTTCCTATTACTGCTACATATTCTCTCCTACCAATTGGCGACCCAATAAAAACCAGCTTAGTGACCCACTTTGCATTCCGATCCCAAGTTTGGGAACCTCATGGTTGGACCTTTTTATTGATCATGATCCATGTGACTTGTACATATTTTCACTAAACCATCCCTTACAACACGCTGAGAACTTGGGCTCAGAACGGCAGAATATGAGGCTTTAAGTCGTGTTGTTGGACTCTATGGAGGTTAACTCCACAGGGGGGTGGGTGGAGGTGTTGGTGGTGAGGGTGGTGGAGGGGGGGTTATCTGCCCCTGTGGACCCTTCCCAGCAATCGTAGCGTATTGATCGGGCGAGCGAGGCCCATCGGAGCCGGCCAGATTAAGAGTATAGATTTACAATAAAAGCAGGACATTACTGGGCAGGCGAGGCTCAAATTGAAAGAGAGAGAGAGAGAGAGAGAGGGATGGGGGTGAGGAGGAGAAGGAGGGGGGAGGACGAATTGGTTAGAAAGGGGGAAAGGCCTGAAGGGTTGCCACAGGGGTTTATGGGTATTTTGAGTCGGAGCGCACATGTGATTTCAGGTTTATGTTGGACCAATGACATGTTAATGGGGTTTTATGGCCTCAACATGAAGGAGGAAGGTGTAGGGGCAATGCATCATGGGTAAAGTGGTTGGACTGTTGGCGTTTCCTTTTTAGAGCTGATTTAATAGATAAGATTTCCGATCAATTTTTACTATTTTTAAAGAACAGCGGGTGATTATTGTGGCTTTAAACCTGTCAGTGTTGCTGCCGTTACACAATCAGCAGCGTTAAACTGCCGTCACAAACATCTGAGTGTGGATTTTCAATATTTAAATCCACGTTTAATCCTGAAAATATTAAAACGATAGCTAATACAGTTCATTCAGGACCTTTAAGCCAATGTCCACCTGATGTTTTCACTGGAGATTTCACCAACATTGAACAGTGGTCTTATCTTTTTACAAGGAAACAAGGCTCTAATGAAAAACCCTATCCAGAGGCATTATGGGAAATGTAGTAAAACGTTGTTTTTACTGTTTTGATTAATAGTAGAAATCAAAATGAAGGGTGTATGAAGAAACAGACCAATTTCAGCTACCTATAACTGTGTATTCTACCAAAAGATACAGTTTTATGTTATCATACAATGAGTTAGCATTAAAATGCTAAATTCTGCTCAAAATCAGTTGGTGACATTGACTGTGAAATGTCATATGGAAAATGACAAGGAAGGTTGAAGGTCGAAGGTTTTTTTCCCTGTGATCTTTGATTTAGTTATCGGTCAGTGGATGAATCTTCACTCAGACTTTCACTTCAACAAAACAACTTATATTTGGAGGCTTTCTACTATGGAGATGTTAAATCAATTAATCTTTTATAGTTCAGTTGTGGCCTTAAGATTCTTCAGAGCTGTGTTGGAGAGTAAAGACATTTTGGTTCATTTAAGGCTCAAGTGGTACAAATTAGGCCACTAGCATCTGGATAATTAATGCAAACCCTGCAGCCATCACAGATGCAGCTCTGGCCAAACGTTTTTGTTGTAACACAGTTTGATTTTGCAAGTTTTTTCCAAGTGTCTGAGTTAAATTGCAGATGACTTATAGATTTAAAAGACCAATTAACAAATAAATCACATTTATGCAAAGAGTCAATCACCAAAAATTTCCCTCACAGCTGTAATATCCTCCTCAGATCTGTTTAGTTTCTCAGCCTCTTATTTGTCTTTCTCCTGGAAACTCATCACATCACCTAAAGATTTCTCCAACATGTGGAAAACATGAGCAGAAAGAGCATTTTCAGAGTAGATTTGCCATTTGAGACATATTATAAATCAGTATTCGGGTCTCTGGTGCTCACTTTTTGACCATTTTCAACCTGAACCACTAAAAATCTAATATTTGACTTTCTTTTTTATATTCCTTCTAGTTTATGAAAAAATAATTTCGAAAGCATTATTTTAGAACTTACTGAGGTTGATTTTCAGATATTTTATAGTTATATAAAAGATACAAAACATAATGACCAGTAAAATTATTTTCAGATGTAGCTAAACTTAGATAAAAATAACTGTTGTTGAAATGAATTACACAAATAACTGCAGATGTAAAAACTATATTCCAAGAAATATGAAGAAAAACTTCATATATAATCAATAACAAGTGTCAAAGGAGAAAGAAAGAAATAACATTCCTTATAGTTTTTTTCTGTAAATATAATTTTTCTATTCTTTCTTTGTCTCATATGTGTCCAGTGGTTTCCTTTAGCTCATATTAAAGGGTTTAGTTTGTGTTGGCAGAGATTTGGGTTTAAAATATAGATGTTTGTCGGACGCTGCAGCAGGTGGCCGGGTGTTCACACTGAATTATTCACCAACAAACAGACACAGGTTTCAGACAGAAAATAGAGATAACCTTTGTAGATCTGATTACTCTTATTTGGGAAAAAATGTAATGGAAATAATGCATTTTTGTATTTAAAGCCAGGTAAAGCGTGTAGTGCAGTAACGGGACTGTCCATGGTAACATTCAGTTATATTTAATGGACGGGGGAGCTCTTTTCTGTGCTGTGGGTTTGGTTTAATTTGGAAATATGGTCCAGTTCATGTCCACTCTCCTGCAGACAGTGTTAGTTTTGTGTGTGATAAGTGACTAAAGAGGCTCAGACAGAGGTTCATGCATTGGTAAAAGTGTTCAAAGTAGACCTGCTAATAACGATTCTTTACATTTTAGATAAACCAACCTTTGTTTTCTGTCCATTCTGGATTCATATGTGGATTTAGTTCTGGAAAAATGTCTTTGTGCTTGAAAACTACAACAGTAAACTAGCCTCTGGTAACCTCCTTCAGCCCAAAGTCATGTCTGTAGAAAGTGTTTTTTAAGCAAACAACAGCCCAGGACCTGAAGATGTTTCACTTTCTATGTTTCCATGGGCTCTAATATCCTCCCAGTATTACGAATAATAGCCCAATCGGAACAAAAGTAACTCATGCAAACAACTTTTTTGTTGTAAACCTTAAAAGTTTCAAGGATTGTTGAACGCCTCGATGGCCAAGAGGCTCTAACCGAGCTCATCAGACAAGTCTTTGCAAAGATAAATGAAGGTGGAATCCACTGAATCATCCATGGACCAAATCAAAACCCACTGTAGAAGTCTGAAGGTCATCTGTTGCAAGGCTAAAAGTGAAAGAAACTGAGTTGTTTCCATGAATATTTTCTAATGCAAAACTTACAAAATGTGTATAAAATATGTACATGGAAACCTGACTAATCTGCTGATGCATCCTCTGTTTCCTGCTGCTGCTTTTACCGAAAGAACGTCCACTTTTGGATGTAAAATAAATAGTTTTAAAGTGTAGTTGGGTCTGGGATGGCTCACATGAAGGTCAGAACCTTCTCTGATCAGCCTCCATCTGCGTCACGAAAGCTACCAACAAACAAACCGCACTCAGCTGGAGTTAGCGCTCTGTTCTGACGCTGAATCTTGTGTTTGTTTATTTACTTATTTTTGCTCCATTTCACAACCACTTTTCAGCAGTTAGTGTTTGTATCTTTCCCATCCTGGACAGATTCTCTTTTTTTTTTTTTTAACTTATTTAAAATGTTCCTTTTGGGCAGAAACACAGTGAAAAGCACAGGTCAGGAGGTTAAGTATCAGCCTGTTTTTAGAGCCGTGTTTACTTTATGTGACCAAGAAGAAGAACCAGAATAGCACAGAGGAATGCCTGATGCTGTGTGTTTACAGCTACGATCAGATCTCATGACTCTCAGCATTGGTTGGATGTTTCTGTTGGGATGAAGACGGCCGCTCCTCATCTTCAGTTTGACTTTGGGTGGAGGTGGAGGTGAGCCAGTGTTGAGGAGGTGGTGGTGGGGGAGGGGGGGGGGGGGGGTTAGTGACCTGTCACCCTCACCTCTCCACCTGTCTGAAGTCTCCATTAGACCCCGGTGCTGGTGCCGGGACCTGCGGGGGCCCTCGGGGCTCGCTGAGGTTTGATGTGATCCAGGAGGAAATGTTCAGTGGCCCGGGGAGCCCACAGCCTTTTACACAGAGGACTGTCACCCTGATACCATGAGCCGCCATCACAGGATGACGGTCATGTGACTGTCTGAGGGGACAACGTTTATCTATAAAACATTTTCCAGGGGATGGAATGACTTGGAGACACTGATTCAGACCCAGAACCTGCAGATAAGAACATGTCAGGAGCAAAAATGGGCTAAAAACTAAGAAAAGTAATTAAAGTTTAATTTGAGATACAGTTTCAGTGTGGGTGATTTGGAAAATAATGCTTAATTTGACAGTTAATGCGATATAGATCATGATTTTAATGGGAATTATTACATTTGCATTTACATTTATGCATGTGGCAGACACTTTTTTTGGAAAAAAACAAAATAAAAGAGTAAAGGAATAAAAAGAATAAATAAATATAAATAAATATTAGTTTCGCATTTCACGGTCACTGAAAAAATACAAAAATAATGATGTGGTTTTTGCTGGTTTCCTGTTTGCGTCTCTGTAGAATCACAACGTGTCACAATGGGACATAACACACCTCACCTTTGGCCATATTGCACTTTTTGATCACATTTAGATTAACAGTCCAGTCTAATAACTGTATCAGAGGAAGAGAACATGAAGGTTTTCTACCAGAAAGGTGACTGTGATGTGAGATTATTATTAGAAAATGAAAAACGTACTATTTGCTCAGACTTTAATACTGTGGCTGCTCCTTATAACTGTGTACAACAGAGAAAACTAAGATATGAATGTGGACAGCAGGTATTTGTTCTTATTTTGTCTCATATCAGCCTCAATTTGACTTGACTTGTCTTTTCATCGTGTCTGCCTTTGCTGTTGTAGAACTAAAACGTTTTGCCTGAGTTAATTCCAAGGGTCAAAATAGAATAGAATAGAATAGAATAGAATATACTTTATTTGCCATTTGCACAGATACATTGCAGTATAGGTACATTGGAATTCTTGTGCGTTTCACTGAGTCACAGAATCCAAAGAAAAAAGACATGAACAAAAACAGAAAGAAAACACAAACACAGCTAAAACATATAAAAACAGTTATTGCACAGACAAACACAAATACACACTTGTAAAATAGAGTACTGATCAGGAAAAAAAAAGAAAGTACTGGAGGGTAAAAACAAGTTATTGCACATTTGAATTAAAGTCCTTATTGCACATTCAGTTAAAAGCATGGTATTAGTTAAGTGTCTGTAACAGTGTGAAAAAGTGTTGTTAAGTTCAGTTTATTACATTAAAATGCTGTTTATGTCCAACAGTTGCTACTAATGCTAATATTTTAGCTACAATTCATGTGTCTAGGTTAAATGTACAGAGAAGCTACAAAATCTGAGGATAAAATTGAAAGTTATAGTTATTCGGCATCAAGGTTTGCACCTTAGGTTGGATGATCTTAGATTGTGATCGATTATTGATTTGTCTTATGATTAGACAAATAACAGCATGTTCCAAACTTTCCTACTTGGCTAACATTTGTTTTAAATTAGTTAAATGGGCTCATATGGGTGAGTGTAAATCAACTTATAGTGATTGTTCAGTGGTAAAATGCTTGGTTTTAATCCACTTTAACGTTCAGATTTTCTATAATGTGTTATTTTAAATACCTGAACTAACATCAGATGAAAAGACGGTGATGAATTACTAGAACTACGTGAGCTGCTGGTGTGGATTCTGAGTTCACACATGAACCAACTTGGATTCTTCCGAGTTGTGTTAGACTGTAAAAACATGTTGATTCATTTAAAACTCAAGTGGTATAAATTAGGCCAGTAGCATCTCGATAATTCATGGAAATTCTGCAGCTGTCACAGATACAGCACTAAAGTTTTGGCAGTGGCATAAGCTTTGTTTTTCCATTTTTACAAGAACAATTATAAAGATGCATTAATCGTTTATCTATCTTTATGTTTTAACTTACTTTTCTTTTTTTCAACTTTATTTTTATTGAACAGCACCGCCACAGAAAAATGCATGTTCCAATTGTTACATTTGTTTATTAATTTTTTACATTCTGCTAGATCATAAAACAAAGACAACAATGACAATGCAGAGGAAACAGTTTTCACAGTTCTGGGCTCAGATGTACAGATTGATAGACTTTATGATGAAAATTCTCTTAACTACTGACTGTCATGTATCAAATGTCAGGGGACCTTGTTTAAGCCACTTTAGAGTTATTGCTTTCCTAGCTGCTGTCAGTAGAACATGCATGGCACCAAGGATGGCCAGCAATGGGTTCCTAGGTAACTAACTCTTTAATCTTAAAGCACATTTAAGAGTCAGTTTGTGTTTGTGCAAAATATGGCTGTTTATGTATAGTTAATACTAGAAAAGCACTGAGTGCAGACCTCCGCTAAGGCAGATCAGTCCCCCCCTCGATCACCACCAAAATTTAATCATTTGTTCCTCGTGTCAGTATCATTATTTCCTGAAAATTTCAGCAAAATCCTTCCATAACTTTTTGAGTTATCTTGCTAACAGATAGACCGCCCCCCCCCCCCCCCCCCCCCCGATCATCACCAAAATTGAATCCTTTATTCCTTGTGCCAGTATCAACATTTCCCGAAAATTTCATCAAAATCTGTCCATAACTTTTTGAGTTACCTTGCGAACAGACAGACAAACCCCGATGAAAACATAACCTCTGCCGTCCTTGGTGGAGGTAAAAATGTGGACTAGTTCTTCTGACCACCATCCTGGTTGATCTACATTTCTATCCTTACGTATCGTCACCAGATTTCAGTTATAAATGAAAGAACAAGAACACGTGGTACACAGTAAATTTGCCAGTGTAAAAAATGCAGTGTCAAAGTATTATAATTCTTTTGGAGTTATTCCAACAATGGAGAGAGTAAAATTTAACATGATAACTTCCAGTGTCGGTGAAAACAATTGGAGTTTACAGAGGTTTTACACTGTCAGTGTCATATATTCAGTGTTAAAGTAAATTGATTCTCTCAATGTTAATTCAACACCAATAAGAGCAAGATACCTTTCAGTGTTAAAAAATAATGACTCTGAAAAGCCCTGCCCACCTACCTCTGTGCTCAAACTGAGTGAGAAGTTGGACTCTGGCATCACCATCTTCCTCGCATCGAAAAATTGCGTTTGTAAGTTTATGTAAATAAACTATTGCTTTTGTTATTTCATCCAAGCAGATTCTGTGTGCAAGAATATAGTTACGTCGTCATCGTCAGTGTTGGGTACGTGTTTTCAAATACCGAATTTCAAATGGATAACGTGATACCAGGTCGGCGGCTTTCATTTTACATGTCATTTTATGTTTACTTTTAATTCCAATATTTCATTTTTACTTAGAATAAATTGGGTACAGAAATAATTGTATCTTTTTTTCACCCCTGCAGACACTGGGACTATAGTACACCACATGTAACACTGGTAGGAGGCAGTTAGAAATCAACACTCTTTGGAGTAATTTATTTATCAACATGTAGTGTTAAGTAGGTTTAATACTGGAAAAGTTATTTCTTAACACTGAACTCTTCAGTGTTGAATGTGAATAACACTATGGGTGTTACTTCTCACATAGTGTAAAACTTGATTGACACTAATTAGTGTAGTGTAGTGTAAAATATTAACTCTTACTAGAGTAAAGTTGACTCTGGAAATGTAACTCTATGTTCAGTGTAAATTGTACACTTTGTAGATAGGGACTATATGTTCACTGAGGTAGTGTTAAAATGAACTCTTTAAGTGTTATATACACACTGGCGATTTTACTGCGTAGGACAGACTTTTCTTTGAGTGTGGCTGGGTTCCTTCAGGAGCGAGTAAAGGTGTTTGGTCTGGTTCTGATGCCTCTGGATGGCTCCCTGGTGAGATGTTTGGACATGTGCAACCAGGCGGAGACTCCAGAACAGACCCAAGGCATGTGGGGGGTTATGTCTTGACTGGTTGGGGAATGTCCAAGTGTCCTGGGCTGGTTCCCCCCAGAACCTGGACCTCGATAGGTGTTAGAAGATGGATGAATGGACAGATGTTTACTTCTAGTTAATGTTGAAATACAGTAGAAATATCTGTACAAAATCGTTAAAAATGCAGAGTTTCTAGTCAATGGCAATATGACATCACACACCAGAGTAAACTAGTGATAGACTATGATTGGAACTCACCTACATTTTGTAAGAAGTGATAAAATGTGCCTCAGATTTGGACCAGAATTCAACCTAAAAACATGCTCTTTTGGCTCTGATCACATCCATTTCCCCCCCAGGACCTCGTCATGTCTTCTACCTTATTAAATGTTTCTTAATTGAAAAAAGAAAATATTAACAAAGAGTCTAGAGTCCCGATCTGCCCCCCCCCCCCCCCCCGTGTCGCCCCCTCACCTCCACCACCCTCAGCTTCAGCTCTTAATTGGATTGAGGGTTTCAGGCGGCGTGAGATTACATCACCACCTGCAGCTTCAGTGTCAACATCCAGCCGAGCTCAGCTGGAAACACCCCCGCCCCTCCCCCGACACGCACACCGGGGGATCATGGGAACTTTAGGGAACCCTCCCCACCTGCCTCTGCTCCCTGCCTCACCAAATCTCCCTCCCAGCATGCACTGCACCCCCTCAAGGCAAATCGCTTCAGCACATGCATGTTAGATTGATACGGTTAAAGATGCATCAGATTATATTTGCACACACACGTCAACTGCGTCCTCATTGGCTGCTGACACTAAGCCCCTCCCCTTTTTCCAGTGTGAGAGAAAAGTTATCGATCTCTGTTGGCTGATCCAACATCAGCTCCAGCTGTGCTTTGACAGGTGGGAGGGGCTTAATCTGACAGTGTTTTCTTAGCATCTATAGGAGTTTAAGTGTCCGTTCATCTCTTTAATTAAGCTCCTACAAACTTTTTTAGGTGGATAAAAGGATCAGTCGACGATTGTTGGCATATCAGCTCATGTTGACGTCAAGTCTTCAGTTAAATTCTTCTCTGTATTGTTTGTTTTCTTTCCGTTTAACCATTTTAAGGGCCTTTACATCAGGTCTTCTATGATTTGGTCTGAAGGCCTTGTGATTATTCCTGTATAAATGAGCCTCAGTAAAACACACACATTATTTCTGCTGTTTAGAGACACTTTCACACTTCCTTTTTCTTGGTCCAGACCAAAGTGGCTCATTATAAACATCCTCCAGACCACCTTGTGGACCAGAAAACTGAAAATGTGAAAAATGTGATATTACTCCTGATCAAAATGAACCATGCTTTGGTTCATTTGCTGTGTGTATTCAGACTTTGGGACCAGGTACAGGAAGTTATGCATGGATTTAGTAACAAAAAAATGGAAGAAAAAGCTGCAAATGAGTGTCAACTACAGGGACATATTAGATCTCTCTTCCAATTGGGGTAAAAAGAAAAGTAATCAAACCAAATGTATAATAAAACATGAACCTTATTGGACTTTCAGGGTTGAAAACAGCCTAAGATGCTCATACTGGTCTGTTTTATTGCTGAATGAGCTGGAAACTGTGACTTATTTCATCATAAATGCAAATATCACCATACCTGATTTAGACACACTTAGTTTTTTAGACTTTAAATGAAGGATTAAAGCTGAAATACTTACATTGTTCATCTTGTAGCTTCATCCTCCGCTGCTCTGGTGAATTAAATCTGAACATGTTTAATATTTATACATATGCTTGTCATTCTTGTGCTAATGTATTGTGGTTAATCTCTTTATAATCAGCCCTTTCTCTCTCTTGTTAAGCTGTATGTTTTTTTTTTAATGCTTGTGCAACCACTAGTTAATCACAGTGACAAGAGAAGGTGTAAGCTCCATTTTAAAGACTTGATTCAGTGAAGCATCTGTGTCTGTGTGAAAAGTTTTTTTTTATTTGATTAAATTCCAGGGTTTTGTTGACATGTGCAGGTTGACAGATCTGCAGCATGGATGTTATTGTCATGTAATGGAGAGAGTCATCTTATAGTGAAGGAGTCAACTCTAAATGTCTTTTGGTCCACACATTTGTTGCAGAAGATGCAACAGAAACACACAGGTGTCAGTTTATGCTCAGTTTGGTGAAATTGCCGTGGCGTCTGAATGAAAGTGCATGAAATCATAAGTGGACTGAGACTATTCAATGTCAGATTTAAAGCAGGCCTGAGATCAGCTGAGCAGGTCAGTTTTTTTTTTTTTTTTTTAAGTTAAAGCAGTGATGTGATGTTTCAGAGCCGTTAGTATTCAGATCACTCCTTCTGATTAGACGTCTCCTCTCTCTCTCTCTGGCTCTTGTCACTCATTCTCAAGCTCGCTCGCCCTCTTCCTCCTGTTAATCACTCGAGTGTTTTCCCAATTAAGAATGCACTGATAACCTTCCATCACACACACACACACACACACACACACACACACACACACACACACACACACGGTTTAATCAGGAATATGAGTGCGGTGTGGCTAATTAAGGACGACCATCCGTGAGCTCCTGCCTCGCCAGCAGATGTGGGGGAGGGGAGTGTGTATGTGTGTGTGTGTGTTTTATCAGACGTCTGTTTGGCTCTTCTGCTGCTTCCTGTCAGAGGGCTAAATGATCGCCAATGATTGGTCTGTGGTTGCTAACGGTTACAACAGACGATGGAAGTGGAGCCTCAGATGTTCAGGTTGGTCAGAAGTTAAGGCCTTATCACATTTTCAAAAAACACCATATTTACACACCAACTCCAGAACTTTATTAAAGTTTCCAGAAAAGGTCTGTTTTTTGCATCTGTCAGAGTCATTTGACCAATCGGAATAGAACTTGATAACTTTTAAAGCTATATAACCTTATTGTAACAGGTCAGTTGATGAAACAGAGGATGAACATCACTTCCAAACAGATCTTGAGATGAGGATCATAGATCATCCTCGATGCTTGACAAAACCATTTAGTATTGAGATTTTTTTTTTTTTTTTTTTTTTTACAACTAATTGAATTATTAATGCATCAAACTTGTGTGTGGATTGAAATGGGATTTTCTGTGAACCAGGAGTAGATAGATGCTGAAGAAACAGAGGACTCTCTGGAAAAAATTATTAGACCACTCCTTGTTTTCTTCAATTTCTTGTTCATTTTAATGCCTTGTACAACTAAAGGTACATTTGTTTGGACAAATAGAATGATAACAACAATAGCTCATAGTAGTTTAATTTCAGAGCTGATATCTATCCATTTTCCATGTTTTCTTGATAATAACCAAAATCACTTCAGTCCTTACATCAGTATCTATGGCATTGTACTGACAAAAACAGTGCTTTTAGACATTCCATGTTTTCTTTTCTGTCAGTTTTAGTCACATGATACACACAGGAGTTAGTACTTGATTGTATAACCATTGTTTTTGAGGACTTTTGATGGTCTAATAATTTTTTAACGCGACTGTACATATGACACATTGGAAGGACTTTGTGAGAACAGATTTCTGAAAACAGGACATTGAAGAATCTGGTTCTGAACACTTTCCGATGTACAAAGTTTATGTAGTCCTCATTATGTGCCCAGACATAAGAATGCACACATGCATATTCCTACAAGAATTTCTGTAACATGAATGGAAAGATGGATGGGAGACTTCATTACTGTACTTCAGTTTTTATGTATCTGCATTTTACGTACGACAATGTTTTAGTACCTATGTTTTAACACAAACATGCTCTCTACTTGACAGCAATGTGAATTGATGTAAAAGATTAAAAAGAACTGAGGATATTAAAAAAGTAGCTAGTAAACAATGTCAGAAAAGATGAGATTAAACAGCATAGGGTCAGAGGTCACGAAAAACAGTGACTTTAACCTTTGCAACATATTTAGTTCAGTTTCTTTTATGGTTGTGCACATAGTTCCTGTATTGTCTTGTTGTTTCCAAAGAAAAGAGAATGAGTAATAAATAAATATATTCATTTCAAACCTGAAAAACAACAAAGATAAAGGTGGAATAAGACTGTGTATAATTACACTGTTGAATGATTAGTTTTGTGTTTGTGAAATTGCTTTTCTAAATAATATAATAATGTACTTTTAATTTATACAGTATGATTTATTACAAAGTTGTTGCAAACTGAAAAGCAAAATTATACAATAAAATTTGTTAAAATGTGACATAGTGCTTTACAAAAGGAAACAAAACCAGATAAAATGAGCAAAAAATACCAAATAAATAGAATTAAAGAGTTTTAATCGAAAAGAAAGCACTTCTGCTCACTGAAAAGGCTTGAAGACAAAAGAAATCAGAACGACACAATAGAACACAACACAGAACAAACAAAAGATCACAGCTTTATTATTATTCGAGTCTAAATTTCATAATCAAACGGCGTTTGAGGAGGACGTTTAACCTCCACGAGTAAAAAACACACAACCCGAGGCACAAACAGAGAAAGGCTGCAGCTGCTTCTGTTTCTGTACATAAATAAATAGACGGATAAATAAATAAATAAATAAACATAGTTGAGTGTGTGCGCAAAGAGTGAAATGTGAGGCGGGCGAGTCCAGACACGACGACAGCAGGAAGAGAGATGGAAAGAAGGGTGATGGGGGGGGGGGGGGGGGGGGTGACAGAGGGGTGAGAATGAGACAGCTGGGGGAGGAGGAGGAGGAAGAGGAGGAGGGCAGATTAAGAGCGTATTGATTTCTATATAAAGATGGAGGGATGTGATATGGGGGGGTAGGAGGAAAAAGGGGGGTCACGGGAGGGGAGGGGAGGTTTGGGTTACAGTAGGACCGAAAAATCTGAAAAAGAAAAACAAACCTTGTCTGTCTGTCTGTCTGTCTGTCTGTCTGTCTGTCTGTCTGGGGTGGATTCACCTTAAACATGCTGTTTGGTTCTGGTTCTGGTATCCACAAATCTAGGACATTGGGTTTGAAACAACAACACAAGGAGGGATTTTTTCTGTCACTTTTCTCATGTTGACCCCGACATGCACAAAGGATCCTGCAGCTGAAAACAGAGGAGAGGAAACAGGTTTTTAGAAAGTGGGAAATATTAGGATTCGATGTGTTTTGTTCAATAACGTAGACTGAACTGAACTGAACTGAACCTGTGATCTGCATCATATGATGACATTTTAACCTCCAACACAACCACTATTAACTCTCCTCAGTTCCTTATTCTTCATCTCCTCACCTCCTCAACAACTCAATGTTTGATTGTGACCTGGAAATCAATCTGGACACACCATCTAGATGGATGTTTCAGTTCTCTAAACTACGAGCTGGAGGATGTGCATGTGAATCTTTGTTCTTTGCTTTTTTGAAGTGATTTAGGCCATTTGACCTGTGATATGACGCACAGGTCAAATAAAGCACAGCAGAAACAGGACTCTAATCATCTAGGTTTTCTTTAATCCGAAGTTGTGTTAATTAATCAAAATGACCAAATATATGTGTGACATCATCATCACCCACTGACACATGAGGCCACATTATAACTGAATTAAAAGTTAATCATAAGTTAACATGAACACTTGTTTGTACCTCCAGTTTGCCGATCCAAGAACGAGTCCTTAGTCATTTACTCCTTTTTTTTTTTTTTTTTAACGGAAAGCCAATATTTGCCAACTAAAAGAAGCATTTTTTATAATAAAACTTGTGTATACGTTTAGTAGTTAAGGTTAGTATTTGTATTTCACTTAATAAAAATGTTTGTTTGCACGGGTAAGTTTAAGTTACTTTCAATCCAAATTGGCTTAAAAATAGCTCTATTGCTGCACAGTTATGTTGCAAGGACCATTCAGCTCTTGTTATATAAGATCTTTCAGGTTCCAGTTCAGGGTACTTTATTTATATCTGAGGTAGATTTGTTTTGCAGTTACATGATGACATCCTTTTGACATTTCTCAAAAGATAATGACATGAAACATGAAACCAAGGCATGAGTCGACAACAGACATACAAAAAAGAGCTTCAACTTCCACCAATCAGGACATAAAAGGAACCTTTGTAGGTTCAACTAACCGTTTAAAGGCGAAGACCCACCAACCCGACTGCCGATCGTCACCAGAAAAGGTAGCCTGACTATCAGTTGGCTCACGGTCAAAAACGTTTGAAGAACACACCAAATCGACTACCGACTTCAGCATACGTTCCGCGCTTGTGCAAGACATAAAACCAGAAAATGCCGGAACATCTCTCTAGACCAAAACCCAGAGCTGGCTGTTGTCAGTCATTGTCAGCAGAGTGTTGAGTCATCCAGAAGGGTTGTTGTTGTACTTGTTGAACGGATGGTTAGTAATAAGAAGGTACTGTCAGCTCTAGGGCGTCTTCTTGTGGAAGAAGAAAGATGTCGCAGGTGAAACTGAGGAGAAATCGCACTATGCTAACAATGCTAACAGTGTTTACTTCATCCATAGTCAACACTGACTGTCACTCATTCAGGTCCAATATGACCAGTGAACAGACTATTATAGAAGACAATAATAGTGTGCAGTACCTTGGCAGAACTGGATTCACATGGAAACTTCTCCTTCACTGATTCATTCAGTCCAGGTCTATCCTTCTACCAATCAGACTGGTCCAACTGAACAACTGGTAGTGGCTGATTACACATGTTGAATTGGCCAAAAAGACTGGAGACGGCATTAATGACGGCCGATCGCAGAGAACGCACCAAACAGACTCATGCCACTGACCTCACCAGACTGTCCGACGATGTCCGACCGCCGAAAATCGGGTTGGTGTGTCTTCGCCTTAAGGCTCCTTCCCCATGGCAGCCACAAGCTGAGGATGATGGGTAATGTAGGGTTTAGTGTATAGAGTTTTATAGAGACTTTACCAGAAGTTCTCAACAATAACACATTTTCTTTCCGAACTCCATAGACGTTTTTAGTACATTATGTAGAAAATACAGCCTTAGATTGTGGCTGTAAAATAATTCTAACTTTGGTCATCAAGCATGGAAAACTACAAATTAGAATCATGTCCATTTAGTGTCTTTTTCTGACAAGAAAGCACTGGAGTCGAGTACTTGTGTGGTAGGATCAAATGCTGTACGTAGCTTTTGTTTGTACAACAGCGTATCAGGACTCTGACTGGTGTTTGATAGATGTAGGACGATAAAAGACTCAATACTTGGCAGTTGTGATTAGGATCCGACCTCCACAAATGGCCTCTTCTGTCTCTGCTGCTGTGGAAGGACAGATACAAGAGCAAACTTTAACATCTCTCTCGTTACCACGGTGATGAGTCCTGTCCTGTCTCATTTGTTGAAGACACCAGTTGGAAAAGCATAGGTTTTCAGATGGAAACCCTTGAAGCAGGCTCTGGAAAACCAGTGTGGACACAGGGTTTACAGTGCTGTATCCTACATCACTTCTGAAATGATGTTTTATTTTGTGCTCGATTTTTGCTGAAGTGACCGTTTAAAACCTTAAGCACTACCTTCTTCACCTACCGAAGCAGGTAATGCTCGTATGTGGTAACCCTCACACATGTTCTCCGTGTGTCGGCACATCTCTGAAGCATGACGGAGTGTTTCTACTCCACGTACAGCTGTGTAATTCCTTCACGCCACGGCGCAGCAGGTCGCTGAGCGTGAGCGTGTGGAGGCAGATTCATCCATATTTGATGCAACGTAGATGAACATGGAGCCGTAAAACTACACAAGAACACAACAGAAGTTTGTTGTGTTTGTAGAAATGTTTTGAGGTGTCTTCTCCATGGTGACAGCAGCTGAGGCTTATGGGTATTGTAGTCTCCCCAGTCAGTTTTTGGCAAAATTGACTATGATAAACTACAATTCCCAGTACACATTCACAGAGTTTCATATTATTAATGACCAAAAAGTGTGATCTACAGTCAAAGAAAGCAAAAAATCTCTGCATTTATTAGAAATATAAGATATTTGGCAGAAGAAAAGAGTATAGACAAGTAGATTAGAGGAAAAATATTAAACTTTTTTATGTTTTTTTTATTCAGTCAGTGGTGGAAAGTGTAGTCTCTTGCTGCAGAACAGGAACAAACACCTTTCAGTTCATTCAAGTCACTGTAAATCTGCATTTAATGAAAACAGTTCGAGCTTCTTCTTCAAGTTAACACCAAGCTGAGGATGATGGGTATTGTAGTATTTAGGCTCAGTACAGAAATATATAAAAAAAGAAGATTGTACCAGAACGTCCCAGCTGTAACGAACCTTCATGCAGACATTTTCTTCTTCTTTTTTTTTTTTTTTTTTAAATAAATTAAGTAAAATCCAGGCCTTGGAACATGGCTTTACTCTGAATCCGCAGAACTTCACCACATTTCTAGTTACTTTGATGCCTGGCAGGCTCAAATTAATAAGGTCCATCATGTGTGGATTTATATTTTCAGGCTTGTCGCAGTCAGAAGCAGCAGCTCTTTAAGTTTCACCTCTGGGTAAAAGGTTCAGATGATTTAGGTCTGTTGGCTCATATAACTGTGGTGTGTTTACAGACGACCGGCAGCAGTGAATTCATGTATTTATTAGATTTATAACCTGATTTATATTACTTTTCTGTGCTTTAGAGCTCCATTGTTGTCTGCAAATCAGTAAAAACATATCAGAGCATAGAATAGCACAAAAGTCTGTTTATTTTCATCTGTTTTAACCATTTATGGAGGGTTTTTTTACTGTAAAAAATGTATCTGTAGCTGATAGTAGTGGGTGAGTGATTTTTCAGTAAAAATGACCAACATTTTCGTCTCGAATGTGCTGATTTATCCAAGTGTCATCTGTTGAGTCAGTGAAACTTTCTCTAAATTCTTGTCATAAGAATCACTATATGAATGGAATTTTTGTAGTGGACGATGGAAACACACATACTACCCATACTTTGCAGATCTTCTCTGATAGTGTCTTTACAATGGAAATCATAAAATTTAGGAAAAGTAAGTGTTAAAAATGCAAAAAATAACACCAAGAATCAACTATTTTCACAGTTAGATATTCAGTTTTGGAGTTTTATTGTTAACTTCTTTGAATTTATTCCAAAAAACTTATTAATTTATGATTTTATGGACAAAAATTGGAATATAGTCATATACTGTTAATGCAGAAATATTAGATGCATATAGTGTAACACACAAAAAAGCACATACACATTTCTAAATATACATATGTTGTAACTTGCACATATAAAACATAAATTAATTCATCTTTTTAGTCAAACACATACACTTCATTTTATCTACGCAAACTCTTTGTATCTGCAGATCTTCTTAGATTGTCTTTAGACCAGGATTTACTGAATCTGAGGGAAGACAAAGGTTAAAAATGTTAAAAATTTCACCTAGAAGCAACGATGTTTGACAAATAGGCATTCAGTGTCTGATTTATTGATTCATTTCTTTGACTTTACATCAAAATGAAGTCAGTTGAGATGTTTCTGGGTTGGAAATTGTACCTTTAATATCTCTCATAAAATAAACGTACCTAAAATAAATGGTCAACACAAAATAAACAAAACCACATGACAACATCCACGTTCTGGTCGACTTGGTGAAGAAAATCTGAGAATGAATTTCCAGATAGGTGTTTGTGGGTCAAACAGCACAGTGATTGGAGGCTTTTTCGTCACGTCGTGGCGACTAAAATCCAAATTTACACATAGAAGTGACTCGAATCCTGTTTACACACCTCTACACACACAAATACACCTTCACCCTGTGTGCGTTTTTTCAGCATTACAAACTGTTGCCAAACAAGCAGCTTCACTTTTTTTCCTGTGAAAGCGTGAAAACAATCGAGCAGCTGAGCTGAGCTGCATCCTGCTGCTACACACACAGACACACACTGCAGCTCACTCACCCACAACACAAATCAATACCAATTTATAATTCAGGATTGCTGGAGTTTGGGTTTTAGGGCAGCCTGGCTTCCAGCCTTCATAAATATTACAGTGTTATTGACTTGATCTCAATGAATTGGAGATTTTCTTCTTCTGCGTTTTTTTTTTTTTTTTTTTTTTCCTCATTGCACCCCTCCCCCACCTCCTCCTCACCCCCCCTCCTTTTTTTTTCTTTTGGGTGTTTCCAAGGAATAAAGTCTTTATTTATGCTCTTTGAGTTGGAGATGAGACGACTAACGGGAGATAACGCGGTGGCTAATCGCAGACGGATCGAGGCCTTAACCCGTCCGACTGACCTCCACTCATCTTTATAACACACACACACACACACACTCTGGTCTGGTGTGTGTTCGGCCAGCGCTTAGAGATGAGAGGATTTGTTCAAATAAGCCTGCCTTGTCGAGCTCACATCTGGACAAAGACATTGTTGTGTATCACTGATCACTTACATGTGTGTTGGACAGTAGTAGACACACAAACAATAATAATAACTTTACTTCTATAGCACCTTTAAAAACTGACTTTACAAAGTGCTTTGACAGACAAAGTAGAAGGGCACAACAGCAGAATATAAGATGCAAGCGAAGACACTAAAATATAGAAAAGAACAAAATAAAAGAGATATGAACAGAAAACACCAAAACATGACACACTGAATAAGTTTGAGTCTATCGAAGTAGAGAGGGCAGAAATTACGTAACATGATGTTGTCAAATCAACGCAAAAATGAAGGAGTGAAATAAAACATCATATATGATAATATAAATGGATAACCAAAACAGGGTAAAATTAAATATTCCACATTAATTTTATGAACAATGAACAGTTTGACCCAGTTCAGTGCAAATTAATCAGTTAATGTCAGATTTTTGAGCATAAATCAACATATTTACTGTTACTTATCAATAATTTCATACAGTACATACACACTCATATACAGCACTGTACAAAAGTCTGATTCCACCTTTATCTTTGTTGTTTTTTGTGGGGTTGAAATGCACGTACATATTTATTTCTCCTCTTTTGTTCAGACAAGAAAATAAGGAAATACATGCACAACATTAAAAGACACACAAAACCACATAAGTATAATAAGAAAGGATGTTAAAATGATACATAAGAATACATTAAGTGAATAATTTCATCTGGAAATTGCAGTAAAATAGGAAAATTCAGACTGAAATGTGTTGAAAACTTGGAAAAAAAAGATAGGTTTTAAAACAAATCATACATATTACAGTTTATTTACTAGAAGACACATTTAACCACAAAAATGACACAAAAACATTAAGAAACAAGAAAAGCACTCGGAGACAGATCTGCCCCCCCCCCATCACCACCAAAATTTAATCATTTCTTCCTTGTGCCAGTATCAACATTTCCTGAAAATTTCCTGAAAATCCATCCTTAACTTTTTGAGTTATCTTGCTAACAGACAAACAAACAAACAAACATGGACGCATGCAAACACACAAAGCAAAGTGATCACAGCACCTCCTGGCAGAGGTAATAAAACAAAAACATACACTACAGTGCAAAACTTTTATTCCACCTTTATATTTGTTCTTTTTCAGGGTTGAAATGATCATGCGTATTTATTTCTCATTCTCTTTTCTTCAGATACAGCAAGAAAATACCGGAAATACATGTGCAGCCTTAAAAGACACAAAAACCTGAACTAAATGTGTTTTAAAGGTTAAAGTCACTGTGTATTGTGACCTCTGACCCCATGACAAGAAGTAACACAAACTATTAGAAACATCCGACATGCGTTGAATGAAACCTGGTATAAAACAACAGAAAATGAATGCCACAACTCTCATATTGTCCGAACAAAAGGGTTAAAGACATGTTAAGGTCAAAGGGAGGTCACACTAAATACGACCACTTTGGTTTCTAGAAGCTGTTTTTCCCTGAAACTGTCGTTTTTCCTGCTGTTCATACATCCCATATATCAGATTGGATCTAAATACAGACAAATGCGTATGTGTGGACATTAGAACTAAACCAACACACAGAATGTTGGAGTTGGATTTTTCACAGGACTGTATGTAATTATCACAATAACAACACACGTATGCACATTTGGAAATATTATCACACCACTTTGACAACATTTATCCTGAACGTGAGGCAAAAATCTGGCAAGAAACATGCAATTTTGACTTTAAAATGTACTGAATTTCCCCTTGGAGATTAATAAAGTTTATCTCCATCTTAATCTGTAATAATGAAATAAGATGAAATTAAATTAATAACAACATATCTGATGTTACAAAACAATTAATATTCCAGAAACAGAATATCATAAGGTCATTCAAAGGACAGTTTCCATTGTCCCTTGAATGACCTTGACAGTGTCCATTAAAAAGTTATAGTCTTTTTTTTTATTTCCAGTGTAAATACACATGTACTGAGTCCCACAAATGCAAACAAATGAAGGATTTTTCAGTCACTTCAGCCCAAATTAATCACCTGGACCAAAATCTGCATATGTTCACACTGTTAATGTAAAAGTCATAGACACAAACAGGAAAACGCACATAAGCATGTATTAATACACATTCACACAAACACAAAACCATTGACGGATTGTAGTCACTTCAGTCCAAAACAGAAGTTGCATCATTGTATCCAAATTAAGTGATTAATTAATAATTGTTGGATGCAAATGTGATTATTTTCACACTGTTAATGAATAACAGACACACAAATACAGTGTGTACTGACTGTCAAACACAAACAAAGGAAGGATTCCCATCACTTTAGTACAAATTAATTTATGGTTTTTGGACATAAATCTGCAGATATTCACACTGTATTAACACGGAAATAATGCACACATACCTAAAAACACACACAAATACATCGACAAACATATGCAATCACTGAAACATGTAAAACACACACAAATCTACAAACAGTTTCAGTTACTTCAGTCCAAATCCAGTGATGAATTTGTCATTTCTGGACAAAAACTGGCATATATTTGTTATACCATTTGTTAATGCATCAATAATAGACGCACAGTGGAAAAACACACACATGTAAACACAAACACAAAACTAATGAACCATTTGAGTCTCTTCAGTCCAAATTAATTGATAAATATTTGATTTTTACACATTGTTTATACATATATTTACACTCTTGTATATATATAGTGGAAAATCACACAGACTTATGCCCACAAACACAAACATGCACTCACACACGATACAAATAAACATCGTTATAGTCGAAATTAACTGATTCATCTATAATATTTGACCAAGCTGTGCATATTTGTGTCTATTCCCTTTCTGGTTGTAACACTAAGATAGGTGTTTTGTTTTTTGTTTCTTTTCGGGGGGGTTTTATGTTATTTTTTCTCCTGTTTTGCTATCGCATTGGTGTTACATCGATGAACCCTGTACTGTTGTGACTGTTGTTTCACGACCAAAACAAACAAACAAATAAATAAACAAAATATTTCTATACTCTATTGAAGCAGGAATAACACTGGGTTACAAAAAAATGTTTTTTGCAAGTTGTCTAGGTTTTTTCAACTGAATTAGGACCATTTTGCACCACTAAATCCAAAAATGACATCTGTTTTTCTCAATCAGGTCAGGTTTTTTTGCTAATTTGATTTTGAAAAATTTGATCTTCTCACAAAATATAATAATTAATACCAAAATAAGATTGGTAAGCACACTTTATGAAACTTGTGACTTGATTCCTGTTAGGTACAATGGTGTATTCACCGCAGATGTAGCAGAATACGTCAGGCTTATTTTTGCCAGATCTTCTAGTCGAAGCCATTTCATTCACCTGTAATATTAAAAAAACCATTAATCATAAATTGGCAAAAGTAAAATCTTCAGAACTCGTTTATTGCAAGAAATATGAAAGAATTTTGTATCATATGATGTGAAAATGCCCATAAATGTAAGCAAGAATGTTAAAAAGCCAATCTGTAGCATAGTTCAGAAAGTTGATCTGATTGAGCAAAATGAATGTGATTTTTGGATTCAGCACACCAAAATGATCCTAAATCAGCTCAAAAAACTGAAACAATAAGTTTGTTGTTGACCAGTGTAATAGACTCAGGTAGAAACTGTCATATGCCTGTACACACATTAACACATACAGATAATAATGGTGTTTTTGGAGATGAAGAACTTACCCAGAATCCTCTCCTCTTCCTCTCCCTCCCCCTCTTCTTCCTCACCCCTCTCCCCACACCCACTCTCCGTACAGTAAAGATGGACGTATCGATTTTCCTCCTGACCACCAGCACAGTTTTCTTATTTTTCTCTCAGCTGATCCGCCTGCTGACAGACACTAATGACAGCCTCTGTGTGTGTGTGTGTGCGCGCGCGTGTGTGTGCGTGTGTGTGCGTGTGTGTGTGTGTGTGTGTGTGTGTTCAGACTCCAGCTGCATAGAGATTCTTTAGAAACATTTTCCTCAGAATTCATTAAAACCCGTCAAATCCATAACGAACCTTCAGGATAAAAGCACATCAACAGGCAGTAAATGCTTTTATTTTTTTTAACCAAAATATTCAGATGATTAAATATATATGAGAAACTGAACCGGCCGATCGGATTAGAGTTATTGATCCCAGAGGGGAGGATCCAGAGCAGCAGAGGTTAAATAGAATAAACAGGAATTCAGCGTCAGGTCAGTGGTATTGGAAGTATTCAGACGGTGTCCTTGAGTAAAAGTACTAATACTCACTGAAAAATACTGCATTCTGCACATTTCTGTGGTAAAAGTGTTTTAGATATGTGTAGTTATGTAGCGTTTTTGATTCATATTAAGAATTTAGTTGTAAATGTTTAAGTTGGAGCTTATTTTTTCACTGTTTACAACAAAATGCACATGTACTCTAATTGTGTGAGTTAGAACTTATACTATGAGATGAAAACAGCATAAAAGTAAACAGAATAAAGACTGACTTCATGATGGAGGAAGAAAAACCATTGTAATGTGTCGAGTTCTGAGGGTTTTCTACACATTAGACTGAAGTTAACCCTTTATAGTTCACTCATACAAGTACTCTGAAATTCACAATGTCAACCTTAGTGTGTTATTGGAGGACAGAACAAGACTTTATTACTTTTAGGGAAATTTTTTATCGGCATGTAGAAAATCAAGGTCAGTGAAGGTACCATATTTGGTTCCTTGCCCATAAGTGGCCCAAAACAAATAAATAAATAAAAATCCAAGAATTATATATTACAAAAATAAAGAAAAAACACATGTAATTCGAAAGGATCATGTATTTTAGAGCATTAGACCAACATAAGTTCTGATCCAGACCCCTGTCCAGATCCACATGATCCTATGAACATCATTCCTTACATTAGTACCATTACTTCATCATTAATCACATTAGTACCATTACTTCATTCCTTACATTAGTACCATTACTTTATCATTAATTACATTAGTACCATTACTTCATCAGTCCTTACATTAGTACCATTACTTCATCACTCCTTGCATTAGTACCATTACTTCATCATTAATTACAGTAGTACCATTACTTCATCATTCCTTACATTAGTACCATTACTTCATTCCTTACATTAGTATCCTTACTTCATCATTAATCACATTAGTACCATTACTTCATTCCTTACATTAGTACCATTACTTCATCAGTCCTTACATTAGTACCATTACTTCATCATTCCTCGCATTAGTACCATTACTTCATCAGTCCTTACATTAGTACCATTACTTCATCATAAATTACAGTAGTACCATTACTTCATCATTCCTTACATTAGTACCATTATTTCATCATTCCTTGCATTAGTACCATTACTTCATCATTAATTACAGTAGTACCATTACTTCATCATACCTTCCATTAGTACCATTACTTCATCATTAATTACAGTAGTACCATTACTTCATCATACCTTACATTAGTACCATTATTTCATCATTCCTTACATTAGTACCATTACTTCATCATTAATTACAGTAGTACCATTACTTCATCATACCTTCCATTAGTACCATTACTTCATCATTAATTACAGTAGTACCATTACTTCATCATTCCTTACATTAGTACCATTACTTCATGGTACCTTCCAAAGCAGGTACACTCACAGTTCATGCAGAGGTGGACCTTACAGACCCTGTAGACCACATTGGACCTGAGACTGTTGCTTCTCTGTCCTCACTTGGACTGTTGCTGCCACTGTCTTGTAATGTGTGAGGAAATGACCAAAAATAGTCACTTGCCCAATAAAGGGTTAATGCTCATCATTTTCACTCTATTGTTTTCATTTGGTTTGGGGTTACGATGGTTTAATCGTCATCACATTATGTTAATTTGATGCAACATTTGGTTCAGTTTCTGCCACTACAAACGTCCTTTCCCACTTTTCCCACTTTTCCCACTTTTCCCACTCTTTTCCTCCTTCCTGCCACCTGAGCCGCAGACCGTCCACCTGTACGCACCTGTCCTCGCACCTTCGCCGTACAGATAAACTCACATGGCTGTCGGTGCAGGTTTTTTTTTTTTTTTTTTTTCACCGCGGATCGGCTTTTGGTCACGATGCGGCGCTCCGATCCTCCCGCTCTGCCCTCTTGGCGGGTAAAGGCTCATCTGCTGCCGGATAATCATGACTGAAATATTGAAGCGGCGGCGTTTTGGAGCTCAGATTTGGCACTTGGCAGAGCGCTGCAGGAGGAGGAGGAGGACGAGGAGGAGGAGGGAGGTGTGAGTTCATCCTCTGCCTGCCCGCAGTCGTCTTCCTTCAGCCCCGCAGTAAAACCCCTCTTAGTGGGTAGTGCCATCTGGCCGGGGCCCCTGGCGGAGGCGTAACGGGGCCCAAAAAACTCAGGGTCGCGATGCTTTACTGCCCAAGCCTGCTGCCTGCAGATGGCAGCGGGCGTGCCGCTGGAAAACGCCAAGGTCGCGGCGGCATGTGGCGCCATGGAAGGGAGAGCTAAATGGCAGCGGGGACTGGGGAGGGGGGGGGGGGGTTGAGGAGGAGGGGGGGGCACCGCTGGAGCCATGGCAACATCAGGGCCGCGCTATGCTACATTAAAGAGCAGAGCTAGCCCGCCATATGGGAGGGCTACTGCTATCAAAGCTAATAGCTATGTGCTATGTTAGCTTAATGCACACACATACACACACAAAGGAGTTGAGGCTGATATAAAACCAACTTTATTCATGTGTGTTTTAGCTGAGTGTAGCCCATACCCATCAGATGTGTGCGAACATTAAACACACACACACTGAGGCGGCAGCTGGTGCAGTGAAAAGCCTCCCGGTACAAAGGAATTTAATAAGAGAACAGCTGAATGAGACGCAGACACACAGGCATCACCCTCCACCTGTCTGCCTGCTCACCTGTCTACCTGTTCACAGACTCACCTCCACATCCAACTGTGTTCACCTGTAGTATCTGAGGCTGCAGCAGGGCTTTCACTCTTTTACACTAAATAAAAATGAGAACCACTAACCTCAGTGTTTATTATTATTCATATAGTTCTGGATAAACTTTGCTTTAACCCTTTCATGCATAGTGGTCACAACAGTGGACAGTTACTCTACAGCTTTACTCTTGTATATTCATGGGTTTTGTTGTTTTAGTTCCATATCAACCAACACAGTGGACACTTACGCATCATCTCATAAACTGCAATTCATACCATTATCGTAACTGTGCTGTTCTTGAGTGAAAATCAATTGTTAATATTTATTTTTTGCATATTATCTCCATGAAGTGAGTTATAACTAGTTTTAGAATATGTTGAAATGTGAGAAAACATCAGATTAGCTGCATTAAACATGGTTTCATTTCACCGTTTTTATATCACTTTATGATATTGGGTTTTAAATACATGTTTCTTTACTTCAAGAATAAAATTCATGGTGTAGCTGATTGGACATTTTTGTAACGCCATGAAAAACAGGTTGATTTAAAAAACAAAAAAAGTATTCAATCACATTGTTTTTTTTTTCATGCCTAAAGAGGAATAAAAACACTCAGAAAAAAAAATCTTGATTAAGGTTCTCATAATTCCTGCATAAAAGGGTTAAATTACACATTTAATACGGTAGAGGAATGGAAGCGACATGTTCCCCACAATAATATACGGAAAAGACAGCAGTCGCTTTTCCATTGACCCTCAAATTGCGCAAATATAACTTGCGCATAAAAATTTCCCTAATGGAAAAATGGCAATTTCGCCAAAAGTCTCATTTTTCGATTCAAAGTTTTTGCGCTATCAAGAGGTGGTTTTTCAGGCATAGCGCAAGTGGTAGAACACGCAAAACTGCAATGGAAAGACCTTTTTTCGCAACTAGAGTCAGGTGAATTAAAAAACTGGATGTTGAGGGATGTTACAACAAGCGAAGAAGAAGAAGAAACATGTCGCGGTATGTGTGGGCACACCAGGAAACCCAATCATTTTTTAATTCAGTTCGAGATAGAGGGGTAATATATAATAATAATAATGAATATATCTGAAAATCAACACCATATTTACGTTCGTCGCCATGTTTATGGAATGACTTCTCGTGTCATCTTGCGATAATAAATAAACAAATCATCGCATTTGTGATTTAATGGAAAAAGTGACATTACACACTTCTGTTTTTTTGACATTTAGTAAGTATTGGTAAAGTTTTGAGCAGATGTCCAATGGAAAAACGACTATTGACTCTTTCTTACAAACTTTATCATAATTAGCGTATCATAGAATAGGTGTGTTTTCCTTGACGTAATTTGATATTTCCAGAACAATATGAAGCAGAAGGGGTAAATATCAGTACATAAAAATTCACCAGGATGCATTAAACACAGAGGAAGGACGTCAGATCTGTGCAGTCGCCTCGTGTGGAAGGTAACAAACGACTAAGAACATACACAAACTAACCTAAACATTAGTTCCAGTTAGTAAAGTGCAGACAAAAAGAACAATGAAAACCAGAGGATTCAGTCAATAAATACATGAATTCAGGTCAATTTAGCTTCCTGATCAGATGTTTTTACAAATTCTCATTTAGATGTTTAAAAATGGAGGTGTTTAAGTCACTACAGACACTTTTTGAGACATTTACACAGAGTGAAATCTGGCTTTTCCTCTACTATGCCTCATTCACACATACAAATATTCAGCAAAATGAATAGTTTTTCTCTACTTTTTGTCCTCTCGTCCACATGTAAACAGTGTTTTAGGTCAAAGTAAGTAAGATTTTGTCAAAGCGTTAATTATAAAATCCCATTTTACTGATGTTTATTATGTCTTTGTGTAATTAAGCTGCACCTGAGACATTAAATCCAGGTGTATGAATCAGTGTATGACCTGCAGTAGATGGAGGTCAGTGCCGATACCATATGAACCAATCCACATCATGTAGAGAGTACACTTAAACCAGCACTTAAAGTAACACAAGTTTACAACTGAACTGCACCTTCATGACAGATTAAAGCCTCTGTGTCCACTATGTCCAGTCTCATCTACAGTGTCCACAGGTTGGACAACAACTATGCTTTGTCTCAGTGTTTGGACACATTAACCCTTTCATGCACAGTGGTCAGTCCAGTGGACAGTTCTTCTCCAGCTGTTCTCTTGTATATTCATGGGTTTTGTTATTGTAGTTCCATATCAGCCAACACAATGGACACTTATGCACCATCCCATAATAATACACTGACATTTATACCATTACTGTAACTTAACTGTTCTAGATAAACCTGATCTGCACTAAAATGTTCGAGTGGAAATCAATTACTAATTATTAGACAGTAATTACCGGTTTCCTTAAACAAAAAGTGTTTTTTTTTGCATATTATCTCCATGAAGTGAGTAATAACTAGTATTAGAGTGTGATAAAATGTGAGAAAACATCAGCTTAGCAGCATTAAAAATGTTTTTATTTCATATTTTTCACACAGTATATCACTTTCTGATGATGGGTTTAAATACATGTTTCTTTCCTTCAAAAATTAAACGTATGGTGTCGATCTGAGTGGACATTTTTGGAACTCCATGAAAAATAGGTTCATTAAAAAAAAAAAAAAAAAAAATCTGAATTGCGCTTTTTTTCCCAGATGCTTAAAGAGGAATAAAATCACTCAAGAAAAAAATTATTGACTAAGGTTCTCATAATTCATGCACGAAAGGGTTAAAAGTTGATTTTGCGTCGTAAGTGGACAGAATTTTAGTAAATATCCAATATAATTTAATAATGACATGCATCACAGAAGCAAACATTATACTTGTGTCTCCAGTCCTATTTCTCTGTCAGCTTTAGTTCCTTTTACAGTTTTTCATCCCCTAATGTGCTGATTTTCAGTAAAAAAAAAAAAAATGAAGGATGAAGTGTGTCTTTATGGTCTGAGTTTTAAATTCTCTTTAAGTTAACCCTTTATCAGGCAAGTGACTATTTTTGGTTATTTCCACACACAGTACAAGACAGTGACAGTGGGGAGAGTGATGCAACAATCTCAGGTCCGATGTGGTCTGTAAGGTCCACCTCTGCATGAACAGTGAATGTAACTGCTTTGTTCGGTACCATGAAGTAATGGTACTAATGTAAGGAATGATGTTCAAAGTGATAATGTGGCTGTGGACAGGGGTCTGGATCAGCACGCATGTTATTGGAATGCTCTAAAAGTCATGTTCTAATGTTCTAAAATACAAGTTTTTTTCACCTTACATATGTTTTTCTTGTATTTTTTTATAGTTACTTCTTGAATTTATTTTATTTATTTATTGATGGCCACTTACGGGTAAGGAACCAAATCCAATAATAATACCTTTTATTTATAAATGTCTTTCAGGACACCCAAGGACTCTATACAGCAAAGGATAAAACAGACAATGCATAAAATACAAAAAAGTAAACAGATAAAAGAAACATTGCAATACATAGAAATGAGAATGCAGATTGGAGGGTAAAACTTATGGTAACAATGAATATGGTAACTTTGTTGACCTTGATTTTCTACATAACAATAAAAAAAGCAAAAAAACAAAAAAAGTTGAAAAATTTCATAAAAGTAATAAAGTCTTGTGATGTCCTCCAAGATGTCCTCCACTAAGGTTGAAATTTAGAATTTCCGAGTATTTCTGTGAGTGAACTATAAAGGGTTAAAGACACTCTTTAAAACTCCCCATTTGCTTTAAAATGCATCATCTCAAATCTGAACCAGGCCTGTTTTTCTAGTTGACTTTATAGACAAACATATCTACAAACATGATGAATTCATACAAAATGTAGATGAAACAGTGTAAAGTTTAATAATCATTGGTAAAATGGGTTCAGCCTTTAACATGTACAGCAGGAAAATGACTCAAAAACATCAGATTTTTGTGTAAAACACTGACGTCTTCACTGCACAATGACTCTGACTTTCATTTATCTCCATGTGGTTGATCATATTTATGTACTTTTATTATTATAAGGTAATATAATAAGGTAAATGTGTACTTGTACTCATACTGGAGCGTCCTCACAGTGCGTGTTGATACTTTAACTGAAATAAATAATCCAGATTCTTCCTCCACCTGTCTGTCGTCCTCAGTTCCTCTCCTCTTTTCTCTCCTGTTCCTGCCTTTGTCTGCCTGTTTCTCCGCCTGCAGCTGAAGATGAGACTGAAAATTAATTTGGGGGGTTTCATTAGATTCAGTTTTTGGCCCATTTCCCCGGGTTTGGTCCCTGAGCACGCACACCAAACTCTGCCCATTTCAGCTCTGGGATAAAGGGAATGAGGGGGGGGAAACGGCGAAATGTGTGCGCTGTATTTTAATGATCGTAGGCCCGGAGGATTCATCGATACCTCTGTCTCCGACAACACCGTGAGCTCCACACATGCTCACGTCTCCAGTCGTTCAGTCTGGTGCTTTTCATCGATTATAGATTGAGCATTGATCGCGTAACTCACTGCAGAGGGAGAAGAGGAGCAGGTTTCTTTATGCTCGGCTGAATAAAACCTTCCTCCTCATCACTGATGCCTGGAGTGCCCTTGAGCAAGGCGCTGAACCCCCAGCTGCTGCACTGGGACGGTACAGAGGGTGTAACTGCTCAAATGAAATGATAAAGGTGGCTTTTTTCATGTTTTTGTTGCAGTAATTTACAGGATTTATCATGTAAATTTTCCTGTCGTTAGTCTCTTTTCCATTGGACATCTGCGCAAAACTTTACCGATATTTACTAAATGTCAGAAAAACAGAAGTGCGTAACGTCGGTTTTTCCATTAAATTACAAATGTGATGATTTGTTGATTTATTATCATGAGATGACACAAGAAGTCATTCCATAAACATGGCAATGAACGTAAATATGGTGTTGATTTACAGATATATTCATTATTATATTATATATTATCCCTCTGTCTCGTACTAAATTAAAAAATGATTGGGTTTGCTGGTGTGTCCACACATACCGCAACATGTTTCTTCTTCTTCGCTTGTAACGTCCGTCAACATGTTTTTTTTTAATTCACTTCACTTTAGTTGCGAAAAAAGGTCTTTCCATTGCAGTTTTGCATGGTAAACCATTTGCACTACGCCTGAAAAACCACCTCTTGCCAGCGCAAAAACTTTTAATCAAAAAAATGAGACATTTGGCGAAATTGTCGTTTTACCATTAGGTCAATTTTTATGCACAAGTTATATTTGCGCAATTTGAGGGTCAATGGAAAAGCGACTATTGTTACTTTTGACATAATTTCTATGTTTGGATCTATAGAAGCAAATTTAACACAATTTCATTTTCATTATAAACTGTTTTTATTAAAAGATAAAATTAAATTGCCACTGTTGTACTAGGTTTAACTGATGAAGAGGTGCTTTCACAATCGAAACCAAACTGTTGGTATGATATATGATATGTGAAATATTCAGCAGATATAGTTTGTCGATGGAGGTTGTAGCTCAATCTCAGCATTTCTAGTCTGATTTTTTTCAATATATTGATGGGAACATTTCAGACTCTGTCCTTAAAATGTCATTAAATTGTGCAGAATGTTTGGTTTTTAACTTGTTTTTTCATGTGGGGCAGATTGTGTGTGTTTTTTTTATTAGAGTTTGGTTGATTTCAACAGTATTTCACCTTAAGTTTTCCATGTATTGGTTGATTGATTTCATTCTTCTATTGTCATATACCCCTCATAATAAACTCTGGAGGGTTTCAGCTTCCAGTCAGCGCATTGATCGATAGGTCAGTGTTTTTATTATTCATGTCTGCAACAAAAATCTGTCAAACCTTTGGCTTATTATACATCTGGAACCTCCAGTGTCAAGCACATCACCTTTTTCTTAGACTTTTTCTTATTTTATGGATAAAAACTGTGAGTGTTTTCCTTAAAACCACAGGAATGGTGGGTGGTTTTAGGTTTGCACTCTGATTTCTACATTTCTACACATTTTATGGCTTAAATACTGCATATAGTTTAATAGACGGCTGGTCTTTTAACAGCATTTAACTATAACTTTTCTGTTTATGGGTCAATTGCTTTTATACACTTACAACACACTTTGCCTGTTCAGGTTCATATTTAACCTCTTTATTACAAATATATTGAGATTCTGTCTCCAAAATGTGGTTGTTTTTTCTTAAATCATGAGATAATTGTGTTTGTGAGTTTATTTGGTCGTTTAGCTCCAGTCTGTGAATCGATCAATAAGTCAGCTGATTGTATTAAATGTGTTGGATTTTTGACTCTTCATTCTCATGCAAATCCTGGTGAAACTTGTTAAAATTATTTTGTCAATGAAAGTGTGGGGTTTCTGTAAACCTCAGGAATTTGAGCTGGTCTGGTTTCATCCTGATCTCAGTATTTTTACAGTCTTCACTCAAACCTTTCTATGTATTGGTTGAATGATTGGTGATGTAATCGTCTTCTTATGGTCTGTTTCAACTCAGTAACTGCTCTATGGCACAAAGTTTCAGGTACAAATTTAACCTTTTTATATGAAACATCTTGAGGTTTCTCATCTCATCAGGACACTCTAGTTTAATTGGTGGATTGTCATGGTTCTAGTGTCTAGATCTGTCAAGGCTTTAATTAGAGTTGCTTAAATAGATGCATACAGTCGTGGAAAAAATTATTAGACCATCAAAAGTCATCAGAAACAATGATTATGCAATCAAGTACTAACTCCTGTGTGCATCATGTGACTAAAACAGACCGAAAAGAAAACATGGAATGCCTAAAAGCACTGTTTTTGTCAGTACAATGCCATAGATATTGATCAAAGAACTGAAGTGATTTTGGTTATTATCAAGAAAACGTGGAAAATTTGACTCTAACTTTAACTCTTATGAGCTATTTTTGTTGTTATCATTATGTTTGTCCAAACAAATGTACCTTTAATTGCACCAGGCATTAAAATGAACAAGAAATTGAAGAAAACAAGGGGGGGTCTAATAATTTTTTCCAAGACTGTTTGTTACACAGATCATCTCACTCTTCAAATGTCTCTTTAGTTTTTATGAATAAAAACTTTGACTAAAACTGCAATAGAAATGATTTGTTGATGGGTTTTACTTTAACTTTTCTGTGCAATGATTGATTAGTGATTTAATTTGTGTATAAAGTATCTATTAGTAACTATAGTGCTGACACAAACATTCACATTTTTAGGTTTTGATGAAAAACTTTAAGTCCTCAGTTTTTTGTTATTAATGGATGCATTGATCAGTCAGCTGATTGTCTGAGTTCCTGTGTTTAATTCTTGCATCACAATCTGTCGAGCTCTTGTGTAATTTCAGCTAAGTACTTCCAGTCATCCCACAGATCATGATTTCCCTCAAACATCTTGCGGTTTTTGTAGATGTATGAGTGAAACCGCTAAAAATGAGCAGATCTGTGGGAGCTGTCGTGTCTTGTTAGAACAGAAACAGACTGCATTTCTGGTGAATGAAACCTGCTGCAGGTTTGTTTCTGCTGACCTTCCTGCGCTCACGCTCACGCCTTCGCCTCTGTTCTCCGTTCTCGTTTTCTTTCTTAAACACGCGGCTCGGTCCGGTTCAATATTCCCTCTGTCCAATCTCACCTGCTGTCACCTGCTTTCTGCTTTTTACACTTCAAAGAATGTATGTTTTCTCAGAAATCTTGCGCGTCTCCCTACAGCGCTGTGCCTCGCTTGCTCTCGGACTCTCACCTCCTCAGGTAAATTGAGTTTTCAAGGTGAACGTCCCATTACAGGAGAAGGTTGACAAATTAATTTGGTGGGCGCCTTGTTGCAGTGTGGGTAGCGATAGTGACCGGCCTGTCAATTTGAGAAATGAGGTGTAGCTCAGCCAGCCAGATGGGAGAGAAATTGAACAGCACATTAGCTAATTACTTATGCAAATCAGCGCCAGTCGCTGCACCTTAACTTAAGCAGGCTGGATGACACTCGGGGAGGCTGCTGGAGAGTTTTAGCTAATGCTAATCCACACGCCCTCCCCTCCTCCTCCTCTTCCGCCTCCTTTCGGCCCCTCACCTGCTGCAGGAGCAAAATACCTGCAGCCGAGCAGAAAATAGATCACACCATGTGTAACAGATATCAGCTCGCCTCAGAGCAGGACACAAATACACACTGCAAAAGTTTCTAAAAGCCTCAGAAGTTCTTCTTTTTTTTTTCTATCACTTTGCACAAGTTCAGGGTGTGACAACAGATGTTTGTCTGAAATATTGGAACATTCTTCCTCTGGAGAGAACACCTCTATTATGTTGCACTGATCTCAACTCACAGCCGGAAAGGCTAACCAAGACGAACTTCATACAAGAAATAAATCAATTATTACTCAACAAATGCCATTATTGCATTGACTGTTATGCAAAGAGGTGGTGGCAGTGTCCAGCCTTAGGTTTGGTTTGATTTAGATACATAAAAAAATTCTTAAGTTTAAAAAAAAAAAAAAAAAAGTTTGTAGTTAAGGCTAAAATAAAGTTAAGTCAGGTTTCTCTCATGTCCATCCACAGCTGCCTCTGTCTAAGAGTCTTCTCTATTTAATGACACCACTCTCATTTTTAACATTACTTATTATTACTTATTCTGCAAACCGACGTTCTGACCTCCTTCATAAATGAGGTTCAGGTGAACTTTATTAATGTCTAAATTCACATGTCCTTCAGTTTAAGAAAAGAAAAATCAAATTAAAACAAATAATTCAGAGTCGTCAACATAAAAATCAACTCATATTGCTTTTTCTGCCAAGCTTGGGCTGCCTCAGGAATATCCACTTCTCTTGAGTGTGTCTTATAAATCTTACACGTATTTGAGAAATATTGATGATCTAAATGGTAAAAAAAAATTGCTTCAAGCAAAGAGCTGTTCGGACAAACCAAACAGATGAAATTAAAACCCAATGGAAAGGTGTGAAGGCTGCCGGTGTCCGAGCGTTTCCATCTGATCAGACTCTTCACAGCAGATGGAACCAGTTTGTACACATCTATGAAGGTCTGTGGTGTTTAAGGGCTTGGATGTTTGCATGCAAACACACGTCTTATCAGATCATTTTATGCAGCATCATGTAAACAGTTCAGTGGAATCAGAATAGCAGTCAGTTTGTACAAATACTGCTAATACTATTATTGACTCTGGGAAACAAAAGTTGGACAAATCAGCGCATTTAGGAAGCAGACGTTTGTTACGTTTAATGGCATCATTGGCATAACTCGTCCAGTGATGCCACAGTAATGTTCTTCCTGGTCACCTACTACAGAATGAAGTGAATTTTCTCAATCATGTTGCAAAAAAGAAACTTCTTCTCTAATATTTCCATCTGATTAGACTCCTCAGAACAGGTGGAACCACTTTATCAGTGAAGGTTTGTTCTGATCAAATGCTCCACAGCTGGTAAATGCCAGTATTATCAGATCATTGTACTTATTTAATTGCATTTTTATCTGTTCCACTCATGGAGATACACACCAGCAGTAAAAAATGAAGTTAGTCACAACCAAAACATAACTCTTTTGCGCATTTAGTGACCGCAAAGGAACAAGAAGAAGAAAACTATGTATGTTGGATTTGGCTTAAATGAACATACATGTAGGTGATCTGTTGGTTTTCATTCACCAAGTGACACTTACAGGATCAAAAACTTACACTTTATGTGCTTTTAGTTTCTAGTTTTAGTTTTAAGTAGACCGTTCATACATCATTTCTTCAGTTTTTGCTAATGTTGTGTTTTTATTGTCTTTATACAACATTAATAACTTGTGGTACTTAACCAAATCTTTAAGTTTCAATGTGAATTCCAACTGTAAACGATGTAGTTTTATTAGTTACCACTGAGTTCAATATAACTTATATTGGTCAAGTAATTTCTTTAAGTTTGATCATTTCATTTTCAACCAGACCTTTTAAATTATTATTTTTAGTTCAAATTTGATGTCCATGAAAACATTTCAGCTGGAATTACTGATCGTAACTTAAATCGGAATAAACATCGTCCGGAGCTCATTATTTATCTGAACACAAAACAGAAAAACATGAACCGTATGTATATGTATATGGGTGTTTGTGTGAATAGATATATAAATATGTAAAAGGAAGAAGGAGATAAATCTATATTATTAATAATATTTTATGGAAAGGGGGTGGGATTAAATAAGTTGCACTTCTTCCTACCCCTTTTCGGGCATGTAAATGAAACTATTGTGCTGTTCTTCTTTCTAAGATCGTCTTGATTGTTGATTTTTGTATTATTATTTGTCCAATCCAATCCAACTTTATTTGTAAAACACTTTAAAACAACCACAGTGGACCAAAGTGCTGTACAGAAAAATAAATACAAACCAAAATAACAAAGTAAAATACAAGAATAGATGAAAAGACATAGAACTGTAAAAAATAAAATTAAAAAAGAAAAAAAAGAAAAATACAGAAGAATAGATGAAACCTAAATAAAAGAATAAAATACAAAAATAGATTAAAAACATAAAGAAGCTGTACAGTTAAAAACAACAACAAAAAAGAACCATAAACCAATACCAAATTAAACAACTGAATAAAGATAATACATTCAATTCAACTCAGTTTATGTTTTGCTTGTTCATTTATATTGTTAAATTTCGTTGCATGTTCGGAGTAAATGACTAAATCACTAATCACTAACCTGAAGGAGTTTATGTCAGACACATGCAGACTCTGCTCCATTAGTTTATTAAGATTCCTTCATTGACCATCAGGAGCCTCCTGTGAAGCTGATCCCTCCCCATCTGCAGACCAGCCGCCTCCTCCTCCTCCTCCTCCTCTTCCTCCTCCTCCTCCTCCTCCTCCTCTTCCTCCTCCTCCTCCTCCTCCTCCTCCTCTTCCTCCTCCTCCGGCCTGAGACTCGGTGGCCAGGTGTTCATTTAACGCCTAACGGCGGCTCGGTAAGGACGCCCCTGAGCCAGCTTCACGCCACCGCCAGCCGAGCGAACACTGCTCTCTGCCAAAACTCCCCTTTCTCCCATAAACCCCTGCTTCTCCCCCACCATCCTCCTCCTCCTCCTCCCTCCATCCTTTTCTTTCCTTCCCTCGTTCTATTGTTTAAACTCTGCTGAATGTTAACCTTCCTCTGCTGGTGATAAACTCTGCAGCTGGACACTAAAGTATGGTGGCCCTGAAGGACATAAATGAGATCACAAACCTTAAAGTAACAGTGAGACGTCAAAAGAACAGAAAAAACACCATGTATGACCTAAAACTATTTATGGAATTAAGAGGGAGGAGAAGACTCTTTTTGGTTATTTTCCATTTTTGTTTTTTAAATATTACAGAGAATAAAACTGGATAAACCCACATCTGATCATAGAGTTCATATAGTTTCAGAATGTTCATTCGGTTTTAGTTTTACTGAGTCTTTCAGTTTGGTTTTTTATCACTCTTTAGTTTTACCAGTGTGTATGTGTTGTATTGTATTTTAAGGAAATAATCAGTTTTAGTTGAGGTTTTCTTTGTATAGTTATGGTGAAACTGATTTATAGAAGCTGAAAAATGTCTGATGAAAAAAAAAAAAAAATCCAAGACATTGAATTTGACCTGAAGAATTAACAGAGAAACCAAACCAAACCTGCTATTGTCTACTTTGTTTCTACTTTGTTTTAGGTATTTTTGAATATATTGTAGTTTTTTATGTAGTTTTCTCCTTTGTTTTTCCTTGTAGTCAGGGTTTGTGTTCAGATCGTCATCACTGAATGAGGTTTAATCTTTCCTGCAGAATGAGCTGCTTTCATCGTTTTTGAGCAAAAAGGAAAATATTGCATAGTTTCATTATTGCTGTTATGAGGAGTTTTGTTCCTGCTCAGGGGCATGGGAGGCTGCCACCTCCGTTAAATTCTGTTCCATGCTTTGATGAGTCTCAGGTCATGGAAAACACAGTAAGTTTTGTACCGTTTGTATAAGCAGCTGCAGTGTAGTTAGTCCTACTGTAAGGTTTTTAACCAAATAGAAGTATTCCTTTCCAGAAGTATTGGGGTGACACAGTTTTTTGTAGTTTAGCCTCCTGTTACAAAACCACTGCAGAGGATTCAAGGGGTTTAACAAAAATATTCTATTGACTGTTAAAGAATTACAACCATTTTTTCCCAATGTCCCGTCATTGTCAGAGGCTGGAAAGTAAACAGATAAACTAAGATCATTAAATGAATCTGATATCCAAGTACTGTTGAGCCTCTGAAAATGGAGGGACATTGTATAAAAATGGTTAATGCAGTATTTTTATTAAATATCTTGAATTTTTTATTTATTATTTGTTTGTTTATTTAGCAGGGACAGTACACATTAATGAAATATTTCTGTCAGTGTGCCAGTATTAGCAAAAAAGCTGTTTTTCAGCTGTTGTCCTTGGGTAAGAAGTAAAGTGCCAGCGTTCATAAAATTAGAAACATTTTAAAAATTAAGGCTACACCCACACATTACATAGCATTAGTTCACATATACAGTTAACCTTTAAGTATTAGTACATTTAAAGCAGGAAAGTCCACATTTCACGTATTGATTGTTTCATGTCGGTCCTACTATGGTGGTGAACAGAGGCAACAGCTTTCATTGTATAAATACTTAAGGATCTGACTAATAATTGAACAAGTTTAATTTATAAAGTATAACAGAGTAATTTAATGTAATCGTCATTTCCTTCAACTAGTAGAGCTCTTAAAATGCTGTAAAATTCTGTCCATAGGATCAGGATGGAACCACCTCCGCTCATGAAAACCCCTGTATTTGTCACATCCCCAGTAGGTAAAGGCCTTTAAGCTGCAGATCGAAGTTTCTCAGCTTCATGATCTGGAGCTTCTACCTGTTGTTAGTCGATCTGAGACAGAACCTGAAGCTCTGGGACTGGATGTGTGTCAGCGAAAACCTTCTACCTTTGACTTTGCACACAGAAGCAGATGTTTTCCAACATGGCCGATCATCTTCTGGAGGTTCTGTGACTCATGAGAAACGTGGACGGGGCTTTTACGGCAGGAACCAGAGGATTTAGGGTGGATTTGTCGAGTTGGACTTCCTCTTACCACTAATGTCTTCATTACGTAGCAGTTTTCTTTTTTGTTTTTTAACGGTTTATTGGTGACTTTGTGAGTTTTGCTCTTGACACGTCGTTCTTCAGACTGAACATGTGGTCACAGGTCAGCTGGGTTTCACTGGTTTTATTGGGAAGGGGTGGGAGGTCCTCATCTCATACCCTCCCAGCATGCACCAGGGCTTTACGGTGGGGCTTAGTGTTGTGGACGTGGTCCGTCTTCCTAATCACACCTCGGTAATCCAACCTGTCAGAAGAAGCCCTGATGCTCCAATCAAAGACCCCTAGATCCACCACCATCGCCGCCGCTGCTGCTGCTGCTCAGCCACTCTTTAATTAGCTAATCTAGGCCCCTGCTGGAGGATGCTGGGAAAAAAAAAAAGATGGAGCAAGGAGAGAGACGAAGATGGAGCAGTTGGAGCTCCTCTTCTGGTTCCTCTGGAGGTTTGATGTCCGTTAAAATCCGAGCCGGGGGCGTCGGGCCACCTAGTTTGGATAGCAGGTGTGTGTTTGTGTTTGTGTGTGCGTATAGGAAGTGAGAATGATAGACTCTCCTCACTGTGTGTGTGTGGGTGTAAATACAAGCATTGATCTATTGATCGGTGTTGGTGTGGCCCCCTGAGCGCCGGCAGGCTTAACTGTTATTACTGCTGTGGCTGTTTAGCCGTCAGTCATTAATTAATGCACTCGCACTGTTAGCGCTCTCCACCTGTCAGTCACACACACACACACACACACACACACACACACACACACACACACACACACACACACACACACACAGCTGTGAGTGATAACCACTCAATGTCGAGCCGAGTGTTTGATTTGTGGCTGTTGACGTTAATGAAGTGTGTGTCGCTGAGAGCTGAAGGCCGGTTGGATCTCCACTGCACCTGTCTGTCTGTCTGTCTGTTTGTGTGTCCGTTTGTCTGTCTGTCTGTCGGTCTGTTTGTCCATTTGTCTGTCTGTCTGTCTGTCTGTCGGTCTGTCTGTTTGTGTGAATGTCCGTCTGTCTGTTTGTGTTTATCTTTATGAACTCTTTCACTATATAAACCTGCAGCTTCTCATTTTCTCTGCAGCCACTATGAGTATTTATGTTGTAACATCTTTGTATTCGAGTGTTGAGAACTGGCTTTAATTTTTATGCCTTTGTTTATTTTTATTTTTGCATCATTTCAAACATAAAGACCAGTTTTAACCTAAATGTGCTGAACACTAACGCATAGAAAAGACGATCCACATATAACAAACATGACAAGATCCAATCCAACTTTATTTGTAAAGCACTTTAAAACAACCACAGTGGACTAAAGTGCTGTACAGAAAAATAAATAAAAAACAAAAAAACATCTATACAAGAATATACAAGAATAGATTAAAAAGAAAGAAAGAAAGAAGAATACAGAAGACTAGATGAAAACTTAAAGAATAAAATACATGAATAAATTAAAACCTAAAAAGCTGTACAATTTTAAAAACAACAAATAAGAACAATAAACTAATACCAAATAAAACAACTGAATAAAAATAATACATTTAAACATCTTACATGGTTTCAAACAAGATATAGAAGATCCAACAAGAAAGCAATCAAAGGAGACCAGACTGAAGAGAAAAAAGTGTACAAATGTTTCAGTTTTAGTTGGAGTGACGTTAATCTTGATCATTTTCATTTATTTGTTTTTGGTTTGACATGTTAATTTTCACATTATATTAATTCGACAGGAGGTTCAGTTCACTTTACACAGTCACAACAAACGCCCATCAAACGCTGCCTTTAAACTCTCATACTTGGACTAAGTTTCACAACTTGGACTTGATCCACACAAATGTTCATACTTCCGCCGGAGGAAACATTGTTGCAAACTTTTCCCACCTCTTAAGAGCAGAACGAGAAAACAAAGACACATCTGTACAGAGACGGTTCGGTCTCAGAAGTCACAGAACTGTCTGTGCTTTTAATTGTGCTTTTAACACAGTGGTAGAGCATGAAAATGTACCATCACGTTTTTTAATTCTCACTTCGCTGTGTGTCTGTGGACGCACACTGAGCTGGAGTCGACGCAAAAAAATAAATAAAATGATGAACTAGAGTTGGGCTACGCAACTAAAAAACATGGAGACAAAGAGATGTATAATATGCAAAGAAAAAACGCTGTTAGTGTGAAGTGGAGTAATTTTACAGTACTGTCATATTCAGGATAATAATGGAATGTATGTAAATATTGTTTGTCTGTAATTTGCTGCTGGAAATTCATAATCCAGAACCAACAAGCTGAAAGTCATCATAAAGGTGTGTGTGCGTGTGTGTGTGTGGGGGGGGGGGTTGTAAAATATTTCTTTCTTGTTGTATGAAGCTAAACCCTGGACTCGTGGTACACTGGATTTTTATTTTTATTTTTTTTATATATACTCACATTTGTATTGAGGTTTTTCACATTTTAACAAAGAGATACATATTCAAAATTACGTACACCATTAGGGATGCACCAATACCAATACCAGTATCAGTATCTTAATTTGTTACGTCTATAACTAGTTACATCACGACATTTAGGGATGCACCGATACCGATACGAGTATTGGGCTTTGGCTCCGATACTCAGTGTGTGTACTTGTATTCATACTCGTAAAAGTAATCCGATACAAATGCACCGATACCACTTACGGCCGTGTGACATTCCCAGTTCAGTGCAGCAGGAACGAGGAGGAGGAATAATGTGTGTGAGTGTGAAGAGTGTGGAGATTGAACCAAAGAAATGACAGATACAGACACAGCGTTCTGTCCGTCCTCTGCGTACATTCCATCCGTTTTCCAGGTGCTGGAGGATGAGTACCCAGACAGAGAATACCAGCGGGAGTACGGAGCGGTGCAGACCACCGCCAGCGGAAGTGAAAACCAAACTTGTGTCTCATTTGTCTTTTCTCTTCCTGCTGAAGCTAAACTTTTAAACCTTACCAGAGAAAACGCTGCAAATTAGTATCACATTAGTGTTACCTCTGTCGTCTCCGTGTTTATTACTGACTTTCTTCTTCTTCTCAAAAAACTTTCCTCTTCTTCGTGGTATTTGTCCAGTATGGTTAATTCAGAGCGGCGCCCCCTGGTGGATTAATTGACAAACGCTCATTCCAACACATTAAATGTCAGTAGCAGCACTTTGTTCCAGTCAGACTAATGACAACGACAATAAAGCACATTTACAAAAGGAACTAAGAACTGGAATGGGATTATTAAGTACTCGTATCGGTACTCAGTATCGGCAAGTACTCAAATGTAAGTACTCATGCTCTGTCTGGAAAAAAGTGGTATTGGTGCATCCCTAACGATATTTACACATATGAGGTCAATACTTCCAACGAACATTTCTCGATGAACAATATGTCCAAACTTCGAGCCGATTACCTAAAATGTTCGGTTGTTGGTTGTATTAACGAACACAAGTGGCTGAATGGGAAAGAAAGCATGGTCAACAACCTGGAGGGGGCGGGGACTGAAGTGGCTCATATGCATTTAAAGGGCCAGCGTTCAAAACGACCTTTTTCATGTCATTACTCAGAAATAGGGTCGAAGATGGACCTGTGGAGTTGAACTAACGAAGAATTCAGACCCAAACATAGCATTTACAGTTTATGGAGACCACAGGGAAATGCTTTAAAATGCATAATTCCATTTAAAAAAGCAAAATATCACTCCTTTAAGAAAGCACACCGGTGACTTTGTGTTTTTAGAACAGTGTATGAAAATAGAATGTTGGCGTTCATCAAGTTGTCATGTTGTGGATGTAAAACACTTTTGGCAATAATTTGACACAAGGATAAATGTTTCAGGCTGATTTAAGCATCTGCACCAGACCAACAAAACTGGAAATCAACCAAACTGTGGTCACCTTGTGAGAAACTGTAATCTGAGTAAAGGAATGTCAGTTGAATGTTCTCTGGCTTCATATTATAATGCAACACTTGCTGGTTAACAACTTTCACAGAGGACACACTGAAGAATCTGGAGGAGATCTTGGACGGTTTGGATCATCATCTTCACCTCTTTCCAATCAGAGTCAGCAGCACTGGACAGTGATCATAATTCACCGACTATTGTTTCTTTTCTTGGGCTGAAGAACGTCTCAGGATTCATAAAGTTCCGTTGAATCCCTGCATTTGTCAGATCCACCTCAGGTACACAGTGGATATAATAGAACCGACGATACATCCTCTTCTTTGTGTCTTTGTCGACCTGTCCGTGTATTCTGGATGCGTTTGGGGTTCTTTACTCCTGTTGATGGATGTTGTACAGTGAAGTATTGTGCTTCCTGTGCTTCATCACTCCTCTTCCTCCTCTTCCTTGTCTTCCATCATCTTCTAAACACACTGAGGATACTCTTCAGCTTCGAGGCCGAGGCTGCGTTCACAAGCTCATCTCTGCTTCATGTCACAAATCACTTCAGTGCATTTGTCAGCCCTCGACTCTCCGAACCCCCCGGGACGTCCCGACCCCCCCTCAGCACCCCCACTACTGAGGGCAAAAACATATGTGGGACTGTTTCCTGCGGTCGGCGTGTATTTACTGTACAGAAATAAGTTAATAAGTTAATGAGTTACGATTTGTGAGAACGTAATTGTGTCTAACGTGCTGATGTTCTCGCTCATTAGAGGCCTGTTTTATTTCTGACCAAACTTGTTTTTCCATTTAGAGCGGCGGCTGCTCCAGTTTCCAGCAGGAGGGGACGCAGCCGCCCTCCAGCTGTTTCTCTGGGGACGTTGGCGAGCGCTGCACCGGTATGCAGATTAGCGTTGACCCGAGGCTGACCCGCTCTGGTTTTCCACCCACAGCTTCGCGTCCAGGCTGCGACCTGCAGCTCCTGCAGCTGCAGAGACAACCTGCTGCAGGTCTGAGGCTGCAAACACACAGCTGTACCCTTCACCTCTGCAGCGTTTCTGCACGTTTCCCCCCAGAATGTCTACCTGACAGCTGGACGGACTGTTCCTGTGGAGATTCACACTTCACACTCAGCAGGATACGGCTACTAAAACATGTTTTATCTCCAAATTGTTAAGAAACCACAGAATCTCACAGGTTATATAAGGGGTGTTATATTTCTGAAACTCAGCCCGAATCCACAATACAAACGTCTCTTTGTTGCGGTAGCACCCCTACAACCAAAACTTATTCATTTTATAATTAACACTGTAGCACATGCAAATCACAAATTAGGATAACATGTAAAGTTTGGGCAAAGTGTTATATTGGCACATGTTTCCTCTGCTATAAATCTTGATATTTGTTTAAACTGAAAGCCTCTGTAAAAGGTATAAGTACTGATTCAACTAAAATCAAAAAAGTACATGTTCTGAGGAGTAATTAGGGTATAAAACTACAAAATTGGCTTTTAACCCTTCAAACCTTGCACCTAAAATGGTCCACGTAGACTTTTTGTCTTATTTTGACTATAAAAAGGTTAGAAAACATGCTGTGAGTGAGTTTGTTTGCTCATTTTTCCAGAACACTTTTTTTTCCCAGATCTTTCAAAATCTTATAATTATTTACAACATACTGCATGTTATAATATTGCTAATATTGTGACTTCTTCTCCAGCTTCTGGTACAGGCGTGATTGAAATTACCATAATGACTCAATAAAGCCTATAAAGCGCAACGTCTCAGGTTCAGAAACCATTAGAATTTTTCCAGTTGCACAAAAAATGAGAGTTCCAGCCATCCAAACTGCATATGCGCAGGGTGTGTCAGCGATGACACGTCAGGTTTTAAAGGGTTAAGAATATCGGTTCCTGCTGGAAAGAACTGAACTTCTCACCATATTAATATAATCTGAACATAATGAACATTAATGTGCCTTATCTACTACCTTTGATTTCTTATCTGTTTTGTCCTGTTGCATCTTTTACATTGTTTTCATCTTTTCGGTAGGTAGTTAAGACTAGTTACCTTCGTATAATCCTTTCTGGGCAAACTATCACAAACTTTCACACTCTGGATTCAGCCTGATGTTCCATATTAAATACAGGTTTTCTATGGGTCATTATGAGCCTTAAAATACCTTTAAATGTATTTTATAAACACAAGACCTTTTGTTTATATGCATCTTTATTTTTCTTTATCAATGCAAGTCAAACTTCTCAATATTAAACATCCTTAGACTGTCATTTTACTTTATATTCTTTATATCCGTGTTACCTTTTTAGCATTATCCGCATTATCAGCTGAAGAAAAAAGGTTATTTTCTACAGATTTTACTTAAATATTGATTAAAAGTTATCTCAGATAAGTTTTAAAAAGAATTGCATTAAATATATTTCACTGCAGATTGTTCTCCATCAGTTGATCTGTAAAAGGTGTTTACGTACCTCATGTTTTCATATCAATAAGTGCACATAAAAAGTAGAGTTAAAGCTTAGAGGGAGGAATTGTAGGGCTGGATATGGACAGATACCAGCCTCTGTGGATTTAACCGGCGTTCATATCCAGTTTTAACCTGTAGGTGTGATTGTTTTAGTCATTTTCATCATGCATGTGACATACTTTATCCCCTAACCCTTCTTTTTAAAGAGCTGTTTTTGTGTCTAAATCTGACTAAACCAAGCCACAGAAATGTTGCAGCCTACGTGCAACAGTTGTGTATTATTTTCTGGCATTATCAACAGTATTGTGTGTCTGCAAAATATGTGTGTATGTCATTTTAGTAGTGATAGGACACAGATCTGTTAGCTGTTACTGAGATTAGCTCCATTATACAGATTGCCAGTTTGATATTACATAAGGTCTCGTACAGCTCTGACATATTTGCGTTATGAACTATCAACGTATTGTTCCATTTTGTCAGTTATTGATTATTTTTAGGTACTTTATATGTTGCGTAATGTCTGTTGGAGTCGTGTAGCTCCACCATGACATGAAGTGGATCTGCGCAGTCGAACTTATCTGATGATGTGTAATCGATCCTTGGAGGTTTGCAGCTTCCTCTGACTTTATGATCCATGATGTGCAGCTTCCGGTCGGTTGTACAGCGACATATGTTCTCTATTTAAAGTCAGGGAGAGTGAGCGGGTGGAGCAGAGGAAGTGGACGGTGGGAGTTTCTCTTGGGAAACCTCGCTTCTTCCAGCTGAGTGCAGATGTTGCACCACCCGCTCCAATCCCACAATCCCCCTCTCTCCCACAACCCCCCCTCTCCTCGCAGCTCCTGACCTCCTGACCTTTAACGCTCAATGTCAGCAGCAGCGGTGGCAGTGAGCGGCGTTCGCGCTCATGGTTAAACAATCACAAAGACGTGTGTGCAGCGAAGAGCGCTAACATTCAATGTGAATTTACCAAAACAAACAGGTGTTTCAGAGAGGAAATGTCAGAGAAAACTGTAAAACCAACTGCTTTTCAGCTCAGAACTACAAGTAAAGATGTAAATATGAGAAACAGAACATTTAGAAATATGATGAAAAACCACAAATGTTGCATGAAATTATTGTTTGTCAAATAAACAAGTAACATCGAATAAAATAATATTGCCACTGTAATACAAACATGTGCAGCTGTGAAGTGTAGCAAATGTCACAAAATCAAAGCTTAAAGTGGTGTTTTTGAGAAGGAAAATGGCAAATTACTCATTTTAGTTGCAAAAAAAACCTATAACTACATTGTGGCCAAATGTTTTGGCAGTGACACACATGTAGCTTTTAGAAGCTTATCTGATTAGGTTTTCATTTGATTTAACTTTTCTCATGTTTCTGAGATAAACTGAAGAACAATTAAGTGTTACTGTCAAATAAATCACATTTATGCAATGAATTGATTTGTGTCACTGCTAAAACCTTTGGGCCACATCTGTATATACTGTAAAAATGTAAAAATAAGTGATGTACAGAGTGAGAAATCTTGTGTTTATGTCAAAATGTTCTTTAATAAAATAACTTTTAGCTTTTAATCTCAGCATCCATGAACTTAAACATGTTAAACTGTTCTAAGAGCCATTGGTACTGTCGGTATAAACAGATTACACAGACACGTAGTGTCTACTGATAATACTGCAACAAACATATTTTCAGCTCATTGAAAGACTCGAGTTTCCACAAATATACTGTGAATGAGAAAGAGTTTAAAGATACAGCCAGAAATTTGAAAAAACATGTAAAATCTAATTAATATTAAACTTTTAACCCATATAACAATATCACGACTGAGGTTTGGTTAGATTTAGACACATAAATAGTAGGATTAAGAATAAAAAGATCGTGGTTAAGGCGAAAATAAGAAAATTAGATAAACAGTGTTTATAATCGGTTTTAATTGGGACATGAACACTGGTCGCTTGTGTTTAGTCAGTTTTTCCTCCATTTTCATCCTCATGTAGCTGATGGACGTCACAAAACTACATTAAGAGTTGTGTAAACAGCAATGACAACAACAGTGTTGCTGTTTCTATGGTGAAGTGGGTTAAAATGATTGATAAATGCTGATGTCAGTGTCAGTTTGGGCTCAGCAGAGGTCTGTCATGGTCCTTCAGCAGTCAGGTTGGGTTTGTTTCAGTCCTGGAGTATTAGATTAGTTTTCTCACCAGTTTCTTTTGGTTCTCAGTCCGTGTTGGTTTTTTTACGAGGCAGGTTTGTTTTTCCCACAGTGGTGTTTGGTTTTTCTGCTTTCAGACTTGTTTTTTACTCTTTCAGATTTGTTTTTTCCCCAACAGTCAAAAAGCTGGTTTGGTTTTTCCCCATTCACATTTCGTCTTTCAACAGTCTCTTGTTTTTTGGCTCAATTTTGTTTTTTGGCCAGTTTATTTAGTTTTTTCTCTGGTCAGTTTTGGTCCTCTAATGGCAAGGTTTGTTATTTCTCCAGTTTCATTATTCAGTCTGTATTAGTCACTTTTGGTTTTCTAGCAGTGAATATTGGTTTCTTTAACGCCATCATCGTGACTTTTGGCGGACTTTTCGGTCGGGTGCCAGCTGAGGTCGGTCCAGGTCCGGTCCAGTTCGGTCCAGGTCTGGTTCCGAGGGAGTCGGTTTTGTCCTTGGTGTGCTCTCCTTTGGCCGGCCTGGTTCTTCTCTGCGGGCCAAAGCGACCCGCCTCGCTGTCGGCTGCCAGGTCGCACTTTCCCACTGAGGGACGCCCAGCGGTGGAGCTGGCTGCCGGCCCTCCAACGCTGTCCAGCCTGAAACACAGACCGACTCAGAACATGGAAAAGGCTCGGCTACATTCACCGTTTACTGGCCTTTTACAGAGATACACTCTTAATAACGACATCATCCAATATTTCACAACTGAAGAACACTTTCAGTTTTTCATCACATCCAGCTGTCTGCATGAACAAACTGAAAACCTGTCTTTTTCTTTGCTGTGTGAACATTGTAGTGATTTGTGTTTGTACAGTGTTTCAGTACTGAGTTGGGATGGAGGGATTTGGAGAGAAACTTTTTAAACCCCAGAAATTATGGTCATCTATAACCCAGTTCCAGACCCAGTTGTTCACCCTGTCGCAAACATGATACCACCTCCATTAAATTATAATTAATGTCTTTGCTTTGTTGCATGATTTTTTGTTGGTGGATCCTGTACTTTTATCTTTCCTCCAATATCTAAGAGGTAGGGTTGGTGTTTCTACTTTAAAGTGATTATATCTATTATCAAAAGTAAGAAATTAATCCAACTGGCAATGGGAAGTTGTGATTCCACAAGACACTTAGGACCACAACCACCAACGAATCAATACTATGTATGCACAGACTGTATCAGTCTCCACATAAAGTATAAAGATAACTGTTCATTTGTATTATGGCATCATCAAATTTTCTTCTTCAAACTAAAACTCAGAGATGCTTATTTTGACAGACGCTCAAAATGAAACTGTCTTATAATCTTCATGTGCTGCGTCAGCTGGTAGTTTACATTATAGCTCTGTTAGCTCAGCTCTATTTTTACACAAAAACACAGTCACAGTAAAACCACAAATCACCAATGTTTTCTGACGGTTTGTGTTATCAACAGCTGAACTAAAGAGCTGTTTAGAATCGAACAAAGAAAGTCAGAACTGTCACAGTTTAGTCTGTTTAGTCAACAAACAGCAACTTAGCAAAGGTAATGACATTCCATAATAACTTTATACCTTCATAAACCTCATAATCAAACTCACTCGTATAGAAGAAACACTGCCATTTCAGCATCAAACACCATTTTTGTCATTTAGAGCTGCGTCCAGAGAAAACGGCTTCTATTTCTATAATTTCTTTCTTTTTTTTCTTTTTAGTTTATTTCGAATATGCAACAGGACAAAGTAATCTTAGAAATAAAACAGGTAGTAAGAAGTCATGGAAAAAAACTAAACAAAACTTCTACATATTCATGACTTCATTTGCACATTTGAAAAGAACTTCAGAGCTCTTTGACTCTAAAAACTATTTGTTATGGTTCTCACCCTATAGTTTTCCTAACCAGAGACTGGCAGAGTGACTCATTACTCCCCCTAGTGGTCACATAGATTCAGTTCACATCTCTATTATCCAATACATTGGCATCTTTGGCAGAACTTCAGAGCTGTTTGTTCTAAACACACTGATACTTTTGGGTCCTTTATGAGTATTTGACAGTAGAAATACCACATACAGCTGCTCCAGTGGGTGTAAACTTCAGCCGTCCTTCCCTGGCTCCTCTGCTCTGATCATTATTTGTTTCTCTGATGCAGGTGAGGCTGGGATTTCAGGGTCTATTACATGTCACAATGGTCGCTCGTACTTGGCTCCTTTTTTAATGAGTTTTGAGGTTTCTTCTGTGCTCTGTTAACACCTCTCAAAACGCTGTCGGAATTTCGGGGGGGAAGTGTTGACGTGGACGTGACGGGGGTGGAGGTTTCCGGTCGGACTTGATTCGCTGGGCGTCTGCAGAGGTTTTCCACTATTTATGAGACAGTGAAGGTTTCATCCTCTGCTGTGTTGAAGCGGAAAGTGCTGCCTGTTTCACCTGTAGGCTGCAGGTGTTTAATATTCCCTCTAATGTCTCTGATAGAAACACACAGTTCAAACAGAAAGTGTAATTTTGCGTAAATGATGTTCAATTTTTCCCCAAACGGCGTTCGGATGCGATGTCGGCCCTCGACGGTGGAGTCGGGCTTTCATCTCCTTGAAGAGGAGCTGCCGTCGGTCTGGGATTCTGCCAAATGGAGGACTGGGCAGCTCCGCCAACATTCAAACATCTCCATTGTCTAAAAGCAATCCTGAGAAAACGGCTTACAAATTTAATGACACCTATTATCTCAAAGGCTACAAATCTGCTTTGTAGTCTTTCCCCTCCCTCCCTTTTACTCTCCCCTCTCTTCACGTAAGTCATTTCAGGTGAGCAGTTTTCAGTTTCAGCCTGGTTTTATCGACTATAGAACCTCATCGTGTACAAATAAACTGATGAAACTCCGCCAGAGTAACACATTAGACTCAGGATTAAATTATTCTGACACATCTGATAGTATGTAAATGACCTAAAAGCTAAAACATTACCGTTTGATGCAGATTATAAAACAATAATCCTAGAGTTAATAATTAATTTATGCAACAGAGCATTAGAGTGAAAATTTGACATGTTTTACAGAAATCGAACACAGACGTGACTTTATTGTCAGTGGTTGAAATGAGAAAGACAGTTTTTAACAAATATCAAAGATTTGACATTATTAATAGATCTTACTTCAACTCTTGATATCTTAAAGAAATAGAAACTGGTGATGCATATTCTAAAATCTGAACAGTTGGACACATTTCTTATAATTAAGCCTCAACAATTAATCATTAATCAGTTATATAGATTTGGGTTACACAGAATTTTATAAACGTAGAAGTTTGAAATGTTAATACTTCAACACATTTTGACAGAAAATGTAAAATTATCAACCTTTAACTTTTACTTCTTTAATTTTCTATAAAGTTTGTATATGTTGTAGACTTTTCTTTCGTTACTTCTTAAACACATTCAGTAACTTTTTATGAATTTTACTTTTTTTTTCCTTGATTGACAATCATTTTTAGACATTTTGTAATTATTACCTTATTATCCCTATGTTTCTGACTCACAAATGGAAACTTATTTGTTTCCTGGGGACATTTCCTGAAAATTCTCTCTTATTATTTTGGTTAAAGACTCAAATTAGACGTGTTTTTCTATCAGAATACAGTTTCCTTATGGGTCCATCAGTCAAACTCCAGCCTCATGTCTCCTGGTTTTGCTTCTCATTTCGCCATCGCCGTGTGTGTGCAGTGTGAGTCTTTGTGTCGCTGTGTTGTGCGTGTGTGTGTGTGTGCAGGTGGCGGTGGTCGAGGTGCGTTTGTTTCACGCTGTGTAACACTCCTGCCCTCTGTTTGCGCTGACGGTGCAGTGTCATCATTGACTGCTGGCAGCCAAAAGAGCCGTGAAAAACAACAAAAAAGGCAAAAGCAGCGACGGGAAGCTGCAGAGACGGCGAACAGCAGCAGCGGCGGCGGCGACACTTCACTTCCACCGGCGAATCAAAGCCAAGGCCAGGAAGGTGTAAAAAATAAAACAGGAAAGAAAGGAGCAGCAACCAAAGATTGACACGGACCATACAGCACTTGACAAGCGCCCTTGTGGCGTTTGTTCAGCAAAATTAAACACTCAGGACTGTTTTCACCTGCTCAGGCAGGCAGCCGCGCATATGGCCCGCAAGTTAAAAATAAAGACAATGCGCATACATTAGCATACATAATGCAGAGCGACCCCCATTTAATATGCAAATTCCCTGAAATATTACTGAACACCTTCTGTTCGGAGAGAATACATTTGAATTTGCAATTAGAATTATCCTGTATAATTAATGAAAAGCGTCAATTTTTGGCTGCCTGCTAATTTGATTAAACATGTTGATGAGGCGTTTAGAGGCACCGCTGGATCGCAGGAGAAAAGAAATCCAGAACCTGCAGGACCACGAGGACCTGGATCAGGTGTAATGTGATTTGGATCACGTGACCAGTTTCTAGATCAGACCGTCACATTCTGGATCAGATGATCAGGCTCTACATCCGGTGGCCAGGTTCTGGATCAGGTCTAGCATCAAGTGGTCAGGGTCTGGAAGAGGTCGTCCTGTTATCGATGAGGTCATCAGGTGCTGGATCAGGTCGTTAGATTCTGAAATGCATTCTGGATCAGGTGATGAGGTTCTGGATCAGGTCCTGGATCACCTGGGCAGGTTTTGGACAAGCTGATGATGGTGCTAGATCACATCATCATATTAGCAGATTCTGGATCAGCTGGTCAGGTTCAGGTCTGGTCCAGGTGACTGTGGACGATGTAACATTCACTGTCTCAGTAAAACTCAGACTCTTCAGTTCCTTGAGCCTTAATGTTAGAGGTCAAAGGTCACACTGGTGTCACCTCACTGGACATGAATAGTGATGGATTTTCTAATAGTGAGTTTTTGTGAAACACTGGATTATTTTGGTCTATGCAATGTTTTTTTTTGTGTGGGGGGAAAACATTTTCTTTTCCCCATTTTCCACCATTATCACCGTAACAAAAACACTTCTATTGTTAAAGATACTGTGGGTTGGAAACGACAGCTGAACATTAGTCCGCTGTGTTAAAATGAAAAGTTATCAAACGTCTGCGTTGAATCCAGACTCGGTGAACGTCTCTCAGCACCTGTTAGTTCAGAAACATGTTTAAGAGTTCCTGTTCTGTTAGATCACCAAAATAAAAGCGCTGGTGTTTTTTATCTGCGGATCAGATGAGATGCAGATCGTCACTGTGGGAATGTCTCTCCGTCTTCTTTTGCCTCGACCGCCTGGATGCTATTAGCTGTGAATGATGTCATCAGTAATCCACTTACAGCAGGCTGCAAATATGAAGAGATGGATGCTGACATCAGTGCACCGTGTGGACAGTGCGCTGGAGGAAATGGAAAGAAAATGAAATGCTGGAGATGTGGCATAAATTCAGATTGGAGGCGTTGTTTGACGTGAAGCTGCAGCCGAGCAGAGGTCACCGCTTTATACGGCGTTCTGTTTCCCTTTACTCACCTGCGTCTTCTGGGGTTTATGGAGGAATCTGCTGAGAAACACCACAGTCCACTGCAAATAACAGCCATCTCATCATATTTTATACACCAAGGATAATATATAATGCCATCAGGAGTGCTTTGGAGACCCACTTTTTTAAATGTGAAAAATCATCATGACCCAGGAAGTGGATTTGTGCATAAATGAACGATCCTTACTATCACTTTTACATTGATTGTGTAATAATTTCTTGACTAGTTAACCTATTGTTGAAGAGAAATACTCTATATTTGCTCAATCTCATCTTTGTTGAAGCATATTGTAGAAAACATATTGTATATTTTGAGACCAAACACTCAGACTTAACTGATTTTTATCTCTTGCGTCTTGAAATAAAATCTATACAATGTAAATTTATGTTGCAGCCCACACACAATCTCTTGTGACCCAACTCTGGGTTCTGACCCAGTCTTTGAGAATGGATGAACTGGAATGTAAGCGCATACATTTCTTAAACAACTTCATGAATGTTCAGTTTAGACAGTGAACAAAACCCAAGCAATAGATTCACTAATGAATCACATAATTTGATTTTATTCTTCATTATTTTGCATATATTTAACACATGGTTTTCTAAAAGCCCAAAGCCACAACTTTCATGAATCAAGTGTCATTCATTCATTCATTCATTCATTCATTCAAGCTTTATTAAAGACACAAAAAACTAAGTCCATAGGATAAGATAATAAAAAAAACACAATAAAAAAGAAAAGAAATAGTATGAATCCATCTGTTACTTACACATAAGGGCTCGATCACCAGTGAGATCATATTGTAGATGTCAACCCTACAGAACTAATGTTGGGACAGAGCAGGGCTTGTACAATTGAGTTTGATGATTTTGTAACTCTGCACACGAATGAATAAATAAAATGCCGTTTAGCAGCAGCACAGCATCGAACATCACTATCCACAAACATCTGACTGGTACTATAATGTCTTGGAACCCTCAGCAGTATCCTCATCGAGTCATTATAAGCAACCACCAGTTTGTGCATGGATCTCTTTCTGTAGATGCGCCACAAGTCAAAACCTGTTCTTGAACATATATGACTGAACACAAACCAAAGGACTCAACATACAGTCCTGTCTTAAAGTCCTGGTCCAACATTCACTTTGTTGGTTTAGTAAAGTTCTAATGTCCACACATATGCTTTTGTCTGTGTATTTAGATCCAATCTGACATATGTGAAGTATGAACAGCAGGAAACACTACAGTTTCAGGTTAAAAACAGCTTCTAAACCAAAGTGGTCATATTTAATGTGACCTCCCTTTACACTTAACATGTCTTTAACCCTTTTGTTTAGACATTGTGATATTTATGGCATTAATTCTCAGATGTTTTATACCAGGTTTCATTCAACACATGTCCGATGTTTCTAATTGTTTGTGCTCCTTCTTGTCATGGGGTCAAAGGTCACACTAAATAGTGTCTTTAACCATTACAATATATTTACTTCAGTTTTTTGTGTTTGTTTTAAGGCTGTGCACATATTTCTTCTGTTTTCTTGTTGAATCTGAAGAAAAGAGACTGAGAAATGAATACATACGATCATTTCAACCCTGAAAAACAACAAAGATAAAGTTGGACTAAGACTTTTTCACAGTACTGTAGATGAGTGTTGTTGAGTTAGTTGCAAGGAAATGACTGAAACTCTGGCTCATGGAGGTTGTTTTTGATGAAATGTGAATACAGTGAGGAATAAAACAGTTAAAGCATCTGTTCAAAGAAGAGTTGGAACAAACGTCCTGAATTAGACGGCACAGATCCACCAGAATGTCATTTAAGATCTGAAGTGTCTTTAGATCTGCTCCATCTGAAACCTGACCAGTCAGAACCTGCATTAAAACCTGCTAATTTAACGGGACCGGCTTCATTTTTTTTTTTTTTTTTCTTTTTAAATCTCAAAGAGTCCCTCGGATATCCGAGCCTCTGCTGGCCGAGTGCGGCCCAAGGTCAGGCCAGATGGTGCGTCTGGCTTCACCTTGCTGCTGACCGCCGGTCCCAGCCGCTGCCAAACAGATGGAGAATAGCAGCGAGCTTTAAAATCCTGAACTGTGCAGAGGAGATTCAGCAGGAAAAGCACACAAACATGTTTTCTACGAGCTGTTTGTGCCAATTAGGTGTAATGCTTTTTTTCCTCACCCGTTCCTTTGGATAAGTGTGTGTGTGTGTGTGTGTTTAATTTGGCCTCGCCGTCCAACATGGTCGGTGTTGACGCCGACTTCAAAGCAGACTAAATTACATTTACTTTGTAATGCTTGCATCATTATCCCTCCTCTTTATCAGCATCCAATCAGCACTCTTTGTGTGTGGGTCCTATACAGCCCCGATCTAAACACTGTTATTATTACCAACACTAACCTATTAATACCAATACGCATCAGTCAGCAGCTAATAAACACCAACTCCTCAGCAAAACAGCACAAAAGACTGAAAACATGAAGCAAAACCAAAGTTCTCACAAAAATTTTTTAATAAAGCAAGTTTGTTGCGAAGAAAAGAAGAAAAGCAAAAAGGTTTCATACGTGTTTTCTTTCAAGTGCAGAGATGCAGAACAAATAATTTACAGTTTTCTATTGAATCTTTTGCTGTAAAACCATCATATTCCTAATGGCTGCTTGGTGAATCAGGTTTAATTGTGTATTTTTTTTCTGCAGCTACTGATTTTATTTGATAATTACAATGTATATTTTATTTATGCAGTAACTAAGGATGGTTCAAGTACTGAGCATAACACTGAAACACGCTGCAGACGGATGATTTATGATCAAATGATCTGCACGTTCATGTTATGACTGTAATTTACATCAGATTGATCAAATTGTGGAGGACCAGCTTATATTAAGTTTTACAAATGTCAGTTTTACTCAGAATTATCAAATTGCAAACAATACTAGCCATTCACTTAAGGAGAGTTAAATGATACCGCGAAGTTTTCTTGATTTTAGCTGTTTGTTGATTAAAATGGCATAAGAGTATAGAAAAGTGAGCTCATAGGCAGCACATATGCAAAAGAAAATGGTGTTTAAAGCTTTGATAATGAAATTGTTTGTAATGTTTCATCATAGTCATGTGGATGGTATGGATTTAACTTATTAATATTAATTACTATAACAGCATACTAGAATACAAGCAAAGTACAACTCAGACTAAATGCAAAAAAAAAACTAATAAACCACAACTGCATGAAGTAAAGCTATGACGAAAATGCAAATAATGGCAATAAATGACAACTAAAGGCACTAACATGTAAATAATACCAATAAACCACAAACAAATCAGCAAAACTATAGTTAAAATGTAAATAATATCAATAAACAACAATTAAATACAATATAACGATGACTAAAATGTAAATAATACCCGTAAAGTACAAATAAAGTGTGTAAAATGCAAATTATACCAATAAACTACAAGTCAGTGCAAATAAACTGTGGATAAAATGTAGATAATGCTGACAAACTACGACTAAAATGCAATAAAAGTATGACTAACATACAAATAATACCAATAAACTACAACTAAATGGAGTAAAATGATGATCAAATGATGTCTGTTAAGTTTTGTCATTGATGGGCGTTTGTAGATTGTTATTAAAAATATGTTCAATGGGGACTGATGTGTAGAGAAACATGCAGAAACAGGGGCATCCTCCTCTTTAATATTCAGCAGAGAGCGAGCAGCCACAGACAGAAATAAAAAAATAAAAGCCCAGTTTCCTCTTGTTTGTAATCGCGGTTTTACTAATTAGTGAATCTCTGAAGTTTCCTGGGCTGATCAGGTGACACACAACAACATTTTATTTTCCTTCAGTCTGAGAGTCGCAGCAGCAGCAGCAGGAAAGGTTAAAATGGCATGAAGAGATATTGAAATGAAATGGTTGGGAGGCAAGCCCCGGGCGTTTATTCAAATGTCCGTTCTTTTTTTATTTTTTTTCTCTTTAATTTTGGTTCAATAACGCTGGACGCACAGCCATCAGCAGCCAGACAGTTAATTAAAGCGCTCAGCGGCTGTTGGAGCTGTGTGAAGCCTGTTTGGAATAGTAATAGATATAAAGAGAAACATTTGTCAGACAGATAACTGAGAGATAAATCTCAGCATCTGATCAGGATAAATAAAGTGATTAAAGGGCCAGTTCACCATTTAAAAAAAAAAACAAAAAAAAAAAACATGCTGTGACCGGTTTTACATTGTGAGTATCCCAGATAAACTCTATTTTATTACTTATTTTGAGGTAAAATCATAAAAACTGTACAGATTTTAAAAGATAAAAGTAAACTTTTTTTTTTTTTTTACATCTGAAAGCTAATTTGCTAACATCACAACTTGAGCAGAATTTTATACATAACATGAAGGTTTTCTTATTATTTCTAAGAGCTAAAATGTCAAGTAAATGTAGATTTTATACTTTTTGCAAAAAAAAAACCCTGTGTCTTTACTTTTTTCATCCAGACAGTTCACCATCATTCACTCAAGATGGAAATAAAAGGTAAAAATCCATTTAAAAATCTATTAAGTTAAGTTTGGCTACTTTGTGCGGCTGATTTTGATGATTTGCCATAAAACACCACATCATCAAGATCTTCTCTATCCAGAAAATTGTGAAAAAAAAAAAAATTGAAACTGTTGTGACGACACAAAGATTTCACATCTGTTTCTGCAAGTATGGTTGAAATATCTGGATTTATAAAATAAATCATCCAAAAAATCTGAAATAAAAGAATAAAAGTGGCTCGTTTGTGGTTGAATGCAAAGATAAGCCTAGGTGGTTTATGGGAAATGTAGTCCTACTGTAAAAGAGTGAAAAACTACTAGTATTTTTAGAGTAATTCCTGGAAAAATGCAGTCCCCGACCTCTGACCCCTGAGCAGACCCACAGGCCTGTCATTGATTAGTTTCCGTCCCACAGAGCTGCATGTGAAGACTTTCATACTCGACCTTTTTATTAGCCTTTTTGAAAAATGCTTGTATTTATTTTTAACCTTGCTGATCTCCTGGAGTTTGTGGAAAAAGTCCAGATGAATGTTGGAAAAATGGAAAAAGAAGAGAAGAAAAGACAAAAACACTATAGAGAAACACTAAGCGTCACATTTAAAAATGAAAGATGAAAACAAACAGCTGAGTTTTGTTTCTTTTAATTTATTATTCGGGGGATTTTTGAAGAATCCCAGTTAGTTTGATATTTTAATTTTAAGAAATGTGAGAAATAAGTAGTAAAATCATAATAAAGTTGTAACTTGCTGATAAGGCTACTACATAATAAATTCATAAAAAGGTTAGTTACTAAAAAACTCAACTCAAAGCCATTGCCCATATCGATAATAAAGCTAAGACAAAGTAAAGTCATACCAAACAACAACTAGTCTAGCTAACTTATTGAAAGTACCCTAAAAATGTCAAATGATAGCTAAAATACTAAGTTGCTAACACATTTAAACAGCTGTTAATGTCTTTTTTTAGGAGGATCCTTCTCGAATGTTTTGCTAAAACCTGCTAACACAAAACTGACACTGAAATAAGGCTAAATTGTGGTTTCTAAAAGTATTAATAACAGAGGGCTAATGCTAAGAATTGTTATCTTAGCAGTTGATGGTTTATAGTAGGAGCTAAAATATATGATGTGCCAAAAAATTAATAGTGGGAGAATACTAATAAAGCAACATTCCTGGCGGTGAAACTCGAGTAAGCTTAGATAAAGCAGTAATGTGCAAATAAGTGCAAACTTGGTTGACAAGTAATGCTAATGTAGCAAGGTGCTTACAGATGCTAAAGCTCTTTAGACTTATATAGGCCTATTGGCTAACTGCTTTAATAAAAGTATAATTGCTAACATTTTTATTTCATTTTATTTTTCTAGTGACGTGAGCGCTAAAACATGCTAGCATATAGCTACTGTATGCTAACATATTTGCCTGAGGGCTTTCAAGTTCAGCTCACAGCTACCAATGTGCTAAATGCTAATTCTGATGTTAGGTGCTATGTATGTTTGGATGGGTAAAATACAATGAGCAAATTTCCTCAAAGGAAAGTGAGTTAACCTTTGACCTTCAACAAAATTTTAACCACTAAATGTTAATCTTAACATATTCTGACACTGTGAAGGAATGCTAAATTGTAGGCTAATTTCCAGAAAGTACTGCTAATGTCAGTCATAAGGAGCCCAGCAATTGCAAACTTAGTTGATATTTAATGATGCTGTTGCTAGTAAAAACGCAAAAAAAAAAAAAAAAAAAAAATTGTCTGAATAGCTTATAGCTAAATTTGTGGAAGGTGGGCCTAATTTTATCAAATAATCTTTGGCTTGCTAATATTTTTGAAGACTGAAGTTGCAAATGTATGTTAACTCTTCTTTTACAGTAAGTAAATATTACAAATAATCATCACCTAGCCAAATAAATGTCAACAATACATTAATAACAAACAGTGTGGAAAAACTAAGCAGAGTAAAATACAAGAACATAAAACCTGAGCAAAAGGTTAACTCCTCAGATGGTTTTATTTCTTTAAACTGGAATAATTTGTACTAAATTGAATCCTACATTGACACTAACAGAACATTTTTTGCCCCTGGAACTCCCTGGAAGACCCTTAAAGGTCGCCTGGAGTTTGCCGAGTGCCACCAATTATATTTGCGCATGTGAGGAGACAAATCGCAGCTAATGTGTGTAAATGATTGGCTAAAATAAGTTTTAATTCGATGGTGTTTCTCCTCCTGAGTGAGCCGGCTGTTTCCAGGCTGTTTCTCACTGTCTGTCGAGGTTTAACTGGTAGCAGCTGCTCCCTCTGGTTTACAATATGCCGCCAAGCTGTCCACATATATTGCTGTATACACTACATCTCCCATAATCCCCCAGGGCAGCAGCCAGTCTGGTGTGTTCATGTGTTCAGTGTTTGTTGACGCTTTGGGAGGAGGTGTTTTTAGCTTTACTTTGTGTTGTTGCACAGGTATTTGAGGCTTTTTGTCCTGGTGTCCACTGGGAGTGTACTGCTTCTGTACAGGTTAATGCTTTGCTATTTACATTTAGGAGACTTTCCTCTTCTTCATCACATTTTAGATACAAATACATCACTTTTTATTATTTTTTTTACATGGCAGTCGATTTATGACAAGAGTACCGTTTAACATTTCCCTGTTATGTTATGCAAAGTCAGCAAAGAAATGCATCATAATGGGTTAATTGGCCAAAGTTATGTATTACTGTTAGTTTTCTATCTGGTCTGCATCAATTGCCCAGTTTATAAATGTGTTTTCTCTTAGTTGGAGTCTTTTCACACAGACAAAATCTCCAACTGTGCAGAGATTGTTAGATTCAGTTTAGGATAAAAAGCTAGATGCAACTAGATAAAGTGAATTTTCCAACTATTGCAACTTTGAATATTTGAATATATCAGCATTTTATTTGGTCTTGTGAAACATCTAGAGTAAATTATTTGCTCATGGTGTTCAGCCAACAGTCCAAACCTCAAATATATTCAGTTTATCACAAAGAAATATGAAAATGACAACTGAAAATGTGGCGTATGTGATGTGTACTTTTTGAAAAATCTATTTTATCCATAAAGTGATTGGTTATTGAATGATTATGTTGATACAAAACTTTTAGCAGAGAAGTCCACAGCCGAGCAAAAGATTCTGAAGAAGACTGTGATAAAAGTACTGTTTAAACTTTTTCCTGCAGTGAAAGTGTTTTCAGCAGGAGCCAAATTATATGATGTGCTAAAAATTAATGTTAAAGGAACACTACATTTCTGCAGGTATAATTGGTTGAAACTTGTTTAAGAGGCTTAAAATGATAGTAATTGATAACTAGTGCTGATGTAGCGCAGAACGCAAGTTGCTTTGAATGCTAAAGCTCTCATGGCATGTTTTGTTTAGCTACATTCCTGAAAGTATTAGTGACAACTTTTATATATTTTTTTAGATAAATTACTCGTGTAGTCATCTGTTAAAACATGCTAACACATACTGACTCAGTGAAGGAATGCTAAGTTCCAGCTGAGTTCTGGTAAGTATAGCTAACATAAAATAGTCATTAGATAATTGCAAAGTTAGCTGATAAATGACAATGTTGCTAGAAAAAAAAAAAAAAAGCTACAGACGTCTATTGAATAGTTTATAGCCAAGTACTAGAAAGCATTGAGCCTAAAATAACGAAATAAAGGATTTTTCTAGTAGATATTTTACATAATTTCATTTGTTTTTCATTTTGTTACGTCATTTTCTCCTGATGTCATCATTTATTTTCTTTTTGTGTTACATCATCTTTATGTAATTTTGACATATTTGTGCATCTTTTCTATGTGTTGTTATCCTATCCACTCAAGTTGAAACCAGTCTTGTTTTGAGGATGCACTTTGACGCAAAATAAAAATAACGATTCCCATCAAATGCATTAAAGAAAATGTTGAGGAATAGAAGTTACGGGTATTTATGTTAGAATCTATGGAGTAAAAGTAAAAAAAGCAGTGGAGTAAAGAACAAATACCTGAAAACGCTGGCTGATTTATTTGGTTTGATAATCTGTGGTGGTGTTTGTGCATGAGCGCCTCTAGAGGCAGCAGGAGAAACTACACAAAGTCCCGCATTTAATATAGAAATGTACAGACTCTGTGTTCGTTTATGCAGTGACAGTGTTAAGGTTCTGTTCAGGTCAGGGTAAGTGTGTGTGCCCTGGCTCCTAAACAGGTTTATATGGGTGTGGATATTTTTCCATGTGTGTGATTGGCCGGAGAACGCGTGTTTTATCGGATGTTTTCCTCTGAATTTTGAGTCTTTCTCCGATTTCCACCTCATTTTTAAGTTATGATGTCACACACACACACACACACACACACACACACACACACTCACACTCTAGTCCGGCTGCAGCATTGGGTCACACGGATGATTTTTCGATCGAGAGACAAATATGCTGATCGTCATGACAACGCTGCCAAAATACAGCTGAGGAAGTAACCCGAGTTCACTGTGGGGGAGTGTGTGAGTGTGTACATGTATGTGTGTGCGACCTTATTCTTACATGACGACCTATAAGATGTTTGTGCAGAGTGTGTGTGGTTGAGAGGAAAAAAAAAACAAAAAACACTTTCTCTCTCAGGCGGTATGAAATAATTATGGGATGTTCTGTTCGTCTGTGTGCTCCAGGAACTCAGCATGTGTTTTTTTTTTTGTTTTTTTTAATACACATCTCTCCAAAACATTTGCACAAAGCACACAAACACACACACACACACACACACACACGTCTCACCTCCAGCTACCAGGAAACAAACAGGAAGAATCTACAACACTTTCATGTTAAAACATCTCACTTCTACTATGAACACCCTGGTTTTTTTTTTTTGTTTTGGTTTTTTTCTTTTTTTTCTGTTTCTCAACGTCTCAGAGCTCTTTACTGTGGAACATGAAAGTTTATAAATCGGAAAAACCCTGTGGTGAAGCAGAAAGATCAACCTTTCACATGGAGCGAAGGCTGATTTGTGAAGCTAATTGTTTTTTGTCATATTTTAAAGGACCAGTCTGGTGCGTTTTCTGTGCTTTAAATGTTAGTTTGTATGTTTGTTTTTTTTTAGTTGAGTTACATGAGGTTCTTCTTCCTAATCAGAGGGGGTTTTGCTTGTGATGGGCTTTTGTTATTTTTTGCATCATTTTAGACTTATGTCATCACAATCATCAGAAAATAACGCAATCTTCTAAACATACAGTTTTAATTCAGCAAACAATAGAAGACCCCCTGTTTTGCAGAACATATTTCAGGGTAAGATGGGATTGATTCTCTCCTGAGAGGTAGAGAAATCGTAGAGTTTTTCAGTTTCTTATGTTGCCACTCATTTGTCTTGTAATAAGAGGGAACCCCCGGTCGGTGAATCCACTACATCTGATGCAGGTCAGTTTCAAATGCAGACAGGAGCTCTGACCCAGGAGAAAACTGATGCACTGATGCAGACGGAGGCAGCAGAAAAACAGATTTTAGACACAGAGGAAAATCACCTTCCCTTCAGACAGCGCTTTGTGATGAAGAGCTGCATTTTACTCTTAAATTTTCTGCAAATCCACCAAACGACTCTGACAAAAACAGCAATTTTACCTCGCAGAATTACTACCACTATGGGTTGATTTTCAGTGTTATTGTGTGACTCTAGTATTTGGACAGAACCTTTACATCAGCAAAAACATTATCTGTGTGCGGGTCAAAACACAGAAATGTCCCGTCAGAGAGCAAACTTTAATTGATTGCCATCCCAACATTTATTTCAGTATAAAGTAGTTCCTTGTTTTGGATAATCCCTTATGGTCCAACTAAAGCAAAAATGAATTTAAAAGTAAAAATGGGGGTCATTTAGCAACACAAATCTGTCAAATTGTCTCTAAAATGTCCTGTCAGAGATTTCAAATGCCGTGTTTTGACCCATGTACAAAAGCTAAATTATCTTATTTGTTGATGCTGTAGAGAAAAAAAAGCCTGAAAATGAATAAAAACACACAGCTGAGCCTTGTCAAACCAGGTGAATAACATGTTAAAGCGTTTGTTTCACTCAAAGTTTTTACTCTTAGCAAATATTAAGTGTTGTGAGCTCTTGTTATGACACTCAGCAACATTTCAGAGACTCAACATGCCTTTGTAAAGTTATGTTTCAACTTTGGTCTTAGACTTGTGGCAAATAGATGAACTTAACTCCCCATTTTAAGCATTTGGGCAAAATTAAAACGGTAGCTTATGTTTCAGTTGATGAGTGTTGTTGCAAGTTGCAGTTTTCTAGTACAAAAACCAAGTAAAATGTTTTTTATTGTGTTCATTTAAGCACAGCAAATGTAATCTAAAGTCTTGTGTAAAAGAAGAATTAATATAGAATGTAGAGGAAAAAAACAATAACCAGGAGGAATAAACTGGACAAACAACAATTTTTGTTTTTTTAATCTAATTATGTAAGTCGTTTTTGTGTTGGAGCGACATCCACACAAATAAAAGAGCCCAAGTGTGACTTTCTGATGAATTAAGTGTTAAAGAACATCATATTCATCTTGAATTTCCCATGTGTTATTTCTGTTTTTCTCCTAATGCCCTAATAACAACAATAAACCAAATTAAACCTTAACTAGACATTTATGGAGAAAATCCCGCCCACACTGTGTGATTGACAGGTCTTATCACTTTACAGAGAAGGTGGAGAGTGAAATATTCCTCCATTCCAACTCTTTCCATCCGATGTGTTCATCCCATGATGGAGTTGTTATGTCCACTTTTATTTTTTGTAATTCCCATAGATTTTGTGTCACCGTTATTTTAATAGTGTAAATTTCCCCTCTGGTTACAGAAGATGAGGAAGATGAGGAGGAAGAGAAGCCTCTCGCTTTTATTGCGATCGATTCAGATTGATTAGTTTCAGATATTTAATGCAACACCACCCCCTTCTCCTCCTCCTCCTCCTCCTCCTCCTCCTCCTCCTCATCTTCTTCGCCTCTTTGCTCGTTTGCTCTCGTCACTGTCTGTTTATTTATAAAGACAAAATCGGTCGGCGATCAGGAGGCGGCGGCAGCAGCGGGCGCAGACTCCCAGAATGCATAATGGTGGCACTCAATATTTCAGACGGAACAAATGAATTGCGCTAGGCTCTTTTAGCAGAATAAACTGCTTTTGCGTGTCAAGACAAAGTCTGGGGAATAAGGGACGAGGACCGAGTGTGTTGTGACAATAGACAGTAGGAACGCAGTGTGTGTGTGAGTGTGTGTGAGTGTGTGTGAGTGTGTGTGTGTGAGTGTGTCGGAGACAGAGGCAGATCTGTTCCAGGGACTGTTTTAGTGCCTCATCAAATATTTAGTTTGATTGTACATGGTCCTGTAATTGCCATCTTGGCTTGTGAATTATTGATGGCGTGTAGCAGAGCCAAGGAGGGCCCTCACACACACACACACACACACACACACACACACACACACACACACACACACTTGTGCTGTAATAAGGCCAGACAAAGCAAACACACACTCAGTGAGGCCAGTGAATCATCATGTAATGTAATGGGCATGGAGCTGCTCTTGTTTCATATCCTAATTAGCTGCAGAGGCGCATCATCTGAATTCCTCAGTAATTATTTGAAGAGGGCGTTTCAACAACACGGCAGAGTCAATATTAGACTTTACTCGACCTTCTAATGAGGCCAGGCTGCCTTCTCCTTCTTCTCCTCCTCCTCCTCCTTCTTCTTCTTCTTCTTCTTCTTCTTCTTCTGAGGTTTTCTGCCTCTCAGCTCCTTTTTTCTCCACGGTTTGTTCGTTAGCTCCAAACAAATGAGATCTGACTGCGAGGCGGTTAGCAGCATAACCAGGACAGATTGTTGTTAGCGGCGGCGGTGGCCTCGGCTCGCCACGCTTGCTTTGTGCTTTATTTCAGTTTTGTCACCCGTAAAGCGAGCCGGCGGCGCAGGCAGGCGGCGTGCCGGCCCGGGCTCGCCAGGCGGTCAGGTGGTAAGCTTACAGCAGCGGGCGGCGAGGTGGCTTCTCACAGAGAGCATCAAACTGTGAGGCCGAGCGGCGGCGGCGGCAGCATCGGCAACACGGCAGCTTTTAAAAATACCCCTGCTGAAATATTGATTTCTTTCTGCTTCTTTTTCTTTCTTGCCTAACGTAATAAGTGAGAGACTCCAGGGAGTGAGAGTGTGTGAGCATCTTCTGCCTTCACTGTGTGTGTGTGTGTGTGTGTGTGTGTGTGTGTGTTCAGATAAACTGTGTGTGTGCTCATCACCGTCTGCTGGGCCTTGTAATCTGAGCCTGACTTAATTGCTTCCCATAATGCTCTGGGTGTGGTCGGGGATGACATCATCCAGAGTGGCCAGTGAAAATGCTGAAATCAGACCGGCACCCACCCCCCTCCTCACCGTCGGGCGCTACAGCTGCCCCAGCCGCCGTCGCCGCCGCCACGTCCCTGTGTCCATTCAGAGGTTAACAGCAGATATCAGAGGCGTCGGAGAAAGAAAGCGCCACAGCATCTGCAGAATCTGTCTGTTTTTCACTTTTACTCCAGTTTTTACTCAGTTTTCCATTCACAGTTTTGGAGCAAACAGGAGCCGGTAACAGTGAATTTGGCTCAGTTTAATGATATAAAGCAATCACAGTGTAGACAGGAGCTTCCTCTGGATGACATTTTAAGCTGTAAAATGATGGGAATTTCAGCTGTAATTCAGTTAAATATAAACACACAAAATATTCACATATTCATAGATTCAGTGTGACTTTAACCTTCTGAAGATCTCCACGTCTGATATTAGTTTGAGTAGATATCCATAAACACGACTAAAATCCTGAAAATCTGTTGCATTACTTCAGTGTCACTAATCACTTTTCCATTGGACATCTGCGCAAAACTTTACCGATATTTAGTAAATGTCGAAAAAACAGAAATGCATAATATCGGTTTTTCTATTAAATCAGAAATGCGATGATTTGTTTATTTATTATCGCAAGATGACACGAGAAGTCATTCCATAAACATGGTGTAAATATGGTGTTGATTTGCAGATATATTCATTATTATTATATATTACCCCTCTATCCCACACTAAATTTTAAAAATTATTCAGTTTCCTGGTGTGTCCATGCGTACTGTGCCATGTTTCTTTTAAAACTCTTCGTCTTTGCTTGTTGCAACGTCCGTCAACATTGTTTTGTTTTTTTTTTTTAATTTTATTCACATGACTCTAGTTGCAGAATAAAGTCTTTCCATTGCAGTTTTGTGTGATATACCAATTGTGCTATGCCCAAAAAAAACACCTCTTGCCAGCGCAAAACCTTTTAATCAATAAACAAAAGTTTTGGCGAAATCGTCGTTTTTTCCATTAGGCATATTTTTATGCACAAGTTATATTTGTGCAATTTTAGGGTCAATAGTGCATGTTTTCAGTGTGTTCACAAAAGCAGAGAAATAATGCAAAAAAACAAAAACTCATCACAAGTGAATACCTTTCTGATTAGGAAGAATTACATCAACCAATCCCATCTCATAACAAACAGAGGATTTGATCAAACTGAATTCAGCTCACTATTCTCAGCTTCCTAGAGTTTATATTTTTACCTGTTTGCTTTAAATTTTTTGTTGTGACTGAGTTAAATCTGAGCATATCTCACTTATTTTCAGAAAGTGATGTTAATTTAATTTTGTGTGTGCATATGATCGTTTACTTACAATTACACTCTCTTTTTTATGATTTTTTTTTAATGTTATTTACCTGTTGTGAAGCACATTGAGTCTGCCTTGTGCATGAAGTGTGCTCTATAAATAAAGTTGAATTAAATTGAATTGATTTAGGGTAAAAGTCTGTCAGTACGCATTAAAAAAAAACAAAACAGGCTGCATATATTTTTAGAATCTACCTGTACTTGTATTACCGTAAGTCCAGTATTATTTGTCTGTACATTCATGACAGGATTCAAGTCACTTTTACTGGAGAAAAATCTGAAAAATATACAAACAAAAGCTCCTATGAATAACAGAATAAAAACAAACCACGTCTGTGTGTTTGCTTTGACTCGCTTGCACATGTAGCTGAACACCAAACTATGAAATCAGCGTCTCTGCTACAAGATCATTGTCAGGTTAAATCATGGCTCGACTGCTGCTGTTCCAGATGTTGCTGCTGCGTTTAAAGCCTCCTTCGCTCTCCTGATGTGGAGTTCAGCGCTGCGTCCGTCCGGCTGTAATTGATTGTCGGCGGGTGTAATGAGGTGACAGACTCCGGCTCTCTCATTATCTTTAGCTCCTTTTGAAGAGCCATAGAAGTAGAGGAGGGAGCTGTCGGAGCTAATGACGGAGAGCTTCATTATTTATGATGTTTTAATAAGTTTTCAATCGGGAGGTGGGCGCTCTGCCCCCCCTCCTTCACTCCCTCCTCCTCTCTTATGGTGGGCGATTACTTCTGGACTCAGACTTCAGAATCAGTGAAAACCACCTGGGGTTGAAAGTATTCATAGAGCTTTTTAGCATTTGTTAACATGACAGTTCTGCGTTACTGTCAGATGTGAGAAATTTGCTGAAAAATACAGTTTCCTTCTGTTTCCTAAAAGTGCAACAGTGACCCTCAGTGATGTGTTTTTTTCTGATCATACACCACTAAAAAAAACTAGTAAAAAAGTACAGAAGATCACTAAACTTATCCTGTCATACATTCTCTTCATGAAGTAAGAGATTTTGAGCAACACATTCCCCACTAACTTTACAGAATAACATTACAAACATATGGAAGTAAATGTTTTAGCTAAGGTGCTTTTTATGTTTGGTGGATCAAATGTTTAAATTAAAGGTGTTCTATGTAGTATTAATATTTAGGGCTGTCAAAATTAACGCATTAATGCAGATTAATCCATCATCATGATTAATCTGATTAAAAATTTTAACGCAGTTAACTCATTTGCAGTGCAGAATGACTCTGAACGTCTCTTCCAATGCATTTGGGTGAGTTTGTCCAAGTAGAGTTACTGTCGCGCATGTGCAAATGGTCAGTTGATCTGGTAGTAAAAGACAGCAGAACCAACCCATAAAGATGGAAGACGAAAAACAGCACGTCGGCCCTCTGGATGGAAATATGAGGACAAAAAAACCAAGACAGAACAGTTGTTTCAAGTTGTTTTGTTGAAACTGTTGAAGGTGTTTAATAAACACCTTAAGTGCATACATATTCCTGCCTGTTTGCTCATGCAAAATGAAACACGATTAATGTAGATTAAAATGAACGATATTGAATCGTGATAAATCGAAATTAATCCACAGCGACCCTGTGATTAATCTGATTAAACATTTTAATTGTTTGACAATATTAATATTGTAAACTCGCACCAGCAGGGGTCAGTGTGGTTTCAGAACACACTTAGTTCTACCACGCTTACATTATTGCTCTGTTAGCTTAGCTCTATTAGCTTAGCTCCATTAGCTTAGCTCTGTCTTTAGACAGAAAACAGCCACAGTAAAACCACAAATCACCTGTTTTCTGTGCAGTTTGTGTTGTCAGTAGCTGCAGTAGTTTAGTCTGAACTGTGGATCAACAAACGGCAACTTGGCAACAATAACAACATCCCATAATAACTATATACCTTCATATGCCTCAGAATCAAACTCACTCGTGTAGAAGAAACTGACATTTCATCATCAAACTCAATTTACAGCTGAGTCCAGTGGAGAAAACAACAGATTCTATTTTTATCACTGCTTTTCTTTGACTCTAAAAGTTGTTTCTTTGTGGTTCTCATCCCCTCTGGTCACTTTCGAATGCTCAAAGGCCTAGAGGTGATTGTTTTCATCACCATGGGAGACCGACAGAGTGACTCACTACTCCCTCTAGTGGTCACATAAATCTCCCAGCCTGCCCAGTCCAATACACAGCGCTTTATTCTAAACACTAATCATAATTTTAGATCCTTTTTTTAAATATTTGAAAGTAGAAATACAACATATTACCCCTTTAAACAGACTATGAACTCACTTTGATTAAGGGTTTATTTTAAATGAACAGGTTTTAATGTTTCTTGTCTGCAGGTGGATGTTAAAGCTGAAACACCGAAGCACTGGACAGAATCGGACCAAACTGTGCAGTCGTTGTTTACATTTCCAGCAGTAAACTGTTGTTATTGATACGTGAGGGTTCAGATCATTTCCTGATGAGCTGTGATGTCACTGGGTTAATCACTCTGAATCATCCCTATTGATTAGTGTGTCTTCACAGGGACTGATAACATATAAACACACACAGGTGCAGATTTACTGTATTTACAGCTGGAAGAACACACATTTACCTGTGGTGTGCAGACAGTATATGTGTGTGCATTTCTGCCTTGTTGTGGGTTTTCTCAGTAGGTGTGTATTATTGTGTGTTTTATCAATATCTATGGGATCCAATACACACCTGATCATTTCAGTTTAACCCATAAAGACCCAAACAGCAACTGGTGACTTAAAGCATCTACTGATCTAAACAGTTTAATACCTGTTGATCCATTAATCCTATCAATACATGTAAATAATTGGTGTAAAATACAGTTTGTCGTCTTTTCATGGTCATCAGATGTGACCCATTTGGACATTCAGAGACTCCGTAGTTACCGTGGAAACACTGTCATCTTCTACAACATTGATCCACAATTAAACCCATGGAGTTGGATCAATGACAGTGGATGGACGCACTGGGTTTATGTTCAGTTAATGAGAGATTTTACTGAAAAAGTCACTTTTTCTTCTATTTTCCCTGTTTCAGATAGATAGATAGATAGATAGATAGATAGATACTTTTTTGATCCTTTGCAGGAATATTGTAACCTTCGAATTTACTCTGAACTTTAATGAACATCTACATAATCAGTGAATCAAATATAAGAAAATACATGATTTACACTGAAAAAACTCAAAATAAAGAGGATGATATTACAATAAATGGTGAACAATCACTTAAGAAAGGTTAAATATAGAGAAAAATGAAGTTGGGAACCGCCACAAAAATAGCACTGGGTCTTTATGGGTTAACAGATGTGGTTATTTTCACTTTTTCACCTCCTTAATATATGAATGACATTGTTTTTACAGATGCACAGGTTGTTAAATGTTTGTAAATAAATCCAGTGACATTTATGTGTAGAAGTTTGGGACTCGACACCATCTCTGATCCACAGACACACAAATACAAGTGTGTTTTAACTCAAACACACACTTAAACCTCTGTTTTTGTGTTGTAGGTGTGTGTGTGTGTGTGTGTGTGTGTTTGTACACTCCTGTTTTGCTGCTTGTGTGTATATTTGTGCATCGATGAGATATTATAGCATGTATTTGGTTGCGTGGTGTGTATTTCACTAAAGTATTACAGTGTGTGTGTCTTTGTGAATTTACTATGTGTGTGCTGTTCTCAGCCTGTGTGTGTGTGTGTTAGTGTGTTTGTATGAATGTCTATGTGACTGTGTCTTGTGTGTATTTTCATGTCTATATGTGTGTATCTCACTGTAGTTTTGCATCTTTTTGTGTTACGTCTGAGTAAATTGTTGCATCTGTGTGCATTTGTGTGTGTGTGTGTGTGTGTGCGTACATGTGTGTATCAGATGTCTATTTGTTTTTGTCTACCAGAATGTATATAATTGTGCGTCACTGTGATGAAAGATGTATATGTTGTGTGTATGTGCATGCCTGTATCTTTGAATTCCCTATAGTCTTGTATATATGTGTGTGTGTGTGTGTGTGTGATAGTCTGTAGTTGTGTATTGTTGTCTGTGTATACATCTGTGTATTTTGCTGTATTTTTTTCTTTTTGTGTATTTGTGTGTTTTCTGTATTTTCATGTATTTCTGTCTGTGAGTGTATTTCTGATTGTGTAGATGTTTTTTCTCATCTTTCAGTGTGTTTGTGTGGTTTTGTTACATCTTCGTGTGTATTTTATTGCGTATTTGTCTGTTGTCGGTGTGTATTTCCTGCTCTGTGTGAGTGTGTATTTCTGTTTGCGTAGATGTGTGTTTTCCCCTCTTTGTGGGATTTTCAGTAGTAGTGTCTATTTCAGTAGTATTGTGTGCGTTTCTGCACTATTTTGTGTGTTTTTGTGTACGTGTGTGTACTCCAGCAGCAGTGTGTGTGTTGGTGCTTCACTCTCCTTGTCTCCAGCTGCGTTTTAATTCAATCCGTATTGATCCATATCAGCTCTCTGAAGGACTCGGTATCATCTGAATGGAGCTCCATATTATTCTGTTCACTGCCATAAAGGGCATTAGAGCCTCCAGAGCAGCAGATCAGCTTTCAGTCGATACACACTCCACACAGCCAGCCCTCCTACACCTCCTCCACCTCTGTCTGCTGCTCACTGAGGCTCTTTAAAGGGTCAGTCCGCTCAAATCACAGGAAAACACGGATATCAACCCAGCTTATCCACATCACATGTACAGTGTGGACTGAAACTGGGATGTGGGGCAGCAACTACCCTCAGTAATTATAATAATAATAGTAAGAAGAAGAAATTTATATTGGTATAATAATAAATGTTATTTGTAATGCACTTTACATTTTTATCTAAAAATCTCAAAGTGCTACAGGCAGAGTACAATAAATACGATTAAAAGGGAAGTCAGAGAATAAAAATAGAAAGTAAGACAGATAAACACATTAATACATTACAGTAATCATTGCACTTAGTACAAAAATTATAATAAACATTAAAAAAAAACAAAAAAGGAATAGGCTAGAAGCAAAAGCTTATTTTTTTGCCCATCCTTTTCACCTGATACACTGCTTACATTAAATTAAATTAAATGTGTACAGCATCGAGCATTCACACCATAAACCAAAATAAAAATCAGCAACAAAAGCATATCTACCATCTCAATTCAATATTCCTGAATAATTTTTAACTTAAGATATTTTTAAAAAAAACTTTGCCAAAGGAGTGACTAACTTAAATTCATCATCATATAATCATGTAATAATAATAATAATAATAATAATAATAATAATAATAATAATAATAATCAAATGAACCAAACGGTAGGGTGCAAAGTTTAGATAAAAACTGGGAAACAACTGTCACAATGTAGCTAAATGTAGAATAACACAAGAAATAATGAACAATTAAAACGGAAAGAAAACACAAAATCAGCAAAAATCAATACCCAATCACAATTAAAGTGGAATAAAAGGGAGAAAAAAAAACACCATATCACATCATTAAAATAAAAAATAAGGAAAGTGGAAACTCATTACAGCCATAAAATCAATAAAAGGAGGAAGGACCAGAAACACTAGTAAAAACAGTGAAACAGATGTAAGAAAATGTGTGATTTAAACAGTTGTGACTGATGGTTGGTCATGACCTCATGGTTTTCAAGAAGACAAGCCTGTGTCTCAACCACAGGGTCACGACCAACTTGATGTTAGGCCTAAAACAGTCACCAGATACCACAATCCACTAATCGCATTAATACATGTAAATAAGTGAGGTAAAATACAGTTATTCATCTTTTCATGGTCGTCAGATGTGACCCATTTGGACATTCAGAGGCTCCGTAGTTACCGTGGAAACCCTGTCATCTTCTACAACATTGATTCACCAGTAAAACCCATGGAGTTGGATCAGTGACAGTGGACGGAAGTTGTTTTTATGATCGGTTGATGGTAAATTTTGATGGAAAAATGGGGGGCTTTCGGTGTGGCGTTTGCATGTTCTCCTCATGTCTGCGTGGTTCTTCTTAATTTAATTGTCTGTAGGTGTGAATATGAGTGAGAATGGTTGTTCGTTTACATTGGAGGAAAATGATACTTACTGAAACAAACCATAATTTAGAATTTTCCAAAAGAATCTTTATATAGAGTTGACTTTAAAATTTTCTCTGAAGTTTTTTTTTCTTTTTTTTTTTTTCTTTAATTTCCCTTGGCGGGGTATCCCACAACACACCCTGATTACGTATGTAGTAATGCAACAATGATTAACCCGTCTGTGATCTGTATGATTTTCCCTCACGTTTTATTGCTTTGTCTCGATTGTAACTTCAGCGAAAGTGAAAATGAAAGTCGTATCTGATAGTAAATGATGGTCATAGGTCTCCAGCAGTGGAAACACCAAAAAGATGTGTTGATTTGAGGGGAGTTGAGCTGATACTGTTGGTGGAAAAGCAGCCGTGGGGTGATCAGCAGAGGTCAGTGAAAGTCCATACAGATCAGAAACTGGGTCATCAACATGGGTCAGATGAAGTTTTTAAGGAAATAAACTCAGTAGGAGGTGGTTATGATGGAACAACAAAGTTAGTGAGCTTATGTCACTTCATGCTGTCATTTTCTCGTTCTCAGTCTTTCTTTAGCTGTTCCTCCCATCTTCTTTCCAAATTATAACCAAGTTTTTGTGCATAAACTCACGCGGATGTCTCTTGAAAATATGCTGCGTGGCACAAAAATTATGCAACAAGTGGAGAGTGAGAAATTTTTTTCTTACCAAATGTTAATGGTTCTTTTTAAAGGGGCAACTGTAGCGTCATTTTTGTCATTTTAAGCCTTTTTCCTACAAAATCCTTTACAGAAAACTCCAAATCCAGCATAAAAACCACCAAAAAGCAACTAAGTTTGTTTTTAAGCGAACAAATGCACATAAAGCTAAAACCCGGTGCAGTTGTCCTTAATGTGCCTCGCTGTGTGTTTTTAAGGATAGTGTTACAGTCTTATTGAGGTGGAATCGATGCCGATGAGAGCCCCCATTCTAACCCCCCGGTGCTCTCCCAGCATGCCTTGCAGAACAGTAGGAGTAGGAGGAGGAGTGGAGGAGTCGGGTGTGGGTATTCTGCCGAGGTTATCTCGTGGTTAATGTGACATGTCTGTCTGCGACCTTGCCGCTTGTTAACTGCCCGGATTATTATTGTGATAATGTGGCAATTAAAAAGGAAGCGCTCCATCAGGGTGGGGGGGCGGAGGGGGCGAGGCTGATGGTCCGAGAGATGGATGTGCGCAGATTACAAGGCAGTGGGAAATGCATTAAGGTGGCAATCCATTCTGACTGGATGGCGAGGAGTCTGAGCGCCGCCGCTGCCGCCGCGCCCCGCTGTCCTCGTCCAAACTGCAGGTTATTACTGCCGGTCCTCACTCAGATCCATTCACAATCAATACTCCTCTGCTGCCGTAAAAATCGCCCTAAATCAACACGCGGCGAGCGACACATCGGACATGCAGGAGGAAAAATCAAAAGGCGGCTCCTAATGAGACGACATAACTCTGCAGGAAGTGTCGGCTGTCTTTATCAGGACGCCGCCAAGAATGATAATTCCATCTGAGGACACGACATAAAGAAACACTAAAAAAAAAAAAAAAGTTTAGTTTACAGTTCTGATTGACTGTTATGGCAAAGGTAAAAATATGTAAATATATGAGCTGAGTCTGGTAAAAGGAGAAATTTGTCATGTTTTCACATTCTGTCATTACTGCTGTTATTATTATAAGTTGTAGTAGTAGTATTTCTAGTAGTAGTAATAGTATATCAATCAGTAAAATGCAAAACTTTCAAACTTTGTGGACCTCTGACTCAGCAAAAGTTCATAAATGCAACCTGTTATACTATGTAATAAAGTTGTAAAGTTGAGAATATGCTAGTGTTACTTTATTTCATAAATACTGCATATTGTTGATGTCAAAGCACTGTTTTAACGACAGAAGCTATTTTAAATCATGTTTTTTCTTGAGTTTATGGAGACGGAAAAATGAACCTAAATCATGAATTATCAATAAAACTGGAGTAAAACAAGGTTACTGACCAATATTTACTTAAATAAAACTGAACATTTTCCTGCATTTGACTATGAACAGTAGAAGAACTGTAGTTTTTTATTAACATCCTCATATTTACTGCTTATTGATAACAGGAGGGACATTGTCATATTTGGATTATAATCATAACAGGCATTTAAATGGTAGTTTTATGGGACTTTCCGTTAAAATGAGAAACACATGGTGAACTAAAAAGACAAAAAAAAACAATTTCACAGGGAGCTACTCGTATTAGACAAACCAGAGGTGTTCATGGAGAGGACATGAAAGAAACGGGGAAAAAAGCAGAAGTCCAGGCACTCCCATGGTTGGAAAAAACTGTAAAAAGCCTTTATTTCATGACGGCCTGTAGATTATTTCATTGGGGCTGGAGTTAAAAACACACCAACTCGTGTTGGCATATGCCTTCTTCAGGGTGTTACGAAAAAAGAGGAGGACACTAATTTATACTCCTGGACTGAAGGTGAGGCAGCCAGTGAGACAACAGCAAAAGTTTGTCAGGCATTAAGTGGGAGTGATGCTGCATTCCGGAGTTCTAGGAGATGGGAGGTTTCCGACATCCAACTCGGTAAAATGCACCGGATCGCCTGTCCAAACTGGAGGTCCCAGTTGCAAAGTGGGGCCGGTTCGAAGTGCCCCGACCTCACCGTGAATTACAACGTGACATCAACACAACAATGGTGCGTGCACAGTGTGCAAGTTCATGATGAAAAGAAACTTCACGATGTGTAATTAGCTCATCCATCATTTTGCATCTTCCATCTCATTTGCATATATGAGAACAGTAGTCGCTTTTCCATTGATCCTCAAATTGCTCAAATATAACTTGCACATAAAAATTTACCCAATGGAAAAACGACAATTTCGCCAAAACTCTCATTTTTCAATTCAAAATTTTTGCGCTGGCAAGAGGTGGTTTTTCGGGTGTAGCACAAATGGTATATCACACAAAACTGCAATGGAAAGACCTTTTTTTTTGCAACTAGAGTCATGTGAATTAAAAAAACGGATGTTGACAGACGTTACAACAAGCGAAGAAGAAGAAGAAACATGTCGCAGTATGTGTGGACACACCAGGAAACCCAATCATATTTTAATTTAGAATGAGACAGATGGGTAATATATAATAATAATGAATATATCTGGAAATCAACACCATATTTACATTTGTCACCATGTTTATGGAATGACTTCTCGTGTCATCTCGCAATAATAAATAAACAAATCATCGCATTTGTGATTTAATGGAAAAATCGACATTATGCATTTCTGTTTTTTTGACCTTTAGTAAATATCGGTAAAGTTTTGCGCAGATGTCCAGTTTAGATTTGTGATCTCCATATTTGTCGTTTATGTTCAACATGGATCAGCTGGAATACTTTGAGATGGGATGTAGTTAACTCCGAGTGAGATATATTCGACCTCCCAGGACTCTGGAATGCAGCATAAGCAGCCACTCTTGTAATTAGAGGACAGAATATGTAGAGGGAAAAAAATCATCCTATTAAATAAATAAATAAATAAATAAATAAATAAATAAATAAATTTTAAAAAAAAAAGAAAGAAAGAAAGAAAACTAGAGTTCTAGATTTGAGGAAATCATTTTGAACTAATAAATAACATGATTAATCAAACTCTTGTGGTGTTCTGTGGCCTTGGGAACACAAATCCAACAGGCCTCTCTTTGAACTATTTGAACATGATGAATTATTCAAGTTATTTGGAAACTATGAACTTTGTAGTTTTGTGTTTGATACTTAAGGACAGATTATGTTTCTGTTTGAATGATAATAATCCGAGTGCAACCCCTTCCCTTCCTACTGATGAACGTCTTAATCCTCCAGTTAATGGTTCATATGTTTATATACGATTACATGTTGTTTTGGTGAACTCATCAGAGGACATAAGAGTCATGTTCTCTACAGACTAAAGGAAGCAGAGCAGTGAATTATGGGAATTATGAGTCCAACTGACTTTAATTAGACGATCAGAGTGAAGTCCTGATGAACCTGAACCTGATGTCAAACGTCCGTCCTGTTGCCTCTAACTCTGCCTCTGATACGTTTCCTTCAGGCTCATGTTTCTTCTCTGTGTTCCTGCAGATTCTTCCTGAAGTTCTTCCTCAAGTGCAATCAGAACTGTTTGAAAAACGCAGGGAACCCACGAGACATGAGGAGGTTCCAGGTAAGACCGAAAACCTCCACACCTGACACATCAGACCAGGGTTTAGAGAGTTTACAAAAAAGAAAAAAAAAGTCCTTCATGAGGCTTCAGAGGTTTTGCATTTTCATCATTTTTATTTTTATTTAACTTATTTTCAGTGTTGTGTAAATTCGAACATAAATGAAGTTTTCCAGTTTTATTTATGAACATGCTTAGTTTTAATTGAGATTTTATCAGTATTTTTGTCTGTTTCTGTTTTTTTTTTTTCTTAATTTGTAATATCTATCACAAGTAAAAGTTGTGGCTTAAGTAACTTTTCATCTTTAAAAACAGCTGAAGACATTTTTCACATCTAGAGTTCGTTATTTTCTTGAGTTTTCATTACTCATCGTGGTTTGAAGAACTACGTCTGGAACCACACGTTCTATAGAAGCCTCCAAACAGACCGTTTCTGGTAAAGTTTTATGTGCCTTTAGGAATCTCCATGGATCCATTGGACATTTTTAAGTTATTAAGGAGGTTTTAGAAAGTTATAAAGTCCTGGAAAAGGAAATAAAAGGGAAGCGGGTCCAGTCAAATGTTCCTCAGGGAGTCACTGAATTAGGCCGGTGTCACAGAAAATCTCAGAACCTATGGGTCATTTTGTATCCAGATATAGAACAATAGATTACATTTTCTGTGAATTTAATTTTAAAAGAGTATAAAACTAGATGGGTGTCTTTACATGAAACAAAACAAACAAAAAAATATTGCCTTGTTAACAGTATCATGATGTATCGCTATATATGGTATTGTGGTCCTAATATTGCGATTTGTATCGTATTGCCAGATTCTTGCCAATACACACCCCTAGTACTTGACAGACTTGCATACATTCAGGATATTCCCAGTTAACTTAACCCTTTCATGCATGAATTGTGAGAACCTTAGTCAAGATTTTTTTCTTCAGTGTTTTTATTCCTCCTTAGGCATGAAAAAAACAATGCAATCGAGTTTGTTTTTTCTATGGAGTTACAAAAATATTCATGCATTTAATTTTTGAAGTAAAGAAACGTGTTTAAAACCCAATATCAGAAAGTGATATGAAAACAATGAAATAAAAACATTTTTAATGCTGCTTATCTGATGTCTTCTCACATTTTAACATATTCTAATGCTAGTAATTACTTGCTTCATGGAGATAATATGCAAAAAAAAACCTTCTTGTCTAACAAATAACAATTGATTTACACTTAAACATGTCACTGCAGATCAGGTTTATCAAGAACAGAAAAGTGACAGTAATGGTCTGAATGTCAGTGTATGGGATGGTGCATCAGTGTCCACTGTGTTGGCTGATATGGAACTAAAACATCAAAACCCATGAATATACAAGAGAACAGCTGGAGAAGAACTGTCCACTGGAGTGACCACTGGAGTGACCACTGTGCATGAAAGGGTTAAAGTCAGGGAACTTGGACACATCTACATGGGTTTTTGATGTTTGCACGTGTAAACATCATATCCTGCTCTGATAAACCTGATTTTAGAACCTTTTATCCTGGTTTTCAGAGCTGATACTTTACTACAGGAGTCCTGTGAAAGAACGTTACACACTCCGTCTACAGGCACAGCGTCAGCCAAGAAATAAAGTCTACTTAAAACAATCCAGATTTCATTTCTGTGAAACTGTCTGTCGACTGATTTAAGACCAAAGTATGATCTAATGTTATAGACAAGTCTGAAACGGCTCCATGAAACTGATCCCGGGTCTGAATGTGTGTGTGTGTGTGCAGGTGGTGGTCTCCACTACAGTCAACGTGGACGGTCATGTGTTGGCCGTGTCCGACAACATGTTCGTCCACAACAACTCCAAACATGGCCGCCGCGCCCGACGCCTGGACCCCTCTGAAGGTAAGGTGTTCGGGGGCGACAGGAGGGTCTGAAGCAGAGGGGTCAAACTCATTGTCTTTCAGGTTCCACATTCAGCCCAGTTTGAGTTCAAATGGGCTGAACCGGTAAATGATTCCATAATGACACCTCCAGATTTTTCTCTTTGTTTTAGTGCAAAAAAAAAAAGAATGGCAGTTAATTCTGAAGATATTTACATTTACAAACTCTCCAAACAAAAAAGATTTGAATAACCTGAAAAAGATGAATGTTCAGAAGACAAACAAGGAATTTTATCAATTTTTTTTTTTTTTTTTTAACATTGTATTTGGCAGTTTTCAGTTATGTTGAAACGCAAAAACACAAACACAGGCTCAGATGTGTGTAAAAACTAATTATTTAATTAACTAGCCAGTCCTTACTTAACTCTTAGGGGTCCACGGTCACAGCCCCGTGATTCAACCACATGACACATTTCAACACGTCGCAGCATCAGAAGTTGGTCCCATAGACCACTGGGGACAACTGCATTTGAAAGGGTGGACTAGAAACACTCTCCCACTTTTGATTTGATGTTGATAGAGCAAAAACAACCAGAGATATGACGGTTTGAACTCGGAGCAAACCAACGTGAGGAAAACTATGAAAATGAGGTGGGGGGGGGATTATATTTCTGATATTCATATTATTTTTTGTCCTTTTTCAAAACGGAAAAAAATGGTGGATTCTAATCCATAGACTGCATTAGCATTACAGGTAAGGGTGAGAATGACCCCCACCTGAACCGGATGTGGAAACCGGGAGGACCGGGAGTGGGGTAGAAAACCAGAGAAAACGCCTTTGTAAAGAGATGCTTTTGTGGCAAATATTTGAGTTTAGTTTTAATTTATTACAATTTTCATTTCATATACCTAATATTTGGAACCAATATTCACTTTTCAAGTCTTTGAAAAGGTTCGTTAAGCATCTTTGTGTTATTTATGCAATAAATTATATACATTTTTCAAATTGCCTTTTATTTATTTATTTATTTATTTAGTCTGTTTTTTGGTATTTTGTGTTTTTATAGTAGGTTAAAGTGAAAAAATAATAGGCAGATGAGATGGATAAAGTTGTGCTGAAAAAAAAAAAAAGATACCAAACATGGGTATAGTAAACATTTCTTTAGGTAGTATATAAAGGCAAAATCAGAAGTACTCAAAAACGACCAAAACAGGCTCAGACCCCCAAAGGTTAAAGACAGAGGGGCAGAGGAATGTCACTGGTACGCAGATATAATCCTCAATCCAATCTAACGTCCTCCAAGTATGCAAGAGTCCAAGCACTTGAAAGTGTTCACAGAACATGTCCTCAAAGACCTGAGCTTCTCCATCTGTATTTATGACAAAATATCATTGATCCACATTTGAAAAGAAGGAGAAATTTTATCAGTATTATGTCTCAACTTATCATTTACATATGTACATTACAGATTAGATCTACGAAGACACAAAACATTTAGTAAAATTGCTCTTAATTTTCTTTAGACATTTAAGGTTATTTGCATTTTATTGTTAAAGGGTAGTTTGTTAATAAATATTTTCAGAATTAAATGGGTTTTTTTGCACTAAAACAAAGAGAAAATTTGGATTTGTCATTATTTATAGGTTATTATGCTGTTATTTTAGATCATATTGGTCTGTATGTGGGACCTGAACAAAAACAAGAACGACGATACAACTAAAACACCCCTGACTGTTAATATGTTCAGTGTAATTTTTGCACTTTGTAAATTCACCCCATGGGCCAGATTCAGAACCTCTGGTGGGCCGGTTTTGTTCCATGGGCCGCATGTTTGACCCCCCTGGTTTTAAGTCTGACCTGAGAACTAAAGCGTATCCACCAGACAAAGACACTGATAGAACTCATAGCATCCTGGTGGTCCTGTTGATTAAGATAAAAACACACATTTCCAGGTCTAATCCACATCAGATGTCGTTATGAACACATGCGGCTCAACTTCGAAATCTGAAATAAAGTCTACGTGGAAGAAAAACTGTGAATTTATTTGGCGACCCAAATGAATTCTCCTGCGGCCCAGCCTTTGGACTGGATGTTTCAGAGCAAAACCAGAGCTGGCAGGTGTGTTTGAAACCGTACACCTGCACGCCGTTCGCCTCCGTCCGGCCCGTGTACCCGTTGGACGTCCCGCACCGGCGAACAAACGCTCCCTTCTTCCACAGCGACCAAATAAAATGCCTCATACGTGCGTAAACTTCACACGCTGAAACCGGACTCCGAGTCCTGGAGCTCGCTGGTAACATTTCCTCTAAAGCTGTAAACTTTAATACCACTTCACCCTGTCCCCGCTCTAATAAAACTCTCCGGCCTCGATGTGGCGTTTTCCAGGAGCGATGACATCAGTCCGTTTGATTCACCGTGTTCGGGAGCGCCAGATGGGTGGAGCTTAACCACATCAGGTTTCAGAGAAAATCAGAAGAGCTGAAGGCAAATGGATAAAATAGACCACAGACTGATTCTCTCACATTATGTTTAACCCCACCCGTCCAGCACCTCCAGCTGAGTAAAACAAACCCTTCAGGTATAAATAGGCCAGTACATTTCTCCTGTCACCTCCTAAACCTCTGCAGTTTTCCCTCAAATTTTACGATTAAATTTGGGGTTTTTAAATGAGCACTGAGAGATGAGTGTCGTTGATCAAATAAAAGCTTTAGAAAGGAACAATAACTCATAAATACCTGCCATGACACACCTGGGGAGACAAGCCCCGCCCATCCGACACGTTCAAGAAAGTTAAAACAAACCATAAAACACAGTTTGGACTATGTAGCATGAAAAGTGAACGCATTTTGGACATACCACCTCAAACACCAGACAGGTGGAGATTATTATTATTATTATTATTATTATTATTATTATCTATTTTTTTAATACTTTATTTTACCAGGTAAAATCAATTGAGAACAGCTTCTCATTTACAATGATGATCTGACAAAAGTTTAAAAAAATGTAACAGTTAAAATATCAGTGGCTGAAAAACTAGAAATGTTACCAACGCTTGATATTCTGACAAACCCCATCCATTCAACACATGCAGGAAATTAAAGTAAGCTGTAAAATGATGTTTCTCATATATGTCACCAATTTGCCATCCATCTTCAGAGAAAAGCAAACTACGCTGACTCTTACTTTCAAATAATTTGTCTCTTTCTTTCCCAAATCATCACTTAATCTTCTGAGGTAAACCCCACCCGTCTGGGACACGTAGCTGATTAAAACAAACAATGAAATAGAAAACAGTTGGACATCAGAAACTTGGAACATCCTCCATTCCTGACAAAAAAAAAAAAAAAAACAGCTTATGCTGTAGTTTGGCCAAAATATACTTTGTAGATTGGAGTTTTTACAGAGGTTTGTTTGTTCTGTATTTCTTTAAACACTAGACGGGTGGAGTTTATGCTATAAAGCTTTAGGAAGTGTCAGCTATAGTGTTGAGTGGCTCAAAAGCGAAGCCACATTTAAGATTCCCAAGACTTATTCCACAAACTCCACCCATCTGGTATGCCCAGGAAATCAAAACAAGCTCTCTTCTCTACAACAGCAGTGTGACATAAATGATCCGGGGAAACTACATCAGTTCTTTCTTCCAGATACTTCTGAGCAACTGCAGAGTTTGTTGGTTTTGTCCTACTTTGAGCACCACAGGAGTGGGGTTTATTGAATCAGGGCTTTACAGACTGTCAGCTGAAGCTCTCAGTGGCTGAAAAGTAAAACTAAACTGACTCTAAGTTAAATTTTGTGACAGTCGAACATTCTCAAGATTAACTTTGCAAACTCCACCCATCTGACATATCCAGGAAATTAAAACAAACCCTACAACACTTTTATTTGATTGATCTGACATCAGTGAGCCACAGTTTCCTTTCCCTCATCTACCAAACCTCCTAACTGTGCAGTTTCCCCAGACTTCATTAAAAGTTTGAGATTGTGTAACTGTGTTGCTTGTTTTAACCTACTTGGAATGCCAGATGGGTGGGGTTTACAGTATCGGAGCATCTTTTTTTTCCTTTCCTTTTCTTTCCTCAGGTGAAACTTTTTGCTCATGAAAAATTAATCCTAAAATACTTTTGTCTTAACTTTTCTGAAAATTCTCATTTGTCACTCCACCCGCCTGAGACGTAAAGTGGCATGAAACAAACCCTCAAACAATCTCAGACATCAAAAAGCCGTCGCGTCCCTCTCTTGGCCTCCAACTTTAAACCAAGTGGAGGGAAAGTGCCTTCGCGTTTTCCCTCGACTCGTTTTAAGTTGGAGGCTGCGGTGATGTAATTGTCTCGTTTGGTTTAACCTACTTGCAGCGCCAGACGAGCGGCGTTTATCGCACCGCGGGCCGATAAGGTTGTTGATCAAAGAGGAAACAAAGTCAGAAAGTTTGATTGCGTTTGTGCGTTGGGGAACCCTACCTGTGTGGGGCATCCAGGGGGATAAAACAAACGCTCCCTGACACTGATCTGTCATTGACACCGACACACCGATTCCCACAAATAAAACACCTTGAGACAGTGAGGACGCTCCATAAATCAGCGCTTAAACAGTCGTGTGCTCAAGTGCTTCTTCGTGTGGGCGCTCGGAGGCGGCCGGGCGGACCGTACGGTGTCCTGTAAGGGCCAAAAGGGGCCTTTGTTTGTCGGTATCTCAGCCCACAGAGGAGCGCTCGGGCCTTTCATCTCATCCAGACTGGGATGTTTTCAGAGCCGATAAAAGCCCCAACATCTGCTCCCGGCTTTGTCACCAGCCCTCAGCCCTCCCTCTGCTCCCCCCGATTAAACTTTCCGCCGCCTGTTCCTCGCCTTTGTGAACCCCCCCCCAGCCCCCCCAACCCCCCCCCCATCCACCCCAAAACCCATCGGACTGTTTGTTTACTGCTGCCACAATAGAGGGAAATTAATAAGGAGATGACAATCGACCCTCGGCAGCAGCTGCTCCGTTTGTCACTTCTTCTTTTCTTTCCTCTGGAAACTCAGAGTTTGAGAAGTTAGAACTGGAGGAGAGAGAGAGAGACGAAGGAGAGGAGGAAGAGAGAGAGAGAGAGAGGGAGAGAGACGAAGGAGAGGAAGGAGAGAGAGAGAGACAAGGGAGAGGAGGGAGGGGTTAAGATGTGCATCCTTCACTGTAAATGATGGAACATCCTGAGAGTTGAGTTTACAGCTGAAGAAGTAAACAACTCTTTCCTTTTTCACTTGTCTTTCCTTAGTCCTTTCCTTTATTGTTCTTTCCTTTCTTTTCCTGAGTCCTTTCCTCAGTCCTCAGTCTTTTCTCCTTTTCTTTTTCCTTTCCTTTCCTTTCCTCTTCTTTCCTTTCCTCTCCTCTCCTCTCCTCTCCTCTCCTCTCCTCTCCTCTCCTCTCCTCTCCTCTCCTCTCCTCTCCTCTCCTCTCCTCTCCTCTCCTCTCCTCTCCTCTCCTCTCCTCTCCTTCCCTTTCTTTTCCTTTCCTTTCCTTTCTTTTCCTTTCTTTTCCTTTCCTTTCTTTTCCTTTCCTTTCTCATCTTTATAAACCTTGGTCTTTTTGACTTAACTGCACAGATTCAGGACACAAAAACATCTGATATATTATTTAAGCCGACTGGGTTCAGTTTTTGCTGCTAAAATAAAGTTAGTAACTAAAAAGTTACTTTCGTGGACAGTTGATCACGTCGGTGTGAAGCCTGTTGTTCACGTGGCCTTTTTCCATCAGCTCCTGTTGCCAGTAACCGGTCGGAGGAGGAGATTTCTGCACTAACAGCGACGTTTAATTGAGCCTTAATAGATCAGACCTGATAGTAAACAGTAGTAAACCTGTGCAGTGACTGGAATCGCACATCATCCTTCCCAATAAAATGGCTGTCGGTCCGCTTCGGTGCGCCTGTCTGACTGTCGGACAAACGTCTAGTCATCTCGGAGACGCTGTTTCTGTGGAGCCCCTTATTGATCTGAGTGGCGCTGGAAAAACCAATCAGTTTGCATGTATAATGCTCGACTAACAGGCTGAAGTCTGTGAAGTCATAGATAAGACCACATTCTGGAGTTAACTGGGCTCTGACTTTAGTAACCAACCGCCTTTTTCCACTGGAGATACGTTAACTTTCTGTTGAGTTACAAAAATCTGTTTTATTTTGCTGAAAATAAGGATTACTAACAAAACACTGGTAATCCTATCCAACTTTATTTTTAAAGCACTTTAAAACAACCAGAGTGGACCAAAGTGCTGAAACAGAAAAATAAATAAAAAACAAAATAACAGAGTAAAATACAAGATTAGATTAAAAGACATTGAACTGTAAAAATAAAATTAAAAAAATTTTAAAAACAGAGAAAGTATTATAAATTAACTGACTGTCTTAAATGTCTTCAATGCTTTGTCTGTCATCGAGTGTTCCGAAATGTCTGAAAGTCGTTCTTAAATGGTGCAAAGGTGATTCTTTTTCTGATCCAATATGGCAGCAGCGCAGATGCATCAAAGTGACGTTTTTTTTCTCTTAACCTTCTCTGGTTTTTCTGTTTTGTTTCTTTCTCTCAAGTCTGGAGATACTTGGTTGTAGTTTGTTTGCAGCTAAAGATTAACCCTTAGTGGTCTGAGCCTATTTTGGCCGTTTTTTGAGTACTTCTGATTTTGCCTTTTTATACTATATAAAGAAATGTTTATTATAGCCATGTTTAGTATCTTTTTTTTTCAACACAACTTCACCTATCTCATCTGCCTATTATTTTTCTCTTTAACCTACTATATCAACACAAAGGGCCAAAAAACACACACAAAAAAAATAAAATCTGATTTGAAAAATTTATGTAATTTATTGTATAAATAACACACAGATGCTTAACGAACCCTTTCACATACTTGAAAAGTGAATATTGGTTCCAAATACTAGGTATATGAAATCAAAATTGGAATAAATTTAACTATACTTAAATATTTGACATAAAAGCATCTCTTTACAAAGGCGTTTTTCTCCATTTTTTTCACTGATTCCTGAGTCCACAGCTCTGTTGTTATGAATTTTCTTTATTTCTGTGTATCTTACTTTTTTCATTTACATGTTGTTGTACTTTTTTTTTTTTTTTTTACTTTTTATGAGTTTTCTGTTTTATCTTCATCTTTCTGACTCTTTGATTCATCTGTTAATATTTGTATATATTTATTTTTATATTTTTCAGTGTTTCATCACAAAATAAACTCTGAGAAGTGACAAAGCAGTTTGTTTTGGTGGTTAGTTGGTTGGTTTATATCCGATAAATATGTTATGCTATAAATAAATAATGTATAAACCAACCTCAAATATCTTAAATAAACAATCAAGCAACCAACCACTTAAATAAATGAATAAAAATAATAAATTATAATAAAAAATACATTGAAAAAGTCTCACCCACCCACATCAGAATATCTAAACCTCATGTCGACAAGACTCTTTAGCACAGTTTACACCACAGAGCTAGAATTTACAGGACAGGAGTTCATACAAACAGATTGTTAAAATATTAAGTCGCAGCTTGAAACTATCGACACTTCCTCAAACTGCACCTTTTATTCTTTTCTGGACTAAAAATCACACCACTGCTTTCCTTCCTTCTCCTGACTCTTTGTCGGACATTTCTGTCTGTCCTTTTTCCCTCTTTTCGGTGTAATTTCTGACCTTCTGTTTGTGTTTTCTCGCTGTGTTTCCGAAGCAGCCACGCCCTGCATCAAAGCCATCAGTCCGAGCGAGGGGTGGACGACCGGCGGCGCCACCGTCATCCTCATCGGAGACAACTTCTTCGACGGCCTGCAGGTGGTCTTCGGGACCATGCTGGTGTGGAGCGAGGTGAGCGATGAGTGGGCTCCTGGTTCTGATTATATCCCCTCAGTTTTATACGTTTTATAGCTAAATCCTCAACTCTGTGAAGGAATTTTCTGTTGATGTTTACAGCTTTAGTGAAACCTATTAAATATTACACAAGATCAAACATGAATGTACAACTGGAGTTATTAAACATGTAAAACCTCGGGGATGTTCCTTTAATTCATGTCAGAGGTGTCAAACTCATTTTAGTTCAGGGGCCACATTCAGCCTAATCTCAAATGGGCCGGACCAGTAAAGAAATAACTCAATAACTTCGAAATAATCTCAACTATCCTTTAAAAAAATTTGAATAACATGAAATATCTTTAAGGGCTCATTTCTCTAAACCCACTTTTCTTAGTCTGTGGTTCATTTATTTGTGTATTTGGACCCTAATAGTTTATACAGTTTGAATTTGAACCCTCCGGGTGCTGCAAAGCTATCTTTATAGGGTGGATTTCTACAACCTGTTTTAATTCCTTCTTAATTTCTTACGTTTTATAACTAGCTACATCACGATATTTGCACATATAAGGTCCAGACTTCAGACGAACATTTCTCCAGTATGACACAATTGTTTGTCAGCAATAAACTGAAAATATTTCCAAACTTGGAGCCAATTACCTAAAATGTTCAGTTGTTGGTTGAATGGGACAGAGCAGCACAGCCAACAACCTGGAGGGGGCGGGGCCTGAAGTGGCTCATTTGCATTTAAAGGGTCAGCGCTCAAAATGACCTTTCTGGTGTCATGAGTCAGAAATAGGGTTGAAGATGGACCTGTGGAGTTGAATGAATGAAGAATTCAGACCCAAACAGAGCATTTACAGTTTATGTAGACCACAGGGAAATGTTGGAAAATGCATAATTCCATTTTTTAAAAGAGCAAAATATCACTCCTTTAAGAAAAATATGTGCATTTTAACAATAATGTGTCTCAGTTTGTCTTTTACACATGTGCATTACAACTTGCAGATCACTGTGGATCTACAAATACACAAAACATTCAGTAACAGGCAGAATATTATTAAAATTGCACTTATTTTTCTTAAGACATTTTAGTTTGTTCATATTTATTCAGGTAATTACATTTTTTTCTGAAGGGACAGTTTGTAAATGTAAATGTTCATGTAATTTTACTTTTTTTGCACTAAACCAAAGGGGGGAAAAAATTGGATTTGTTATTATTTAAAGGTTATTATGATAGTATTTTATTTGAGATCACATTGGTCTGTATGTGGAACCTGAACTAAAATGAGGATTACACTATTGACTGTTAATATGTCTGTGTAATTTTTGCATTTCACAAATTCATCCCACATTTGACCCTTTGGTGGACCATTTTTGGCCCACGGGCCGTATGTTGGACATCCCTGGCCTACGTGTTTCTGTTCACCTCACCTAAAGGTCTGAGTCCGGTGGAATCTATATCCAATGAGAGCGTGGTCCTGAGCTCAGCTGACTCTTTCCACAGAAAAACCACAAATGCAGCTGCATCTTCTGAGCGTCACGTTCTCCATCTTCATCTGTTAAACACACATTCAGCCACGCACACACAACACCTGCATCTGGATTCTGGATGTGCGTGTCCCCGAAAATATGTAGATGTAGCGCAGGAGGCGGCGGCATACGGCGCTGCATGAAATATTGAAGCGGGTCCAGAAGAGCAGAACACCTGGCAGGGAAGGAGGCGTGAGCAGACAGATACACCTCCACACATCAGCAGCACTTTGATCACAGGCGTCTCACGGCGGCAGACGGACTCCAAAGCCCAGAATCCCTCTGAAAACAGACTGCAGGCTGACCCAGATCGCAGGAAGTTTTCAGCAGATCTCAACCTGTTTTTATGAGCTCTGACTCTGAGACGTGCCAATGTGAATCCAGGCTTCATTTCAGAGATTTTGAGGAGGCTTTGGAGGTTTTTTCACAGACTGTATAGGTTTCAGACACAAAAATATTACACACGATAATCAAAAATGAGTTTAAAGTAACATTAGATTTCTCATATTGTTAACAAGTGGAAATGAGGGCTGAAAAGTGAAGCTGATACAGAAGTGGAAAAACCTGCAGTAAACTGAATGTCCACTAGGGGCGCTAAAAGTGAGTCAGTCCCCATAGAGCCCATGTTGAAATGTCTCTTATAGTTAATTTCCCGCTCTGTGAAAACTGTATGGAGGGTACATTGTTATATAACTCATTCATTAATAAGAAATCTTAAAGTTCTGAGTTAAAGAGTTAAAGGGCTCATATTTCTCTAAACCCACTTTTATTAGTCTGTGGTTCATTTATTTGTGTATTTGGACCTTAATAGTTCATACAGTTTGAATTTGAACCCTCCATGTGCTGCAAAGCTATCTTTATATTCATTCCAGAAAAAACTGAGTGGATTTCTACAACCTGTTTCAATTCCTGCTTAATTTATTACCTCTATAACTAGTTACGTCACAACATTTGCACATATAAGGTCCAGACTTCAGACGAACATTTCTCTGAGTACGACATAATTGTTTATCAGCAGCAGCGGTTGTAGAAAAAACTGAAAATATGTCCAAACTTGGAGCCAATTACCTAAAATGTTCACTTGTTGGTTGTATTAATGAATACAAGTGGCTGAACAGGACAGAAAAGCACAGTCAACAACCAGGAGGGGACGGGGCCTGAAGTGGCTCATGTGCATTTAAAGGGCCAGCGCTCCAAACCACCTTTCTGGTGTCATTACTCAGAAATAGGGTTGAAGATGGACCTGTGGAGTTGAATGAATGAAGAATTCAGACCCAAGCAGAGCATTTACAGTTTATGGAGAGCACAGGGAAATGTTGGAAAATGCATAATTCCATTTAAAAAAGCAAAATATCACTCCTTTAAGAAAAATATGTGCATTTTAACAGTATTGTGTCTCAGGTTGTCATTTACACGTGCATTCAAAATCACTCCTTTAAGGGCGTTTTGTGCATCTGCATCAGCTCTCGACTCGGACGTCCAGAGTGTTAATTAATTGAATAAAACTTATTCGGGCAGCTCTGCATTTGTGTTTAAGGAGTTAGGAGTCAGAGGATTCTGTCATGAAGTTTACTACAGATTTATTACAATAACCAGAGTAACTTAGCTGCATTAGCTGACGTTAGCATTAATATGCATTGAATTCTATGGTCTGTCTGCTAGCCTGTTAATTAGCCCAGGTAGCCATTATTAGTGTGTTTGCACATTTACACTGTTATCAACACCACTGTATGTGCTAACATTCAGTCAGGATCTCAAAGGACACGGTGGTCTGAATCTCCCTGTGTCCTGTTCAGTCGACATTTGTGGGTAGTGATGAGCAGAATGAGATTATGGATACAGGCGACAGAGATGGTTCGATGATTCTTTGCGATATGAATATTGCAGACACTGTTATCACAATAAGGATATTTTTTCAATATATTATGCAGCCATAATTTGTGGGAAGAGTTTTTTCTTCTAGGCTGTGACGATGTAAGATACTTCATATGTTTGTGTCTGTTTCATGCAGCTGATCACCCCTCACGCCATCCGGGTCCAGACGCCCCCTCGTCATATCCCCGGGGTCGTGGAGGTCACGCTGTCCTACAAGTCCAAACAGTTCTGCAAAGGAGCGCCAGGACGCTTCGTCTACACCGGTAAGAACGAACATCCGTCTGCTGCTGAAATCTGCTGAGTTAAAACCTGTTAAAATGAAAGTTCATGAACCCTGTACACCTGACTGTCGCCAGTAATTTCAACAGTTTCACTGCGTTTCTTTTCTTCCTCCTATTTGATCTTTTTTTTTTCTTCTGTTTTATGCAAAAATATTTCTTAGTTTCACTTCTGTTGACATCATGAGAGAGAAACCTTGGAATAACAGACCTATTTTTCCTCCGTTAAGATCCTTTCAGATATCAGACGTAGATGCTCCAGTATTTGCAGAATCTGTCCGTTTGTATGTTTTCTTCAGTCTCACATTAACCCTTTCATGCACGAATTATAAGAACCTTAATCAAATTTTTTTTCCTGAGTGTTTTTATTCGTCTTTAGGCATGAAAAAAAAACAATGCGATTGAAAATTTTCTTCTGAAAAATAAATTAAAAAATAAATAAATAAAAATTATTTTAAAAATGAAAAAAATACATACAAAAAATAATAATGAAAAAAAAAAATCTTATGAACCTATTTTTCATGAAGTTGCAAAAATGTCCACTCAGCTGAACACCACATGTTTAATTTTAGACGCACAGAAACATGTATTCACTGATAAATTGTGTGAAAACTATGGAGAGGGCTTGTGATTCTGGGGATTTATGCTCAGGGGAGATCTACATAATGTTACCAATTCATGTCATAAAAGATATGTAGTGTCTTAAAACTTTAATAAAGATATGTGTAAAAAACAAAACAAAACAAAACAAAAAAACAATGAAAAGAACAACAAAATCCATGAATATACAAGAGAACAGCCGTAGAAGAGCTGTCCACTGGAGTGACCACTGTGCATGAAAGGGTTAATATAATGATAGTGGTGAGTTCGTCCATGAGAACAGAGCAAACAGCAGCTGATAACACACAGTTCAGCTTATTTTAATGTCACCAACCAATCACAGCACTGATAGGAGCTCCACAGCTTCTTATGGTGAAGATTTGAACTATTTATGAATAATTAATGAAGGTAACTCTGAACGTACAAACACCTTTACCTATTTTTAGATTCAGTCTAACTTAAACTTTCAGATAATTGTATGTCTGATGTTTGATTTTGGATTAATATGTCCATGAAAACACTTAAAGAGGCGGCGGAATCTGCTTGAAAATCTGCTGGTGTTTCTGTTCTCTCCAGCCTCAGAGTCATTCAGTGATAGTTGTCTGTACATTCATGATTACAGAGAAAACAGGAAGCGATAACAATGAATTCTGCTCAGTTTACATGAGGCTATGTCAGTAAACCGACAGAGCCTTCGCTGCAGCTGCCCCCACCCTGTGGACCTCACTCCCACAAAACATCAGGAACTCAGATTCAATACAAAACTTCAAATCACTACTCCAAACTCACCTGTTCAAACTTGCATTTTCTTGAGCTTCTTTGTTCTTTTGTTTTGTTTGTGAAGCGTCTTTGAGTGTTCAAAAAAGCACTATATAAGTGTGATGTATTATTACACTGGGTTACAAAAAAATGTTTTTTGCAAGTTGTCTAGGTTTTTTCAACAGAATTAGGACCATTTTGCACCGCTAAATCCAAAAATGACATCTGTTTTTCTCAATCAGGTCAGGATTTTTTGCTAATTTGATTTTGAAAAATTGGATCTTCTCACAATCTTTGCCCAAACTTTATCTTGGTCACCAAGTTTAATACCAAAATAAGATTGGTAAACACACTTTATGAAACTTGTGACTTGATTCCTGTTAGGTACAATGGTGTATTCACCGCAGATGTAGCAGAATACGTCAGGCTTATTTTTGCAAGATCTTCTAGTCGAAGTCATTTCATTCACCTGTAATATTAAAAAAAAAAACACTAATCATAAACTGGCAAAAGTAAAATCTTCAGAACTCATTTATTGCAAGAAATATGAAAGAATTTTGTATCATATGATGTGAAAATGCCCATAAATGTAAGCAAAAATGTTAAAAAGCCAATATGTAGCATAGTTCAGAAAGTTGACCTGATTGAGCAAAATGAATGTGATTTTTGGATTCAGCACACCAAAATGATCCTAAATCAGCTCAAAAAACTTAATAAATTTGTTGTCGACCAGTGTTATTATTATTATTAAATGTAATCAAATGGACACTAAGAACATGTAATTACCCACAGTGCAACTCTCTGTCTCCATGTTGACATTATACCAACTGCAGATCAATTTAACTAGTGACAAATACAGGATTTATTAGTGAAAAACTACCAGGATATTCTTAAAATTGATGCTAGTAACTTTATGTGCTGAGCGTCTTGAGGCTCTGTTTGGACTCCATATAAAACCTCACAGAATATTAATTATTTCAGTAAAGTCATCATTCTCAGACAAAGCAAATGTAAACAGAAGACAAAAATGGACAAAAATCACAGTCAAACGTCCTGAAAATGACTCTAGCTGTTTAATTGACATGTATTTGTGAATCCCTAGCAGGTTTTTCACGTTATTTTTAGTAAACTCTTGGCTTTAAAACTGAAAACATGCCGTATGTCACCTTATCTGATACCTGTAAATACAGATCAGGAGTTCCGTGTCATCCTTCAGACGTATTGTCATCTGTGCAGAGTGAAAACGTCCGGCCACACTTCCTATCTCCTCCCTAAATCAGTGCTTTTACTCCTCCCGATTATTCCGTCAGAATATCCAGATGTCATTCAAAGTAGCAGAAAGGTCAGATGGAAGGCTGTTTAGCGCGATAAGTAAATGTCATTGCGTCGGGCCGTGAAAGAGGCGAGCGTGTTCGGGCTTTCTGTTTAACACCGGTTTATCACGGCGGCCGTCTTTGTCGGAAGCGCCGCCTCCTCCTCCGGCTTCGGGACGACGCACAGGAGGGAAGAGACGGACACTGACAATGGCCGGTCCATCCGCCGCCGCCTGCGCCGCCTTTTGCAATGCTAATCTGCGATTCCATTTACAGATAACGACTGACAAGGGCTGCTGTGTTGTGAATAGAGCCTGTTGTTATCTGCATTAGAGAGTGTTCTCCTCTGAAATGCACTGAAAGGCCTGGAGGACTTTAAAGCACCGAACCGTCATGTTTTTATCCAAATCGCATCAGCTTCATGTCACAGCTGATCAGGGCAAAGTGTTTCATCACAAAAAAATACAGCAGAAAGTTGGCAGCATCATCGGTTCTGACAATAAATGTCGCTTATTTTTTCCAGCCGTCAACTGAGAGCCAATAAGACACAGAAAGGCATCAAATATTCACATTTCAAAAGCTAAAATCGACCTTTTTACTTCCTAACCATATAACACCAAACGCATCATATTTGATACATGAGTTTTGAAGCCTTGTACATGATCAGTGTGATACTTTTTTTCTTGTAAAACCCGATGTATACAATTAGATACATGCAATACACAGATAATCCACCAGGGGGGAGGAGTTCACTCACCCAAAGCCTTTCCAGTGACACTACAAGACTGTCATTAATGAGGAAGGAGGAAGAACTGGGACCATTTAGAAAAGGAATTACCAATTTGTTAGACATGTTTGTGTCATTTTATGTTTTTGTTTGTTCAAAAATAATAATATTTAAGCATTGAGACCCGATGGATCAAATATGATACACAATTGAAATTTATACATGGAAATTGATATTTGAAAAAAAAAAAAAAAATAGTTTGGTCAGACGGACCAATAAAGGCTCTGGTTTCAAAGAACTGGAATTTTCTGTCAATAATTTAGTGGTTCAAGCTTCGCAGGGTTGAAATGATCCAGTTAACCCTTTCATGTATAAAATTTAAAACCCAAATGTCACCTTACAGTAACTATCAATGCCAAATTTTATCGCTCAGATCTGTTTACAGTGTCAAAATAACATCTCTAAATGAGCAGAGTGTGTTTTTTAGGTTTACACAACTCTGTTATAGAAGTAAAAGTGTTTACTATCACACAATATCATCTGCTATTTTACCCAAGACATAAAAACTTAACCATATGATTTAATTGTGTTTTATTGAAACTAAAACCAAAAGTCTATCGGTCAGATGTGACCCAGAACAGCGTCAATGTCCCAAAACATAGAGAACCCAATTAAAAGTGCATATTTTGTATGTATATGTATACTTTGAGTCACTTTATTACAATTTATTAAAGCCTTTTAGGGTTTTTCCTACTGTCAATTTTCAAAATGGGTTAAAATGAACCCAAACGAGAAGTAAGGGTTAAAAAAAAAAAAGAAAAAGAAAAATAGCAGCTGATTAACTTGATTTTGATTGGATTTCTATTGGAAAATTGCATAAATGTCCCACGAGTGCAGCTAAATACACTAAATAAAGCTTAATCATATTAATATTTGTTAATTAGGTTAACCAGTCTGTTCCTGTTCTGCACATATTTACTCAAACGATTCATCTGGGATTATTGTTATGCATAGTTTCTTTAATATCTAATTCTTTACTGCTATTTTATAATGAAAACATGCATTAAATTACATTCTTTAGGGTGATAAAAGAGGGAAAAAAGAACATCAAATAGAAAACGCAGAAAGCCTGAACGTGATGGAGGATAAAATAAAAAATGAAGAGCAGATTTTGTGAAATGCTTAGTAATGTAAAAAACCGTGGTCTGCTCCTTTAAAACACATCTGCAGCCAGATTTCACCAACATCTGACTTCATTTTGATTGATGGGGAAACAAGCAAACTGTGTGTCCCTGAAGGCATCGCGAGGCTGCACCCGACAGGTGGCTGCATCTTAATGTCGCACAGTTTCTCTAAAACTCAGCTTCTTCTTCTTCTTCTGCCAGAGACGCTGCATTCTGCACACACATCAGTTTAATCTGATTTACACATATTTTAACGGCGCACATCGACCGTCTGCAAACAGGAAATGCACAACACACTCACGGACACACACAGAAACACACAACACACACATGGACACATACGGAGACACACAACACACACACAGAAACACACACATGAGCAAAACTGTTCAGTCTCAGAGAAACCACACCATTCATCTGTCCACATGCTCACAAAAACTTATCAATAATAATAATAATAATAATAATAATAATAATAAACTCTGTACCATAGTTATAGTAAATATAATAATAGATATAAAAGAAATTAATAAAATATGTATTAAAAAAGAAAATAAATTGGCATGTCTTGTTATTATTGTTGTAATAGTAGTAATAATTTTATAGAAAAAAATAGATTAAAGTTACATGACTAGACTCATAATGACCATTGATAATAAATAAATAAATAAATAAATAAATAAATAAATAAATAAATAAATAAAACCAGAAATTACATCAAATTACTTCACATGAAATTACATTAAACCATAAAATCAGTTTCATCTCAGAAGTTTAGAGACTTCATGGTTTGATCTGACAGATTCGGAGAGGAGGAGGAGGAGAGGAGAAGAGGAGAAGAGGAGGAGGAGAGGAGGAGAGGAGACACTGGAGGAGGAACATCAATAATCTTCTCCAAACATGATCTCCATATCAGATCAATACTGATCAATACAGCCTGAAACCAGGAAACATCTCTGTCCTCCACCTTCTCCACCTCCTCCACTCTGCTCCTCCTCCTCCTCCTCTATCACTCCATCCTTATTCTCCTCCTCAACTGTATCTTCTACATCTGTCTCCTCCTCATGAATTTATTCCTGCTGTTCATCCTCCTCATCATTGACCTCATCTTGAATCTCTTCCTCCTCCTCCTCTTCTTCCTCCTCCACCTCCTTATTTGTCTAATGCTCCTCCTCCACCTCCTCTTGAATTTCTTCCTTCTTTTCTTCCACCTCTTTTACTATTTCTCCCCCTGCTCTTGAATCTCTCTCCTCTTTTCCTCCTTCCTCTTCCTCCTTCTCCTCCTCACCTCCGTCCTCTACTCTTTCTCCTCGATCTCTTGCTTTTCTTCTTCCTCTTCCTTCATCTCTTCTCCCTCCTCCTCCTCAGTCGGTCTTCAGTTTCCTCTCCATCTTCCTCCCCTTACTCCTCTCCCTCCTCTTCCTTCATCTCTTTGCCCTCCTCCTTCATCTCTTCTCCCTCCTCCTCCTCTCCCTCTTCCTCCTCCTTCATCTCTTCTCCCTCTTCCTCCTCCTCCTCCTCCTCCTCCTCGGTGGTTCTTCAGCTCAGTGCATCTGTAGGAGGTGCAGACGTTGTGCTGTGGGTTCTGCTGTTGAAGGTGTTGGGGTTGAAATTAATGAGCGCAGCCTGGAGGTATTGACTTTCCTGGGAAAACACAGCTCTCTAAAAATCAGTGGCCGAGCGCCGCAATAACTCAGCACCCATCGATCCCCCACCCCCACCACCCCAGAACCCCCTGGACCCCCCCGACATCCCCCCACCCCACAGGACACATTGATCTGTGCATCACAAGCACAGAGGCTCAGAGGGTTCTGAGCAGAACGGACCTGGAGCACTGACCCAGGAGACAACAGGGAACCGGCAGAACCCACACGATAGAGAACCCAAACAAAAGCCCAGTACAGAACCCAAAAGAATAAATACAGAACCCAAACTAGGAAGGAGACAAAACCTAAATAAATAAATAAACACAGAACCAAAACAAAAGCATAGTACAGAACCCAAAAGAATAAATAAATACAGAACCGAAACTAGGAAGGAGACAGAACCCAAATAAATAAACAAATAAATACAGAAGAGACAGAACCCAAATAAATAAATACAGAACCAAAACAAGGAGGAAGACAGAACCCAAAGAAAGAAAGAAAGAACCAAAACAAGGAGGAAGACAGAACCTAAATAAATAAACAAATAAATTCAGAACAGAACCCAAATAAATAAATATATAGAACCAAAACAAGGAGGAAGACAGAACCCAAATAAATAAATAAATAAATTCAGAACAGAACCCAAATAAATAAATATATAGAACCAAAACAAGGAGGAAGACAGAACCCAAATAAATAAATAAATAAATTCAGAACAGAACCCAAATAAATAAATAAATATATAGAACCAAAACAAGGAGGAAGACAGAACCCAAATAAATAAATAAATCCAGAACCAAAACAAGGAAGGAGATAGAATAGCACAGAACCCAGTTAAATAAATGAATAAATAAGCCTACAGAACCAGTGAATGAATGGATAAATTAAAGCAGAAATAAATATATAAGAAGGAAAAACTCAGAAAAAAAAAGTTACAGCAGCAGAAATAAAGAAACATCCATGTTTGACATTTATAGGTGAGTTTGACAGAAAAAGAAACTCATGAATAATTTTGTTTAATTTAAATGACTAGTAAACAAATAGGAAATGATCATGGTCAACATTAGTCATTAATAACATTAACTGGTTATCAGTAAAGTCATCGTTAGTTAACTGTAGTTTTATTCTTCATCGTTTCCCAGAACATGAGTCGGAGCCTTCATCTTTGCCGACGCTGATGAGGATTATGCGTCTTATCGGCTGATTTCACACGTCGCTGTTTCATGTTCATGGTTTAGTTTCAAAACCCTCGATCCCTTCACCTCAGTCTGATGTGAATCCTCCAGATCCGGGTCTGACCTGAACTGGTTCTGAATGACCTCATCAGACCTCAGATCACAGTGAGCTCATTTGGAAAAAGCAGGAGCGTTTGTGCGCTGACGCACTGTAGAGCACCTCAGCTCAGGCGTCGCTTAAAGCGCTCACAGTTTCCTCTGAGCGCGCTCTATCAGCAGATACAAAGAGGGCCTGTGTGCGACGGGTTCGCACTCACACATGGAACGCATTAAACGCCGCTGTCGTCCAGGTCCGCTCAAGGTCCTGTGAACATGTACGAGTTAAACCTGAACCTGAGCCCAGGTCCAGGAGGAGGCGGGGGGAGCCTCCATCCCACCCCACTGTCACATGGACACATCTGAAGCACCAACGCTAATTGACTTCAGAGTTTTTATTGTTTAATTACTGTCACGGTAACACATGGAGGCAATTATGGGTAAGGGGCTCAGGATCAGCTCACAGCTGCAGAGAAGAAACAGTCAGCATTCGTCTGTCAGCGTTTTAGAGTAAAGTTTTACTGACATTCATGCCCTGTTTAATACGCACTAACACGGACAGTTTGCAAAACAGACATTCTCCCCACATTTTGGCCTTCTGTCGACATGTAAATGGAGTTTTATGTCATTAAAACTGAGGTATTTTATGACTTCTAAAGTGAAGATCTTAAAAAACTCCAGTTTTTATGTTTGCATGTGGAAATTGTGTGATGAACATCCACCTTAAACATTAAATCCAGGTGTATAAATGAGTTTATGAGTAGATCATGGTCACCATTGAGCCTGTTTCAATGACTGTAAAAGTCCGATAACTGGACATTACCAAATAATTGTATTAATCAGATCTGACGTGTTTACATACACTCTGATAATCAAAAATCCTGGTTCAGATGCTCCAGTCCATTATCGGATTTCTCTGAGTTCGTACATACATAGTGATGTTGGAATGAAACTTCTTGTTATTGTCTTCTGCTCACATAAGTTCCATTTTCTGTTATTTTGATTGTATTTAAACATGTGAAGACGTAAAAAGAATGAAATCAGATTAACCTGCATACATGCAGGAAGACATCGGCGTATTTCGGTCAAATCCAGGTGTATTAATCTGCTTTATTATAATCAGATTACTGCTGTTATCGGGTAATAATCTAATAATAATCTATCTTTCTCTACCAAATACACATATTAAAACACAATTAGAACAGCAATTCATTTAATATGTATTAGACAATATATTATCAATATGGTAACTGAAGAAATAAACATAAATAAGTGTGCAAAAATTGTTGTGTTATTAAAATTGTGTGGTTATAAAATGGAATTATAGTTATACTTGAGTAAACATCTAAATGAAGTCTACTGTTGCAGAGCAGTTTAGTCGTCACATCTCTGGTCGTATTTTATTGGTAAAAATCATATGAAACATGTTGAGATTTAATGAGGATCAAAGCTCCGTGTCGTCCAGAGATTCCTTCACCTGCGATCCAGAGTTTTACACCTGTACGCATCTACAGTCTGCAGGAAAGGGAGCGCAGAAATCCAAAGCAGGACACTTGATGAATCAATGGAGTCACTAACACTGAGCCCCCACCCCCACCCTCACACACACACACACACACACACACACACACACACCAACAACCCCCCACCCAGCCTCGCTCGCCTCGGCTACAATCGATGCTCATAGAAATTTCATGAACTTTAAACTGTGATTGACAGGTGGCTCTTTAAAGAGGAGGAGGAGGAGGTGGGGGTGCAGAAGAGGATGAAGGCCTCTTAAAATCATTTAATTGATTAAAAAAAAAAAACTATCTGTGACTTTTCAGCTTGATGCTCGTTTACCTCGACTGACGTTGGACGTTATTGATCAGTCAGTTAGTTACTGGACAGATAATGTGGCAGCTTTTGGAAAACACACCAATTTTTGGTGTTTTTTTTTTTTTTTTCAAGCTAAATTCACACAAATGTGGATTTCTTCATCCATCTAAACAGATTTCCTACCATTGCATCAAGACAAAAAAAAAAAAAAAAAAAAATCTCCACAGGAACTTAATTTATTTACCAAACATGTCCATAAATATAAGAATGTAAAAATGACTTCAAACGCTGAAAAAACTCATCTCTGACAGACTTTAAACCAAATGTTTCTGACCTTTTTCTGTTGGTACAGCTGAGCGGCAACACCAGGTTTAGGTAAAACAGAAGCTTATAGAATACATCAGCCTTCATTTTAGTTTTTTCTTAAAACAAGCATTTCCCACATTTCCAAAAATCTGTGCTTTGTGCAGCAGTTTTGAGTCAAAAGGGCTTTTATATGTGGATGAAAGACCAGAGGAAAGGGTTAATTCAGTAAAATATCCATATTACTGTGGACAGAACCTTAAAATAATGTCCCTCTGATCAGCTGATTATTATTCCATGTCTTTGTTAAGATTAACTCTTTATTATCCCTGTAAAGAAATTAAGTCTGTATGTTTTCCATAGTACACACACAGTATCTTGCATTAGCATTAGCATTAGCACTAAGCTGCCATTGAAGGTGCTTGGTAACCAAATCCAGATCTTCATCGTTACCTTCGTCAAGGGCACTGGGAGGAAACCATCGCAGTGTGGTTGGAAGAGGAAACTCAACAGAACCTTCTGAGGTGGAAATGCTAAACACGACACCGCTGTGGTGGCGATTTGGCCAAGATTAGGGGTGTATGTGCTGATGTTTTCAAAAGTGACAGTCAATGGAATATGTTTTGATTTTAGATGAAAAGAATTTATTGCATGAAAAAAAAAAACACAAACAAAAATTTAAAGGGGTCATATTTTCCTAAACCCACTTTTATTAGTCTTTGGTTCATTTATTTGTGTATTTGGACCCTAATAGTTCGTACAGTTTGAATTTGAACCCTCCAGGTGCTGCAAAGCTATCTTTATATTCATTTTTCATTCATTAATTTATAATAATATTTGCTGATAATACTTTTATACTTCTGCTGTAATGTTTAGAATCTACAACTTTTACTTGTAGAATATTTTTATTGTACTTTTATTGAAGTAAAATAAGTAAAAAATGGAAGAATAATTTTTACTGGTGGACAAGGGAAACTTTAATATTTAGCTTTTTTAATGCTCTTTTTAAAAAAAAAATCAATATAAATACACTCACATTGATTTCTGCAAAAGTGTTTTCAAGATGCTTTTGCAGTGTTTTTACATATTAATAACATTTGTTACAAAACTATGAGGGAGGCGTGGTTTATTGTCCAGGTGATACCTCAAGAGTAAAATTAATAAATAAATAAGAAATGAATATACATCCACATCAAAAATATATATACAGATACACACTTTACATACTCAGTCCATTTAGATTTTCTAGTTTTATTAAGTAAAGAATGTGCAGTAAATTGAATGGAAAGTGGATGTTACAGTTGCGGAAAAAATTGTTAGACCACTCCTTGTTTTCCTCAATTTCTTGTTCATTTTAATGCCTGGTCCAACTAAAGGTACATTTGTTTGGACAAATATAATGATAACAACACAAATAGCTCATAGCAGTTTAATTTCAGAGCTGATATCTATCCATTTAACATGTTTTCTTGATAATAACCAAAATCACTTCAGTTCTTCTATGACATTGTACTGACAAAAACAGTGCTTTTAGACATTCCATGTGTTCTTTTCTGTCTGTTTTAGTCACATGATACACACAGGACTTAGTCCTGGATTGCATAACCATTGTTTTTGCGGACTTTTGATGGTCTAATAATTTTTTCTGTATTGTTACGGCCTTTGTTTTAATATTTTACGTATAAATCAGATCCGCTGGTAAAATCTGACCATTTCCTCCGGATCATTAGACATATTCTAACTCGGCGTGCGACGGTACAACAGTCTCCTCTGACTTTGATACCTGGGGCCCATCGCTCTGACATGTTTGAAGGCAGGAGTCACTTTGCGTTGATCACACAGGTTTTTCCTCGTCGGTAATGAAACAACACTCCGGCTCCTCCTCGGCTTTGATCTGCGCTCTTGTCTTGTCTTTTAATAGACGGCAGAAGTGTGCTCTCCGCCGGGGGAAATCCTCCGTTCTCAGCAGAGACGCACCACATTTCATATATCAAAGAGCAGCGCCGCCGCTCCACTTAGGGAACGGGGACTTGTGGAACTAATGTCGGGTAATTAGCGTTTCTGCGGGGGCATTTTCAGCCGCAACTCCAGAAAATAATAAGTTGTCAGGTGGGGGGCCTATTTCTTTGAGGCACTGCTTCTTCTCGTGGCCCTGTCGCCGGGCCCTCATCAGGAGGAGGTAATTATTCTCTGATTAACACGCCGATCTGGGCGCCGGATGCCGTCTCTAATCACAGAGGTGGTTGCATCAGCGGCGGCTCTCGGAGGAGGAAGCAGAAGGGGAGTGGGTGTTCTGCTGTCACCTCCACTGGAATCCCACGAGCAGGACGACGAGGCAGAGTAACCTTCAGATGTGGAAGTACCTGCCTGGTTCTGAGCGACGTGGGCGCCGTGAAACCACTGAATCACACTGTTTGATTGGACGGTGGATGTGGAAGTAAGAGGTGTTTTCAACCACCAATCAATCACATTTTATTCATACGGCGTCACATCATAAGAAAAGTTATCTCATGACACTTTACGTTTAGAGCCGATTAAACCAGACTCTTAAGACGATTTACAGACACCAGCAGGAGTAAACACTCGGTGACAGAGGAAGGAAAAACGACCTTTAAAGGGCTCATATTTATATAAACCTACTTTTATTAGTTTATTGGTTCATTTATTTGTGTATTTGGGGATCATAACAGTTCCAAAAGTTTGAATTTGAACCCTCCAGGTGCTGCAGAGCTATCTTTATATTCATTTTAGCAAAAATCAAGTGGATTTCTACAACCCGTTTCAATTCCTGTTTAATTTGTTACGTCTTATAACTAGTTACGTCACAACATTTGCACGTATAAGGTCCAGACTTCTGACGAACATTTCTCCGAGTACGACATAATTGTTCGTCAGCAGCTGTGGTTGTAGAAAAAACTGAAAATATGTTCAAACTTGGAGCCGATTACCTAAAATGTTCAGTTGTTGGTTGAACGGGACAGACAAGCACAGCCAACAACCTGGAGGGGGCGGGGCCTGAAGTGGTTCATGTGCATTTAACCCTTTCATGTATGAGTTATGAGAACCTTAGTTGAGGTGTTTTTTGTTTTGTTTTTGTTTTTTTGAGTGTTTTTATTCCTCCTTAGACATGAAAAAAAACCAACAATGAGATTGAGGTTTGTTTTTTTTTCATAGATTTACAAAAATGTCCACTCAGCTACACCATGAATTTTATTCTTGAAGCAAAGAAACATGTATTTAAAACCCAATATCATAAAGCGATATGAAAACAGTGAAATGAAACCATGTTTAATGCAGCTAATCTGATGTTTTCTCACATTTTAACATATTCTAATACTAGTTATTACTCACTTCATGGAGATAATATGCAAAAAATAACAATTAACAATTGATTTCCACTCGAGAACCAATCAAGAAGAGCAAAGTTACAGTAATGGTATGAATTGCAGTCTATAAAATGATGCATAAGTGTCCACTGTGTTGGCTGATATGGAACTAAAACAACAAAACCCAAGAATATACAAGAGAACAGCTGGAGAAGAACTGTCCACTGGAGTGACCACTATGCATGAAAGGGTTAAAGGGCCAGCACTCCAAACCACCTTTCTGGTGTCATTACTCAGAAATAGGGTTGAAGATGGAGCTGTGGAGTTGAATGAATGAAGAATTCAGAGCCAAGCAGAACGTTTACAGTTTATGGAGACCACAGGGAAAGGTTTGAAAATGAAGAATTCCATTTAAAAAAGCAAAATATCCCTCTAACAGGCAGAAACCTGGAGCAGACCCCGACTCTGGAGGATGGACCACTGACATGATCAGTTGGGTCAAAAGGAGAGAGATTTGGCGAGGGGGGAGAAGGGGGGAAATAGGGGGAGACACATGGACAGTGTTGTATAAAGTACTGGAGAGTCCCACTGGAGTAGAAGTACAGGTACTCTACCAAAAAAGGACTTTGGTAGAAGTTCAAGACACCAAGTGAAATGCTACTTGAGTTAAAGTCTTTAAGTATCTAGTATTTACTGTACTTAAGTATATCAAGTAATCTACAATTAAATGTGCTAAAGTAATGAAAGTAAAAGTACAAGTAAATGTTAATAACAACCAAAGGCAATAGTACACTGCTGCTCACATCAACAGGTTGTGAGTGGACTGTTGTTTGCACATGTGCATTACACAATTAGACCCGATGACAAATCAACTTCCTGACTTTGTTGCAGTCACTGGTAAACTCAGCGGCGAAAACAAGAAATTTCCTGTAATTTATTATTTGTAACAAGTAATGACACTGTGAATTAAAAATGTATCAGAGTAGAAGTATGAAATTGAGTTAGGAAATGTAGCGAAGTAAAAGTGAAAGTAAACGGAATAAAAAATACTCAGTAAAGTACAAATTCTCCCAAAACATACTTGAGTACAGTAGTGAAGTATTTTTACTGCGTTACTAGACAACACTGTACGCGGATGCACTGCAAACTGAACTATAACTGTTAAAACTAGTACAAATACTCATCACTATTAATATTACTACTCCAAATACAAGTACTAACAGTGGATATACTACTACTGCAGGTGTTAGTACCGGTAATAGAACCCTCTACCATCTGTGTAACTATATAATAAACACAATCGCAGCTATGAAAGAATAATGATGATGGAGGCAGAGAAGCAGGATTAACAATTGTGTTGAAATTATTAAATACCCCCCAAAAGAAAAGATAAAAACTCCATTTTCATTGTGTACTTGTGTGTTCTAGAGGTAGTTTTTGCAGGACTTTGAAAACCTTAACACGCTGCAGCAGAACGGAGAATGAAGACTGAACTAGTCGCCCAGAGTCCGGATCATTCCTCCAGAGTACATCCTGTTGGCCGGTAGTATAGATCCAAGTCCAACATGCATTCTTTAATGGATTCTGACCATGAGGCTTTGACAGCAACGGATTCTATCGTCCGTATTTATTCATGTTACAGTAATAAGGCTGTAAGACGTACATAAATATGTTGTGGTGTTGTTGATGTTGTCATGGTCGGTGGTTCTGATCGTCTCGTTCTGACTGACTGATGAATTGACCGTCGGAGAAATAAAGCAGCGGATCAATAACCCTGTGAAAGGAAACGTCCCGGTGTTATGGCTGCTTGTCAACAGCCTCGGCCGCGTTGACGCCAGTTGGCCACTTGACAAGCAGCAAAACAAATCAGCCGGCCACTTAGGGCTCAGCGTGTTGTGCATCTGTCAGCCCCCCCCCACCCTCCCACCCCCCTTCAAACCCCCCCATAAACCTCCTGAAGGAAGCAGGATCATCGGCGGGCGGTCGGGCCAAACGCCGCGCTGACCTGCATCAATCATACAGCCGGGGGAGATGGGAAATTGCGGCGCACGTTGCTGCGGGATGGAGGAGCGTGTTGAAATGAGCGCGGCGTCGGGGGAGGCGGGGGTTTCATCTGGAATATGGAGTCTATTTGGAATGATAAGAGTACGCCACGCAGAGCTGCACATAAAGTCAATCTGCGTCAGACGAGGCGGCTCATCGGGGACATGACTGCGCCTTCGACAAGGCCATCAGCTCCAAACAAAAAGGTAAAGGTGAGCGGAGGATTTCATCTCCGGATGGTAAATATGTACAGAAGCAGCGGCGTAGAAAAACAGATTCACACTCAGAAGCAGCAAATGAAACACAGTGAGACTGAAATAAACAGAGGCTCAGAGGATGTATACGGTCTCCTCTGAAGCATGGAGGCCCGTGGAATTATGGGAGCCCAGCCTGAGCGGGGTAATGAGCCTGTGGAGATGTTCAGTAATCCACCGTCCTGCTGATCCTCTGATCCTGAATCAGCCGTCATCTGCAGCAGCAACACATGAATTATGACCAAGAGGAGGCAGAGGAGGAAGAGGATTCACTTCTTGGTAGTTTTTCAAGGTTCAACTGGACTAGTTTTGCTCTTTGGAAATGTTTTGTCTCTCATCCAAGACCCTTCTTCAGTTCTAATTGGCGGGAGAACATGGACTTCTAAACCTGTAGAATCAAATATAACAAGATGATAGGAAAATTCTGACATACCATCTAAGAATCAAGACAGTCACTGGGTTCTGGAATCAGAAGACTTCACTTCAAGTTTCAAGTTTATTTGTCCTGTGCGTTCAGGGTACAAGTACCATGGCAATGAAACACAGTGTGCCCCGGCGCTCTCTCCGCCCAATATCGAGAAACAAATAACAAATAACAATAATAATCACAGCAACAATGAAAAAAATACTTAACAATAAATAGCACTAGCCCTCCTATTCCTATCCTTGCTTCCTACTTGCAGCAAAGAGTCGAGTACATACAACAAGATGCAGCAGTTGACCGACTAACAGCAGGAAGTCTAAGGTCTTGTGACAGAATATGGATAATACAACTGTTGGTCCAAATGTCCAAACATAATGACGTTGATCCAGTTCCCCATTGGCTTAAGTATCCAAAACACAGTGATGCACGGGTTCAGTGACTGTTTCTTTTTTTTTTCCTTTTTCTTTTTATGGGCTCAGCCGGCTGACAGGCAGCTGTCTGTGCCGATAAGGCAGCAGCCGACACCAACTGTACTCCCAGTCATCACTGCCCATTTTTCTGACACCTTTGCTTGTGTATCCTCTTTTATTTGGACATTTTACCAGGGAGTATCTCACACTACTTTTTTTTTTTTTTTTTTTCTACTTGTCTTGTCCAGCGTCCTAACAGCAGAACGGTAGTCTGGTTCCTCCCGGTGCTGAACAAATTTGCTTTGCCAAGGGTAACTTCTTAAAGTATATGAAGCACCCTTTGATATTCTACTGAGTTTATTATGAGTTTTGTTGAACCACATTTCGATGCCGGACCTAGTGACTGTGTTTCTACTCTTCTGGCACGAGACAGAAAACATAGATAGAGAAGAAATGGTAGACATGTCCTGGGTGTTTTCTTAAAGCACATGTCATCACGACCCATCCATGACTTGCTCTCTGGCCACCTGGTATTTACACAGAATAGTCTCATATTTCTCTAGCACAAAAATAAAACCGTCTCCACAGACCACTCCCCCTACAGCCTCAAAAGAGCAAAACTGGTCCAGTTAAGTGACACGGTGGTGCAGTGGTTGGCACTGTCGCCTCACTGGGTTCGATTCCAACACCAGCTGATGGGACGGACCTTTGTGTGTGGAGTTTGCATGTTCTCCTCATACTGGCATGGGTTCTCTCAGGGTACTCTGCTTCCTCCCACCATCCAAAGGCATGCACTAATACAGGGGTGTCAAACCCATTTTAGTTCAGGGACATATTTAGCACAATATGATCTGAAGTGGGCCTGACCTGTAAAAATGATAACGTAATAATATATTTTAAAAAATATCAACTCCAAACTTTTCACTGTTTTACAGTGAAAAAAGTTAAATTACATCAAGAAAATGTTTACATCTACAAACTATCCTTTAAAAAATGTGAATAACATGAAATTTATTAAGAAAAATAAGTGCAATTGTAACAATATTCTGCCTCAGCTCCTCATTTGCATGTGCATTACAACTTACAGATCACAGTGGATCTACAAATATATAAAATATTTAGTAACAGACAGAATATTATAAAATTGCTCTTACTTCTGTTGAGCTGAATTTGGCTCCTGAACTAAAATGATTGTCAATATCTTCGGTGAAATTTTCGCATTATACAAATTCATCCCATTCAGGGCCAGTTTAGACCCTGTGGTGGGCCTGTTTTGGCCCAAGAGCCATATGTTTGACACCTGTGCACTAATAGGTTAAATGGTTAATCTAAATTGTACATAGGTGTGAATATGAGAGTGATTGGTTGTTCGTCTCTATATGTCAGCCCTGTCATGAACTGGTGATGTGTCCAGGGTGAACTCCGCCTTCGCCCATAGGTAGCTGGGATAGGCTCCGCCCCCACAACGCTCTCAAGGACTAAGACATTCAGAAGATGAATGAATGAATGAATGAATAGTCCAATTGAACCAGAAAAACAACCAAGAACAATGACAGAGGCAAAATGAGAACCTACACTATGACTTTATCTCTGGTCACTCGCTTTTTTTTTTTTTTTACCTTTATTTAACCAGGAAAAAAAAAAAACTCTTTTGCAGCACTGTCCTGGTCAAGACAGCAGCAGCAAAAGTTACATACATCCACACTAAAAATATACATAAAACACAATAAAAGTCAGTTCTGAAACCAAAAAAACATACATCACTAAACTAACAACATACTTCTAAAACACCATCAATAATTTAAAAGGTACTAAAAGTATACAACAATGCTCCTTAAAAGCATCTCAGAGCACAGACGGTCACAGATGTGTCCGTTTACTTTTACCTCCAACTGGTTCCTTCACACAGAACTTTCTAAAAACAGGTCCTGAGTAAAAGCTGCTTCTCATCAGGATCTAATCGGCCACGGATGAAGCTGTTCTTTTCATTGTGCTCCATCTTTACAATCAGTTCATTCAGAGCGTTCATTCACCAAATCAGTCAGTACTCGACCTGAACCACACTCAGAGACGTGGGATCGGTCCGTTTTTACCAGAACCAGGAGTGTTATCGCTGACAAAAGCCAAACTCCATTTATGACCCTGAACTCAAACAGTTTCCTCTTGAAAACCAGAGATGAACGACGAGAAATGAAACGACTCCATTCAGTTCGCTCTCCCAGATGATTTGTCCGACTGAACAATTCACCCACAGATAACACAAGATTAATCTGAAACAAACCATGTGTGCGGGAACAACTTCCTCTTTGTTTCTTTCTGCTGCTGTTGGGTCTCCAGCAGTGATGCGTTTACTTTTCTAACCAAACACGGAGAAGATGTGGAAACAACCAGTCATTCATTCAGGAGATGGAACTCAAGCATTATCACTTCAGGACATATTTATGGAGTTTGTGGGTTCTAGAGGTGTTTAAATACCTTGAATGATCCAAATAGAGGTTTTAGATTTTAGATTTTTTTATTAGTAAGTTTTTATTTTTATCAATTACTAGACATTTCCGGCATCCCCATTTGAATTCCAGGTGACCCCACGTGGGGTCCCAACCCCAAGGTTGAAAAACACTGAGTCAGATGCTACATTTTTCAGTTCCAAATGCCTTTTACTAAATGTTTTGTGTATTTGTAGATTCGCTGGGGTCTGTGAGGTGTAATGAACATGTGAAAATAAGAAAACTATACCTCAGTTTATCAAGTTATTCTCATTTTCTTAAGAAATTGAATAAACGAAAGATTCTACCTGTTCGATAAGGTAATCTTCACTTATGGAAAAAAAAAAAAAACACTTCTATGACTTTAGAAGCAGAAATGCAGTTTCAAAATGAAAATACCAACGTAATATCATGACTTGTGTAAATATGCACGCCATTTTTAATTGCCGTGTTATTTGTACGCATTATAAGCTTTTCGCATGTAAGTTCACGCCATTATTAGCCCCTTGTTCAACCTGAATCAATGAGTCAAATATCACACACTGAGGGTTAGGGGTTATCTGAGCCAGAGATCTTGACACGCAGTCAAATAAATGCAAAAGTTTGAAAATGCGTAGCTGTAGCACGCCAAACGCCATAAGAACTGACATGACATACAACGCCATTTCATGAGATCAGTCTGAAAATACTCCCATTAGACTGTTAACGTAACTTCAACATGACCAGGAGGAAGCTTCTAATTTTAATGTATTAAATTTAAGGTGTTTTTCTGTGCTACGAAACCTTTTCCTCCAGTGTGACCTCGTCTGAATAGTTGAATATTCCAAAACAATAATTTCGTAATTGCCACTGCACATTGAACAACAAACCTGAAAAGCTTTGTTGTACAGCTGTAGACCTTTGAGATTCTTTTGAATGAAAAATGCTTTATAAATGCAACTTATTATTATTATTATTATTATTATTATTATTACTACACTGGGTAACAAAAAAATGTTTTTTGCAAGTTGTCTAGGTTTTTTCAACTGAATTAGGACCATTTTGCACCGCTAAATCCAAAAATGATATCTGTTTTTCTCAATCAGGTCAGGTTTTTTTACTAATTTGATTTTGAAAAATTTGATCTTCGCACAAAATATAATAATTAATACCAAAATAAGATTGGTAAGCACACTTTATGAAACTTGTGACTTGATTCCTGTTAGGTCCAATGGTGTATTCACCGCAGATGTAGCAGAATACGTCAGGCTTATTTTTGCAAGATCTTCTAGTCGAAGCCATTTCATTCACCTGTAATATTAAAAAAAACAATCATAAATTGGCAAAAGTAAAATCTTCAGAACTCGTTTATTGCAAGAAATATGAAAGAATTTTGTATCATATGATGTGAAAATGCCCATAAATGTAAGCAAAAATGTTAAAAAGCCAATATGTAGCATAGTTCAGAAAGTTGACCTGATTGAGCAAAATTAATGTGATTTTTGGGTTCAGCACACCAAAATGATCCTAAATCAGCTCAAAAAACTGAAACAATAAATTTGTTGTTGACCAGTGTTATGGATGTAAAACAGGTATTAAAAACCCATGATGCTAATATGGTGGCGTCAGTTTCCTTCGATCTCTGCAGTCTAATGTCTCCTCTAAGCAAAACAGGTAATAACGTGTTTATTTTACATACTTTCTAAGATGCAACAAAAAGTGAACACGTCTTTAACTTGTGTAGTCGATGTAGTTGAGTTCAGACGTCCAGACACCAACCTCTTTTGCAGGTTTTAAGACTCATTTCTGCAGAACTTTATCGTGGAGTAATTGTGACAGGCCTATTTGCAGAAGTCTTGAGCAGGACCTCCAGGGGGTTCCAGGTGTATTTGAGTGATCCTTAAGGAGGTTTCAAAGGTTTTTAGGTCTTGGAGGAGGCTCTAAAAGTCCGTCTGTAGAGAGAAGAGTGTTTTTGGGTCTTTGCATTAGCATCAGACATGTGGCCCTGCGCCGTTCCACTATCACAGTGTCGCTTCATCTCCATTTCCTGCTCTCACATTCGCAATTTCTTTTATACGCCGGTTTTATTCCACCTTTTACTACCATTGTCCCCTGTTTTTACGGTCTTCTCCTCCTGTTATTTTATATTACCTTCTGCTTTAAACTTAAACTTCGCCCTTTTCTCGTCTCCTTTTACACTCTTTGTTCAGATATTATTAATCAAGCAGGACCTTTTCTGAATAAACGGCCCTGATGGTTAATCGCCCTGCAGATGTTCCAGTCTCATCCCATAACTCGGGTCTGCTGAGGAAATGAATGCCTCTTCTTCTAAGTGTATAAATATTCTCCCCTGAACGCTGGATCCTGACCTGCTGTTCCTGTTTTCACTCTCTCTGCGTCTCCTCTGATGCTGCAAATCTGCCGTCGACAAATTAGTTTAACCCGCCTCCCTTTTCTCCCTCCATCTCTTCTCAGTCACTTAGTCGCCTAATAACAGAGCGCTCCGATCAGCAGGATGCCGACCAACCGTTTGATCACTTTCACAGCGAGAGGAGAGGAAAAAAAAAAACAGAAAGAGAGCCATAAATACTTGATTAAATATATAAAGAATCCCCCCCCCCTCCTCTTGCTCTGCTCTCGCCTCTTTTCTCACCTCTGAATTATCTTCCTCTCCTCCTTTTTTTGATTTATAAAAAGGAGGTGGAAAGAAGAAAAAACAAAAAAACATCAGACAGCACAAAGACAGAAAGAAAACGTCGGCCTCGTCCAAGAGAAAAAAGAGAGGGAGAGAAAAATCAATACAAATTACGATGGAGAAAGTGGCACTGATGCCTGGAATTGCAGCATATGTTTACACTAAATCAGGCAATCTGTCTTCATATGGGCGGTGTAATGTGTGAGGGGGGGGTGGCGGTGAGGAGGAGGTTGGAGGGGTGGGGGTGGGGGGGTCAGGGTTCGCACTGCCAGCCGCCGCTCTCCAATTACTCAGGCTCTTTGCAGGGAGGCAGCCGGTATCGATTGGCTGGGAGGAGCACGGGGGGCCAGCAGGCAGCCAATGGGGCGCTGGGGTCAAAGTGCGGCGAGATTTTAATAAGAGGAAGTAATGGGCTTAATTTGTGCTGGGGGGATGGGGGGCGGGACTGCGAGCCGCCTGTCCAGAGGTTCATTAAAAGCCTCTGTCTTTGTTTCTTCCTCCATCTGCGATCCTCCTGCCATCCATCCTCAGGGAGCGCGAGGGGGCGGGGCTATGCGGAGGGTTGACGGTTCGAATTCGATGATGGACGAATGAGGGAAATCTTAAATGTCAGTATAAAATACAAAGCTCTAAGAATGTAAAATGATTCATTTTAGTCAGATTGCATTAGATCAGAGTTGTTATAGGTAAGAAGAACTGAAATAATCCCATTAAGTTTTTTTTTTTTTTTTTTTACCTGATTGTTCATTATAGTTTATATTTGGTTTATTTTGTACATTATATGTATTTTTCCTCAAGAATGAAATGTCTTTGCATAATATGGAACCTTGAAAAACAATGTTTTTGGACTATCATACGTTCTTTTCTAGCTTTTGTTAATGGGTCAAAACACAGTATTCGAAATCTCTCTGACGGGACATTTTAGAGACAATTTGACAGATTCCTGTTGCTAAATAACCCACATTTTTACTTTTAAATTAATTTTTGCTTTAGTTGAACCATAAGGGATTATCCAAAATGAGGAGCTACTTTATATTGAAATAAATGATGGAATGGCAGTCAATTAAAGTTCGCTCTCTGACGGGACATTACTGTGTTTTGACCCTCTTCAGGGCTTTCCTCAAAATGATTCCATTCTTAAAAATAAGTGTAAAAGTGACTAAAACTGGAACCCAGTAATGTCCTTTAGTAACACACTAAGACTCTCCCTGATAATTCATGAACTCATGAGTTTTAAGCTACATCCTGAGGGACAACACGCAGCCCAACACAACCTCATTTGCTCTTAAATTTGGCTCACAGACCAACAGCATTCTGGTTTTCTTTTTGTTTCATTATTTATGCCTGATGAGTGTCATACCTACTAATGTTACTGATTTTATTTGTTTATTTAATCTCAGATTGGGATGCGTTACGTGGGACTTTTTAGTATGGGGGGAGGGATGGGGTGGATATTGTATATATGTTATGTGGAAAATCCAAAAGTGTTATTTTTTCTTGTGTGACTCACTTTTTTTTTATTCCAATAAAAAGAACATTGAAAACAAAGTGACTAAAACTAGGCTGAAATAAGAAGTAGTACTCTATGGGGAGGCTCATAAAATGTACCACAATGGCAGATTATAGAGAATTGTTTCTTTACTTATCATAAATATTCAGATGAAGTTAAAGCTAAATGCTAACATTAGCACTATTAGCACTTTGAATGGAGACCGGAGTCTGATGGATCCAATGGGAGAAATGACTGAAACAACTATTTAATGACAACTGTTGGTTCTATAACAGTCAGACAACCTTTATGTACACGTTTTCCATAGACTAGAAAATTAGGCCAACTGATGACAGATAACGTCAATTAAACGATCATTTTTTAAGACTAGTTTGAGATGTTTTCATTTACAGCAACTTTCCAGTCATACCATGAACCAAACACGACTTTTATATCTGTTCACCTTAAATCAAAACTAAACTCACCAAACATGTCATTAATCTCTTCCATCACAGTTGATACTCCCAACACTCAGCAGCATCAGTGAACTGATCTGATTGGTTCACAGTGACACATGTGATCAGAGCTCCAGCTAATCAGTCACAGGTTAATCATTATGTTTCCATCAGTCGTTAAACCAACCACATCATCTTCAGTCTGAATATCTTTACTACAGTACCCATGAGCCTCAGCTTCTGTTGTCACGGAGACATGGCCTCAAACTATTTCTACAAATCGCAAATAGTTACAGTTTATAGAAACGTGTGAGGTTCTGTGTGATCACGTGTTATGGGAAAAAAGCCATGAGAGTTGTATTGTAGTTCACATTTTCATTCTTTCTTTCATGTTTTGGTTAAATATGGTGAAATTCAACACATTCTCTGAAACTATTTACCTTTTTTGTTGCATTTTGCTTAAGCGTAGGTAGGTTTTTATGTAGGTATTTTAAAGTTTAATTTTAGATGTATATTTTACTTATTTTAAATTAACCTTAGTTTTAGTCAATTTTAATGTATTCATTTATTTATTAGTTATTTATTTTATTGATATGGAAAATACGGGCCCTCAGAAACCAGTTTTGTTCTCTTCTTTGTGATGGAATGACAAAACTCCTTTGAATCCTTTGAATCCTTTGAAGTGTAGACCTGCACAATTTATGAATAAAGCAATAACTGTGTAGAATGTTATGATTTATGATTGAGATTTGAGTCCATTGGTTTAGTTTTAAGGCTAAATGCAAACACACACACTTAATATAGTATAAAAATACTTCAAAAACAGTAGAAAATGTAGCTTGTACTGAATCCAAAACACCAACAGACACAAACTGGACTTTTACATTATGATTTTGTGATTACATAATTATATAGTCTGTAGTTGGGATTCAGTAAATTGTGCAGATGCAGCAAAAGATTATCTACATTCTCAACTATTAGTCCTTTTTTTCAGTTGATCTGTTTGTTTTTTGGTCGATAAAATGTCTGAAAATGATGAAAAATGTTAATCAGTGCCCTCAGATGTCTCATTTAATCGACAGCAAAACACAGGTATTCAGTTTAGTGTAACAGAGCAGGAATAGTGACAACATATTCACATTTTATGAGGTTAAATAAGAGAATATAGACTTTCTCAAATCAGTAAATTGATTATCAGAGTTGTTACTGATTAATTTGATTGACTAAATACAGATCCACATACAGCCCAACATGATCTGAAGTGGTCCAGACCAGTAAAATAATATAATAACTAATAAATAATAGCTGTTTTACAGTGAAAAACAAATACAATTACATTATGAAAAGTAAGCGAAATTTCAAACAAATGCACAAAACATTTAGTAACAGACAGAATATTGTAAAAATTGCACTGATTTTTCTTTAGAAATTTCAGGTTCGTATTTGTTCAGGTTATTCACATTTTATTGTGAGAAATGTAAATATTTCTTAATGTAATCTTACTATTTTCACATTTAAACCAAGGAGAAAAGTTGGAGTTGCAGTTACTTATAAATTATAATGCGATTATTTTACTTTAGATCACATCAGGCCCCTGAACCAATCATGATGTTTAATAGTGTCAGTGTTTGTTTTTTGTTTTTTTTTCCCCACAAATTCATCTTATGTGCCAGATTGGACCTTTTTTTTTGGGGGGGGGGCAGTAATTAATTTATTTGATCCCATGGACCAAATAAATAAGTGTTCACCTGTAGTTCTAGTTAAATGTCATGAAACTTTAGAAGCAAAACTGTTGAAATATAAACCTCTTGTTAGGTGTTCATATTTTTGGGTTTTTTGTTTTTTATGTTATATTTATATTTTTGTTATTCAGCCAGTGTTCATGGGTCACATACCCCCCCCCCCCCCCCCCCCCCGACAACCACCACCCACCCACACACACAGTAGGTCCAGAAAGGGGGTGGACAGAGTGAAGGTGCACAGGACCTATAATTTCCACACTTTTTTTTTTTGCCCTGGGTCATCCTGTATGTAATAGAAATGTGTGTGTGTGTGTGTGTGTGTGTGGGGGGGGGGGGGGGGGAGTATAAAATGTATGGTCATTGAAAATGTGCTCTGATATAAGTTCATCATAGAAAATGAGCCAAGGCCAATGAGTGTGAGTTTGAAAAATAATTACTCATATAATTTTTCTTATAATAAAAAATGCAGAGGGTTCCCACAGACCGGAGCACCATACAGGGGGTAAACGGATCCAGAGGAATCGAAGGTGATCTGATGAGCAGTTTGAAGATCACAGGTCTTATTCCCTCCCTCCTCCTCAGTGTAAATGGTTTTTTATTCAATTGCCTCAGTTCCCATAGTGCCTTTCACTTGTTTTATAAGTTGGATGTATGTTCGCGGCGTCGGTATTCGCCGCTGATTGCCGCCTGCGTCGTCCCGGTGCATTATCTCCATTCATCCGCCTCTGCTGCCCAAAAAGTCTCTTTGGGACGGCGGCGGAGAGTCCCGCTTTGATTCGGGGCGGGCGGAGCTAATACATTCAGCTGCCCCGTCCGTCTCTCAGGGCTCTGTCACCCTTCAGATATCATCCCCACCCCAGTCGCAGCCTGAAAGCCCTTTTCTCCTCCGCCGCCGCTTGAAACGGGCTGCGACAAATTTGATTTAGCAGCTCGCGGTCGCCCATTCCCGGGAAAGAAAACAAATATTGTTATAATGGTAATAACATCTATTTGCAGCGCTCACGACAAACGGCGGCCCGGGCCCTTTGAAGGAGACCCCTCTGTGCTGCCTTATTCTTATTCATGAAAGCCGCGGTTATGCATATTAGCGCAAACTAGCTATTCTACTCAGCGGCATTTGGTGTGTCAATCATCCTTACAGAATACAAGAGCCAACGGTGACAAAAGCGGAGTGGGCAAGATCGGCTGACAAATTGTCCCCAAAGTCAAATTTGACAGCCTTTTATGATTAATGGGCTTGATTATGGAGAAGTATCTCCCTGAACTCATTTCCGGGGGTTTCTCCGCTGGAGGAGGAGGAGGAGGCGCAGGAGGAGGATTGTTTATGGAGGCGAAAGAGTGGAAGGAAAACGACAGAAAAGGGCCGTCGGAATTGAATTAGCGGTGAAAAGGCAGAGCGAGGAGGACAGGAGGAGATAAGAGGGAGAGATCAGCTGACAGCGCTCAGTCTGTGTTAATGTGAACCAGCACAGGTCACATGATCTGACCCGGGTCACGGTTAAACATTAGACCTCACACTACGGCGGGAGGATGAAGAGGAAGAGGTGTGAGGGTTTACCTGCGCAGTGTGTGTCGGTTTTCTGCAGCTTCATAGTTCTACTGCAGCACAAAACTGATCAATCAATAATTAACATATAAAAATATGCACCTGACGACTGATTAAACACCACTGTGGAACTTATTTGTACTGTTTTCACATGGTTAATGAATCAAAACAACTAATTACACAAGTCATCTATTTAGAGAACATTTCTTTTGAGGATTAAAGGGGGATATTATTAGAAACTCTGACCTAACTATTCGACTACATCTGATCTAAACTATTAATGTCCTGCAGTTACGCATCAATATGTGTGAATTCTGCCTCTGTTTATGGTACAAATGCATGTTTTACTAAATATCCCCTCCATCCTATGCCTACGTTTAGTATAATGTGTATATATAGGGGTAATATCAGACTATAATTTTAAATAGTAAAGTAATAACAATGAAAAATAAAGCTTAATAATGAGTAAACATATAAATATAGCAATGTGACTTATCTGTTTTGGAGTTTTGACAACAACATGCCTGTAAAATGCTTCTATCAGTGCAATATTTGGATTAAAATGATAATATGGTGACATTAATAAGGCTGCAGTGTGAAGAGTTAGGACTGATACTTCTGATTTAGACAAAAATGCTCTTATTTTTTTAATATGGATATTTTGCACCACATTTTTCTCTATATTAATGCATCTCATCCATGAGTAAACAGTGTTTTATGTCTCTGAAACACATATTTCATAAGTCAAGATTTAATTTATATGTATAATATTCAAATATATTCTATATCTATTTGAATATTCTAATTCACACATCTATTGCTGATTTTTATGATGAACATACACATGTATATTTCTGTCCGAAACAACACCAACCACGGTCGATCTACAGGATAAATAGGTCGTACGTGTTTAAGTTAACGCGTTACCTGCAGTCGATCACAGTCAGGTTGGACGTATTTGGAGATCAGACGTATGTGAAGGTCTAAAAGTCCATAAAAAACAATTCTTTATCTAAAGGTGTGTTGTAGTGTGAACACAGATATTCTGCAAAACAAAGGTTGTGCAGACTGACTTTTTAGAAAAATATCCATGTAATTGTGGACAGGATATTAAACATCAAGACATTAAATGAAATAAGCTCTAAATAAACAGTCAGTCTCGCGTCTACGTTCATTTCACTCTGAAATAACTTGAAAATGATGCAATTATCGGATGTAAAGCTGCAGATTTCAGAGCTGGACTAATCATGTGCAGATCTAAACAGCCAAATACATAATGTATAAAGGAAGTTGTTATGGTGTGATGGTAATAGGTTTGTTTCCAGCTGTTTTTTGGTGTGTTTTCACTTTGTGTTTGATATTTATAGGTCAGTCCAGGCCTTTTCACTCCAATGTGTAATAAAATATGACAGTATTTCTAACACACACCTCCTGCTTTATCTCCATGAACCTACAGTTAATGTTAAAGGATGGAAACGCACCAACTTCCCTTTGAAACTTTTGGGGGAAACGTCCGACATATTTGGATTTTTACCTAAATTTAATCCAGTATTTCCCTAAAAATGAAACCATCAGACACGTGAACATCCAACTGGTCGTTTTTCTCCGATTTCATCTCCATCTCTGTTTCCACCCACAGCCTTGAACGAGCCAACCATCGACTATGGCTTCCAGCGGTTACAGAAGGTCATCCCTCGCCACCCCGGGGACCCCGAGAGGTTACCTAAGGTCAGTGACTGCTCCCGCTCAGGTGGGGTCAGAGGTCGGGTGGTGAACTCACCTGTCAGCGAGTGGCTAAACGGGCGGGTTCCAGAGGCCCGGTGTCCCTCTGAGGCCGCCGCAGACCACCTGTGCTCTGTGGATTATTGAACCCAGTTGAGGACTGAACCCGAGCGTCCTGATTGGATCAGTCGGTTCTGCTCCAGGTGAGCTTGGCACCGGCCGGACGCCAGATTGTCCCAGGCTGCTGCTTCAAACAGGAAACAGCTGTTAATGGGAGAAAATCCTGCCGCGGCGCTGTGTTCCCCCTCGACAGGCGGGGGGGAGGCAGCGACGACGGATTAATGGATGACCCAGTGAACAGTCGGATGAGACGAGACACAGAAACATAAAAATAAAAACAGTGAAAAGGAAAAAGGAGAAAGCAATGACTAAACTAGTAAAAATATACGTTAAATTAGGTAAATGGACACTGTAAGCAGCAAGAATCCGGGATGAGGGGAAGTGTCAAAGTTATTCAAACTTTCCTTTTTGATTGTAAATTCTTGAAAGTCACCTTGTTACCATGGCAACAGCACCCATATTGACACGTAGGTAGGTGTACTCAGGTGTGTTCTGTAATCAGGCATGACGTTTGGATGAAGCGCCTCGAAGTTACAGCAACTTCCTTCTTTTCCCGTTTCATGGTGGATCACTGATATAAGAGAAAAAAATAAAAAATAAAAGAATTTGCAGCATCACCATGACAACAACATGGCAAAAGTATTTTCAGCTTTGAGTCACTCTAGTCAATTTTGATCATTAGTCACTTTTCCATTGGACATCTGCACAAAACTTGATCGATATTTACTAAATGTCGAAAAAACAGAAGTGCGTAATGTCGGTTTTTCCATTAAATCACAAATGTGATGATTTTTTCATTTTATTTTATTTTACCTTTATTTAACCAGGAAAACCTCACTGAGATTAAGAATCTCTTTTTCAAGTGTCCTGGCCAAGACGGGCAGCAGTACATTAAATAGTTACAGACAGACTTCCATACATAAAACAAATACGCAAAAAGCACATAGACAAGTCAAACCGTCCAAAGTCAACTCTGCAAAAAGTGCTCATGAAATGTAGACAAAAGTGCGTTAGGTAAAACATCTGCAGCCAGATATCTCCCTCTCTAAGTCATACAACATCCTCTTAAAAGTGTCCAACAAAACCAGATCCTTCAGTTTCAGGTCTTTCTGTAGTTCAGTCCAGGTGAATGGGGCCGCATACCTGAAGGCCTTTTGTCCCTGTTCAGTTCTAACTTTAGGAACAGACAACAAGAAAAGATCCTGAGAACGCAGATTATAAGCGTCTGTGGTTCTCCGACTGATGTAGGTCTGAAGATTTGTTCATTTATCGCGAGATGACCTGAGAAGTCATTCCATAAACATGGTGACGAACGTAAATATGGTGTTGATTTACAGATATATTCATTATTATTATTATATATTACCCCTTTATCCTGTACTAAATTCAAAAATGATTCAGTTTCCTGGTGTGTCCACACATACAGCGCCATGTTTCTTTTAAAACTCTGCTTCTTCACTTGTTGTAACGTCCGTCAACATCCGTTTTTTTGTTTTTTATTCATGTGACTCTATTTGCTGAAAAAGGTCTTTCCATTGCAGCTTTGTGTGATATACCAATTGCGCTACACCCGAAAAACCACCTCTTGCCAGCGCTCAAACTTTTAATTTAAAAAAATGAGAGTTTTGGCAAAATTGAACTGTTGCTGTCACTGTCTTGTAATGTGTGCGGAGATGACCAAAAATCGTTGATAAAGGTTTAAAAGCACAAACTCAAACCGTATTTGAATGAGGAGCATTTCCATTCAGATCCCCTCCACAGATTAGCAGTGGCTCTTTCACGGCCGCACAATTCAGATTCAGAGTCGAACACAAGGTAAAACCTGCATCAACATAAACACAACCCGGGGTAAACAAACTGATGTAACGTCTGCAGTTGATCTGAACCAGGTTCAACGTCGGCCTCGGTGAGATTAATGATGTAAAAACACAGGAACGCACCTTAATGTTCGAGTAGAAAAACATCAGATGTAGGGAAAAAAAAAAGCGCTTGTTTGAATATTTACCTTCAGGAAGACATTTGTATGCACACTCACACTCGGACGCGCACTCGGCTGCCGTCAGGTGATGTGGTTAGTATGAAGAGATTATTTTGGCGGCTGCAGGCTGCGAGGCTAACTGAGGCAGATTCTTTGAGGCAGCGAGCGGCGGCGGCGGCCGGCGAGCGTCAGATGGGCTCTGACACTCGAAAGCAGCTGCCAAATTGAAACCATTTATCAAAATCTGACATCGGAGATCCAGTCACCAAAAAAGCAGTTTATTTGTAAATTGATACTAATAGTGAGCGTACATTGTCTGGCCTCTTTGATGGCCTGATTTGCACCCAGAGTGGGACATCAAACGCCACCGCCACCCTCCTCTCTCCGCTTCCTGTCGGCCTTTTAAATATTTATTTATTCAAAAGAAAACTCAATAAGGCGCCCGTTTTTCACAACATGTTGGGTCGCAGCCGGCGGGACGTCAGCGCCGCGCGTCATGTGACCGAGCAGTGACAGGTTAACTCCGCTTGTCACTTCTCTTTTGTCTCCGCCCGCCACGCGTCGGCTCGGCGGCGGGACGGACGGAGCGGTGCGGACAGCCGGGTTCTGTTCGGCGACACAGAACAAATTGATTCGTTGTCAGCGTCAGGTGGAGGATTATGGGTGTTGTTGTTTGTGCGGTGACTGTTAACCTGAACAGAAGCAGCGACAACATGGAAACAAGGAGGAAAAAAAACAGAAAAGTCATGGAAACTGTGGCGGCAACACCTCAGAGGTAAACAGTAGATGGACTGAAGTACAGGCGTCAAACACACAGGCCGCGGACCACAACCAGCACGGCGAAGGGTCCAGTCTGAACATGACTACGAGGATGAGGAGGAGAATAATAATAATAATAATATTTATATATATATTGCACCTTTAAAAACAGAGTTTACAAAGTGCTTCGACAGACAAAGCAGAAGGCCACAACAGCAGAATACAAAGAAAATAAACAAGATGTAAGCAAAGACACTAAAACACAGGTGTCAAACATATAGTCCGGGGGCCAAATCCTGCCCCCCAAAGGGTCCACTCTGGTCTGTGGGATAAATTTGTGAAATGCAAAAATGACACTGAAGATATTAATCATTTTGGTTCAGGTTCCACAGACAGACCAGTTTAATCTCCAGTGGGTCGGATCAGTCAAATACTATCATAACAACCTAGAAATACTCACAACTCCACATTTGTCTCTTTGTAAATGTAAACATTTTCATGTCATTTTACTGTATGTATTGATTGATTTGATTTAGTGATTTATTCCAAACATGCAATGAAATGTAACATATATGCAAACAAGCAAAACATGCATAATACAAATATCAACAATCATAACAATCTGAGACAGAAGAACGGCATGATAGTAACATTTACATTCCCAAAAAGGGCAAAACAAACTATCATTTCACCAAAACATGAATAACCTGAACAAATATGAACATTTTGAAATGTCTGAAGTGTAATTTGAACAATATTCTGCCTGTTATTAAATGTTCTGTGTATTTGTAGATCCACTGTGATCTGTAAGTTGTGATATATTTGTGTAAATGATAAACTGAGAAAGAATATTGTTAAAATTGCACTGTTTTCTTAAGAAATTTCACTTTGTTCATGTTATTCACATTGTTTTAAAAGATAGCTGGTAGATGTAAACATTTTCATCACAGAATTTTACTTTTTTCGCACTAAAACATAGAGGAAAGTTTGGAGATGTCGTTATTTATATATTATTCTGTTATTATTTCACTGGTCCGGCCTTCTTCAGATCAAATTGGGCTGAATGTGGAACCTGAACTAAAATGAGTTTGACACCCTGGACTAAAGTATTGGGACGCTCCGGTTGATCTGTGGGACGTTCACACAGACCCACTCTAACAGGGAAATAAGACTAAAACACACATTTAACACAAACATTCTTCTATTGTCTATCGAAACATGACATTCAGTCATTATTTACAGTGTTCTTTTGGTTTGTTTACACTGACAGAACTGTTTAGAAAGAGATATTGGACTCTTTCATGTAAAAAAAGTTATATATTCCTCATAAATCATAAAGCTTTTTTTTCTTTATGAAGCCTTCATTTGACCAGGAACTATCCTGAGGACAAAATCCCACTTTACTGAACAAGAAACATCACATGCAAACACCTGTTTTCTGCAGCTTTTTTAGCGTTTTTTGCAGAAAATGTCGTTTATTTTCATGTCTGTTCATGTTGGACCGAGGCAGGAACTAACCCAGCTCAAACATTGTGTTACTTTATAAGTTAAATAGACTGGAGTTTAAGTCCATTATTTTCAGTTTATTTTTAATATAATCTCAACTTATAATGGTTTAATAGTCCTCACATTATATTAATATGACATGAGGTTCTGTTCACTTTGCCCAAACAGCCTAGAAATGTCCCTCAGAGGCTGACTTCAGAATTTTAAACTTTATTTTGTACATTTCAGTTTGTATTTGTTCACTTTTAGTGCATTGAAGAAGCTGAATCAGTATTTGTACCTTTAACAGAATTACGCAGGTTTCAATTGAGACATGATTAATGATGGTTTTATATATGGTTTTTACTGCTTTTGCAGATTTACTGAAACTTTTTCTTTGAGCAACTGATCAAATATTTGCAGTTTTTCCTTTTTTTATTTTTTATTTTTAGAATTTTAGACTTTATTTTGTACATTTCAGAGTTTGTATTTGTTCACTTTTAGTGCCTTAAAGAAGCTGAGTATTTCTACCTTTAACAGAGTTACACAAGTTTCATGAACATGATTAGTGATGGTTTTATAAATGATTTTTACTGCTTTTGCAGATTTACTGAAACTTTTTCTTAGGGTAACTAATCAAATATTTGCAGTTTTTCCTTTTGTTTTGACAGAAATTTGTCCCAGTATTTATGTCCACATGTTAAATACCTCTTAAGTGTTTCCGTTTTCCATCAGTTGTCTATGTTTCTGTTCAGGTAAAGTAACTCCCACAATCCTCCACCTGACCCCGACAATGAGTCCGTTTGTTCTGCATCATAAAACAGAACCTGTCTGTAGAGTCTGGGACAGGTTCAACTCTGAGGAAAAAGAAAAACCTCTGAACAAGACATTTTTTTCTACAGTTTTTATAAAGTGATGCTGAAATCAGTCGATCCACACATGGACATTTTGAGCATGAACTTGTGTCGGTCTTCAGATGTGTTATTTAGTTTGACTCAAAGCTGTAGAATCATGAATATGTTTCACTGTAAAGCACCAGAGAATAAAATCTAATATTAAAAACCTGGAATCAGAAGTAAAAGCAGCCGACCCTGTGACACAAACCTGTTTGTTTACCACGGTGCTGATTATCTACAGAATAAAGCTGCATCCTTGTGTTGTGTTGTTCGTGCAGATTTGTGAAGCGTAAGGTGAAGATTAAACGTGTTTGGTGTGTTGTACCTCTGATCACTGACCCCCCCCCACTCCTCCTTCTCCTCCTCCCTCCTCCCCTTTGTGACCGGTGAGGCGTCGGTGCATTTGGGGATTATTAATTCACACCCACTTCATGAATGAGGAGATTTCCTGCTCTCATTGAAAATAATGAGCAATATTCAATTCATGAGCTGAATTTCAATCCGTTTCCTGTGAATGGAATTAACCCCACACCATGTCCCACGTCGTTAGAGGAGCTCTCCGCCTGATAATCGCTAATCTGGAGCTCCTCCTCGCCCCGCGCTCAGCCCCATCCATATTTTATAGAGACCAGCGGGGCGGCGTTGGCGCTGGCGCTGGAGCTCTGCTCAGGGTGATTTATCATTGTTAAGGCCGCTGTCTGATGGCTTCTCCTCCAGGGTCACGCTGATCCCTGCTCGCCTCGCACCTCCTCAACCACGGAGCCGGCCCCCTGTAATTAAGCCCCTAGAAACCAACGGAAGAAAATAGAAAAAAAGAGACAAGGAGGAGGAGGAGGAGGAGGAGGGGAGGGAGGGTGGAGATGGACAGAAGAAGGGCGAGGGCACGAAGGCCACCGGGGGCAGCGTCAGAGAAAACACAGCCGCATTATCGTATAGAGGAGGGTTTCTGCAACAAGCACCACGTTTTAACCCAGAAATGTTATTTTAGAAACTCCAGCCGTCCACAGACACACCAGGTGTTTGTTGACGTCAGCTGGAAGTGGAATCACAAAGACCAGAGGATAATACTTCTGTTTGAGGGAGGGGTACACAGGTATGAACCCAGCATTCTGTTTGTTGGTTTAGTTTATACCTTAAACAGTTGTTGTTGTTGTTTTTCACCTTCATGACAGATTAAAGCAGTGTTTTTCAACCTTGGCATTGCCTAAAATTTCTAATAATTGATAAAAATGAAATAAAAACTTGCCAATAAAAAACATATGGCGAGTTGAGAGAGACAATCCCAATCCATAAAAGACAAACTGAAGCTGAAACTGCAGCACTGTGATTCTGTTTATCTGTCAAATGTTCATTGTGGTCAGTTTCAGATGCTGCAGCTCTTTCATAATTCATAGTTTGAGTTCTTGTTTGTTCAGTATTAATTGTCAGCCTTGGAAATCACAGCTGGACTGACTGGACAGATCCTGACCAAGGAAAATAAAATTCTCACTTTGTGCAGTAATCTACACCTGGATTTACTGCCTCCGTCCAGAATAATAGACATTATATAAACTAAATATGTCTAAAATTAACGTTTATTTGCAACATAGTATAGCAAACTATTACATGATTAAAAACAAATTAATTTTAGCAAAAAATGTCTCTGTTTTGAATGTCTGGGGTCACCAGAAATGTGTGATGTTAAAATGGGGTCAAGAGTAAAAAAAGGTTGGAACCACTGCATTAAAGCCACTGCATCTGCTACGTCCAGTTTTATCCACAGGGTCCAGTTTAAAGTCCAATAGAAACAATGGTTTGTACTGGTTTGTAGACATTTTGGCATTGATTCTAAAACAGATGAAGAAAATATCCTTATCCAGACAGATCCGGTACTGTGCACAAGTCCTAGTCCAACATTCAGTTTGTTGGTTTATTCTAGTTCTAATGTCCACACACATGCATTTGTCTGTGTATTTAGATCCAGTCTGATATATGTGAAGTATGAACAGCAGAAAAAAACTACAGCTTCAGGTCAAAAACGGCTTCTATAAACCAAAGTGGTCGTAATTAATGGGACCTCCCTCTATATTTAACGTGTCTTTAACCTTTTGGTTCACACAATATTAGATTTACTGCAGTTTTACACCAGGTTTCATGTAATTATTCCTCCTGCATCATGTAAACATAGGTCACACTAAATACGGACATTTGTCTGTAGAACATATTTAATGTGTTGTGCACATATTTCCTATATTATCCTGTTACTTAATAAAGAGACTGATAAATAAATCAGAGCATGAAAAACAACAGAGCTAATGGTGGCTTTTGCATGGACGGCAGGTTTAAAAAAATCCCATATTCAAGTCAAAAAGCAGATTAAATTTGCACATTTATTATCAAAAAATATAACTTTTAATGATTGAATTCTCAAGAACTTGTACATTTGTGCGTATGTATGTGTGTGGGGTGGGGGGGGTTCTCCTTAACTTACAACTTTAATGTCAGAGTGGTCTAGCTTTTTCCTGTAAACATAAGTTTTTTTCTCTGAAATCTATGTCTTATAATAAGAATAATAAGAAATCTTTTTTCTGGTAAATTTACCATATCATATCCAACTTTTACTTCTAAGGTGTTGTTGTTGTTTTTTTACAGACTATAAATCCTCCAAATTGACCCTAATACAGTGTCATAGTTTTGGTGTGTTCATAACTTTAGTCTATATGATGAAAATAGGTGAATGTTTTTATCTGCCACCATATAAATCCACAAGAAAGTACTTTAAAGAACCACATTACATACACATGAAGAACTATCTCCAAAAAGCTGGGGGGGTTTTTTTGTTTGTTTGTTTTTTATAAAGAAATAGGACTTTTTCTTTTTGGAGTAAAGAAGTACAAAGGTAGAAACAGGAACCAAACACACATGACAAACAGCTGTTTTTTGTTGTTTTTTTTCCCCTTCTCATTAAAAATGGACAGAAACACAACAGAACAGATCAGATCTAAAACTAAAGATGAGACGTGTCAGAACCAGACTGTTCAGGTCTGTTACAGTTCACATCAGGTCGAATCAGATAAAAATAAAAATATGGACAAAATAAAAAGAGGGAAAATGAAGCAATGAGGAAATGAAAACACATTCCAGCGTTGGATAAATAATTAAAATTGGTTTGAATCCAAAGTTTTGAGCGTTTCCGTTATCTCACTCTTTAATTTGTGTAAATGTTTCTCACAGATAAATAAACTCATCAGGTCTGAACGCCACCGTGATTTATTCTTTCGTTTGTAACTCGGCCTATTGACTTGTAAATAATAAAGTGTCATTAATAAACTGTCGGCGCCGGCGGTGATTCCCTTGTCTTTATGTTGTGGATCCAAAAACCATTGTAAATCCTGTTGGTTTATGTGACACAGAAACAGGAGGAAATAACGGTTTGAATGAAAATATTTGGCCTCGTGATGACTTTTACTGAACCTTAAACCGCATGAACTCTGGTTCAGATGAGTCTCCACCTCTGATCCGACTCAGAGAAAACACTCATGGGTTAGTTCACAGGTGTCAAACATGTGGCCCGGGGGCCAAATCCGGCCCGCCAAAGGTTTCATTCCGTCCCGCGGGATGAAAGTGCAAAAATGAACCTGAACAGTCGAGGTTGTCAAAAGCATTTGGTTCAGGTTCCACATACAGACCAATGTGATCTACAGTAAAAATAACAACACAATAACCCATAAATAATGACGACAAATTTTCTTTGTGCAAAATTATGTGGAAAAAATTTACGGGAAAAAAACAACATTACACTGTGAAAATCTTTACATTTACAAAACTATTCTTTCACAATAAAATGCAAAGAAATGCATAAATAAAAAGAGAGATGAACAACCTGAAATGTGCAATTTGAACAATATTCTGCCTGTTACTAAATGTTTGGTGCATTTATGGATCCACTGTGATCTGGAGTTGTGTTAAAAATAAGAGATGTAATATTGTAGAAATTGTTCAAATTTTAGTTCCAAACACCAACATAGTAACAATATTCTTCCTGTTACCAAATGTTTGTGGAAGTTTGTGTGTAATGTACATATATAAGTAATAAGTCAAGGCATAATATTGTTAAAATCGCACTAATTTTTCATATGAAATTTCAGTTTTTTCAGGTTATTCACATCTTTTCTGTAAAATGTAAATATTTCCATAATTTAATTGGGGTTTTTTTGTGCTAAAACAAACAGAAAAAACTTGGATTTGTCTTTATTTATAGGTTATTAAGTCATTATTTTACCAGTCTGGCCCGCTTGAGATCAAATTGGACTAAATATGGAACTGAACCAAAATGAGTTTGATGGCCCTGGGTTAGATGATGGCTGCTTTGTCTTTGTTTCATTCAGTTTTTCAGTGTTCAGAGCCTTTGGATCATCGACGAGTTCAACAAAACCCAAAGCTTCGACATGAACTATGTCTTAGTCTGTTTTGTGCTGAGAGTTGGTTGGTTACATTCATTTTTGAGCTGGTGATTGTTTACATGCGCAATCTTTTTTATATTTAGATACTTTTTGGTAGTCTTTTTGATTATTTTGTTCATTTTTCATCATTTTAAAGGGCTCATATTTCTCTAAACCCACTTTTATTAGTCTGGTTCATTTATTTGTGTATTTGGACCCTAATAGTTCATAAAGTTTGAATTTGAACCCTCCACGTGCTGCAAAGCTATCTTTATATTCATTTGGGCAAAAATCCAGTGGATTTCTACAACCTGTTTTAATTCCTGCTTAATTTGTTACGTCTATAGCTAGTTATGTTGCGATATTTGCACATATAAGGTCGTGACTTCCAACGAACATTTCTCGGAGTACAACATAATTGTTTGTCAGCAGCAGCAGTTGTAATAAAAACTGAAAATATGTCCAAACTTTCAGCCAATTACCTAAAATGTTCAGTTGTTGGTTGAACGGGACAGAGCAGCACAGCCAACAACCTGGAGGGGGCGGGGCCTGAAGTGGCTCATGTGCATTTAAAGGGCCAGCGTTCCAAACCACCTTTCTGGTGTCATTACTCAGAAATAGGGTTGAAGATGGACCTGTGGAGTTGAATGAATGAAGAATTCAGACCCAAGCAGAGCATTTACAGTTTATGCAGACCACAGAGAAATGTTTGAAAACGAAGAATTCCATTTAAAAAAATAAGCAAAATATCACTGCTTTAATGCAAAGCTTGAGGACAGTGAACTAAAACAAAAAAGTTGCATCTTAGACTTAAGCTGATTGTTTGGTTTTTTGTTGTGGTCTGTTTGTATTGTGACTAATGTCGTCTTCATCTTCTCCTCCTCATCCTCCTAGTCATGTTCTTTGTTCTAGTGTTCTAGTTCTAGTGTGTGAATGAGGCTCATTGTAAAGAAAAAAAGTCCCATTAAGTAACATGAATAAGCACATTGTTATAAAATGTTCACTGATAAATGAAGAAATGCACTAAACTTCATATTGTTTCTACACTGAAGAGACTCCAAACAGAACTTTTCTACCACTATCACAGTGTTTCGTGTTGAATTTTCGTATCACAGGCTGCATAAGGCTTTATATGTGTGTGTTGTTTAGCAGTGGCTGTTAATAGCTTTTATGTGAGATTTGTGAACTGTGAGGGTGTTTGGTTTTTTCATGTCAGATAAATTCCATGTCATTCACTGTTGAATACGTTACTATAAGACGCCAGTAAAAACAAGATAAATACATTTATTTAAAGGTCGATACATAACCTGTTCATTGAGTTACGTGAAAATTAGTTATTAGTTTAGTACAAGGGTCTGTGTGTAAATAAATACTTGGTCATGCTTAGAAAATGTAAACACAGTCATGTATTTAAGAAATTTCCACTGACAGTTGCCTCTGCCCCGACCTCTGACCTTAAAAAAAAAACTCTGTCTCCATGACAACAGCATCACACTTCAAAACTAGAATGCGACCGTTTGAGACATTTGACCACTAGATGTCACTAAATAACGAACTAAATGTCATATGGGCTCATTCCGCTGACCCTCTACTGTCCGTCCATCTGTTCACAGCTGAAGGGAACCTCCCACAGCCCCTCCCTCCACCTCCTCCCCCTCCCCCTCCTCTTCCTCCTCCTCGGCGGAGGTGTGGGTCAGTGATAAGAGATGATGATGATGATAACCGGGAGCCAGTGCATTACCGTATCGATCGGGGCAGGCCTTTCAGCGCCGTTAAAGCGCCCGGCGCTCTGATTGCCGGCACTCGCGCTGACAGGAATCCGATGGCGCTGTCTGTGTGTGTGTGTGTGTGTGTGTGTGCGGTGAAGGGCGTGGCTGATGTGTGTGTAATTGTCTGAATGGGGATGTATGGCGTTGCGGCGTCGAGCCAATTAGGCGCTCTGACAGATAACAGCAGCTCCGAGGCCCAAAATGGATCGGATGCATAAAAACATAAAAACCAACAACATCACTTAGTTGTGGCCGATGCTCTGACAGCTCGGACTGGTCTCTGATGGGTTTACTGGTTTCACACTGGTCCCACACACACACACACACACACACACACACACACACACACACACACATAACAGACAGGTTTCTGAGCTCCTGTAGTTCTGCTGTGTTTCTGTGATTCATTACGGCCTCTGGAGTAGAGTTCACCTGAAACAGTCTGAGAGAAATACAGTTCAACCTCAGTGGTGGAACGTGACGAAGTACTTTTACTACAGTTCTGTTACTGCGTTATACTATATTTACATGCACACAATTAGTCGAGATACACTATATGGACAAAAGTATGTGGACATGTTGAACTCAGGTGTTTCTTCTCTAACAGGGGTCTGGGATACAAAACAATAATGAGTAGTGTCAGGATATAGTTTTATATTGGGATAAATATTGCATTGGTTAGTTTGGTTTAAATTATCTGTTTCCGAAATGCCTCAGAGATGATTTTTACTTAATTTCTCTCAACATTGAATTTTTTTTTTTAAATTATGACAATGATTTTAAATGTTCTTCTTCTAAATTTCTAAAATATTTTTCATGCTCTGACTGTAAATAATAATTTTGTACCACAACTAACCATCTACTTTCTTCACATCTCATTTAAGAAGAAAATCTACCATTAAATTTTAAGGAAATATTGATGTTTCTAAACTATATGGACAAAAGTATTGAGATACATCACAATGACACCTGTAACATGTCCTGTTCATGATGAAAATTTACAGTCAGAGCACAAAAAATATTTTAGAAATTTAGAGATAGAACATTTAAAATCTTAGTCATGGATTAAAAAAAAAATCCATGTTGAGAGAAATTAAGTCAAAACTACAATATAAAACTATATTATGACATTAATCAGTATTGTTTTGTATCCCAGAGCCCTGTTAGAAATAAACTCCTGAACTCAACGTGTCCACATACTTTTGTCCATATAATGTAAGACCACATTTTGTTGAAACGGTTTAATTGTTCTGTTGTTTTTGTCCCAGTCTTCATGAATACAGGTGTAATCGATTAATTGTTGAAATTATGTCTCCTCCGCTACAACAGGAGGCGATATTCACTCTTTCAGCGTCACAGCATCACAAACATGATAGTTAATAGTGAGCTCGTGTCTGCTCGACTTTTAGTGCAGATGAGATGTATGATGTTGGACTTCTGGGTCAGAACACCTGGTCCAGTTCCAGTCCAACAGTAGATGCACTTTAATCATTTTGCCTGGGTGTGTTTGTCCGACTAGTACTTGGATTTCAGCAGAGCTAACATGTTTCCATGTACTTTTAAAGTCCAGTTTTAATGCTAATGCTATAACTGTTTTTATTTAAGTTTTAACGTAAATGTACTGATTTGTTACACTCAGTCACGACGAAAAGTGTTTGTTTTGTTCACTTTCACCTGTAGATCTGTGTGTGTCCTGTTGACTGGTGTGATGTTGCGTTCACTGTCTGGTCAGAGACATTATCCAGTGAACTGGTCTGTTTTGTCATGTAGTTATGGTGTGTGTTCCTTAAATGCACTAGTACACCACAAGTACATTTCCTGAAGCACTGAGTGACTTTCCCTTGTAATGTTACTGATTTCTGATGAGAATCCCCTGAGAGAAGCTTCAAATATTCACTGTTGCTTAAAGGTAGAATTCAGGCCAATGGCTCTAGTTACTCATCTTGTGGCTAAATTTCATGGATGAGTCTGACAACATTAAAACCAAAAAAATTAACAAAAACGAACAAATAATCTGGAAAATTAACAAAGAACAACAAAATAACCCGGGAATAGGTTGAGTTAAATGTTCACTGTCAGAATTTGTCCCAAAAAGTTGTTTTCATTTCCTCTTTGCACATTTTTAGTGACATTTTTTCACATTTTTGTAACTTTACGTAAGTGGAAATCCACCTAATGACAAGTTTGTGGCACAGTTTGTTTACTTTATGTAACTATTTCTTGTTGTGTTGTTTACACCTTGTATTAGAATGAAACCAAACATAATCCTGCGTTTAATCGAGAACATTTGGGGACCAGATCCAAACTGTTCATGGGCTGTTTTAGGGCCGCATGTTGCACATGTGTCAGTTTGTCAGCACAAAACACAAACGCAATGAGATGAAATGATGGAAAAAAGAGAAAAGAATCGAAGACGAGCCAACACCTGCGGTCGACACAGTGGAGTTTGTTTTAAATAATTAATAATTATAATTACAGTGGATCAGAAATGAACACATGTTCATACACACACACACACACACACACACACACACCAAGCAGCACCGAGGCCTCGGAGGCGTCATTAAGTTGAGGAGGTGGTTGTATCTGTCAGGACCTAATGAAAATAGAAGGACACACACAGACACACACAATGGTACACACACCTACAACTACAGACACACAACAGTACACACACCGTACTTACAAACACACAACACAGGGGTGTCTGTGTCAGAGGGTTAGACTGTGTTTACAGGGGTGTGTGTGTGTGTGTTTGTGCATCTCTGTGCATCTGCAGCTGTGTGTAGTGTGTGTGGTTGCATGTGTGTGTGAGACTTTTTGTGTCCATGTGTAGTTGTGCGCCCATGTGCATTGTGTGTGTTTGTGTATGTGTGTGTCCACGTGCCTGGTGTGTGCCCATGTGTCCGTGTGCAGTGTGTGTCTGTTGTTGTGTTTGTGCATGGTGTGTGTGTGCGCGCCTGTGTTTTGTGCGCATGTGTGTGTTTGTGACGGGCAGCTGCTGCCTGGCGTCTTGCTGCTGTAGTCGAGCGAAGGAGACATTAACTAACTTCTGCTTTCTAATGGAGATTAATGAACCTGGAGCAGCAACACACACACACACACACACAACAAGGAGACACACAAACACACAGCAGTGACTCACATCCTTTAACCTGAAGGAGCTGATTTTAGGTTTTAGTTTGGAAACAGAGGAAAAAGAGGGAAAATAGACGAAAGAGGAGAAGAAACTGTAAGTAAAAGGAAAGAAAGCCAAGATAATAAACGATCAAAACAGTATGTTCTTAAACACATTGAAAGTAACTGATATTTTTACAATATGAAGAAATGACAGAAGGAAGAAAGAAAAAGAATGGAGGGATCTATTGGAGAAAAGAGTAAAGTTCAGATGAAAACCAGTAAAAGTAGGAGATGTTTGTTTTATTGTTAATATTTCTGATCGTTCTTATTGTAATTCCATAAACATGAGTGACGTTTCCACCACCAACAGTGGATGTAAATCTGAAAGTAAAGAACTGAGAAGAAGCCGAGTCAGGATGAGTGTGAATAATGAAAAGATGAGCAGACTGACTGAGTCCGGTGTTTTGGCCGTGAAGAGGCGACAGATTGTCGTACAATACACAGAGAAGATGATTGACAGACGATTCATTCACACAATAAACACACACACACAGCGAAGAGACAGAATGGAAATCGCACACAGATACAGGCGTCGCACAGAAATCACATTTATTTACAACTGAACTGTAGCTGCAAATATTTAATTAAACCACTGCTGCTTTTGTAGTATTTTTGTACAATAGTGTCACAGCGTCCTGTAACAACACAACCAAAGAACTAAACAAACAGAGAACTTTTACCTTGATTCCAGAGGATTATGGAGGATGGAGGCCAGTCTGCATCAACTGGGACAGAGATCTGTGTCCAAACTGTGGGAAAACATCAGGATATGTTCGATTATATGTACTGCAGACTGTACCTATCCCTGATGGGTTTTATAGACAAGCAATTCACTACTGTAGTGTAATGACGAATAAAAAAATAATGAACAAAAACTGATAAAATAGTTGACAAAATGAACAAAGATGAAATACATAATCAAAAAAAAGAGTAATCAAGAAAATGAGTAAAATGCTGAGAAAATAACCAAAACATGACAAAATAATCAAGAAAATTAACAAAATAACAAATTAAATGAACAAACATCATCAAGAAAATGAAGAAAAAAATCATAATCAAGAAAATCAAGAGTAAATGCGGAGAAAATGACCAATTGAGAAACTAATCAAGAAAATGAACAAAATAATCCTGAAAGTGACTAAAAACAACCAAGAAAATACATAGAATACTGAAGAAAATAATGAAGAAACTGACCAAATCAAGCAAAAATTGTCAAGAAAATGTATAAAAAAAACAAAATAATGAAGAAAATGAACAAAACCTAGTACAATAGTTCTAGAAATGAACAAATTAGCTAAGACAATGAACACAATAATGAAGAAATGAAGAAAAATGAACAAAGTAATCAAGAAAATGTGTAAAATACTGAAGAAAAGGACCAAAAAACCCAAAATAATCAAGAAAAATGTGTAAAAAGAACAAAATAATGAAGAAACTGATCATAAAACAGAGACTATTTTCACTGCAGACTGTACTGGACACTAATGTCAGTTTCTGTTTTATGGAACGTCCTGTGAACCTGAACTCCAACTGATCCAAAGTGTTTTCATACAGTAAAAGAACTGAACCAGGATACAGACCGAGGCCTCTGGGGTGAACTCCAGTCAGGTCTGGACTGGGACTGGGACTGGGACTACTGGTGAGAAACCTCCTCTGGACCAATCAGAGCAGCTTCAATTTCTTCCAGGGTGGAGTCACAGTAATCCACCAAAACAGATACTACTGTAACATAATAATATAAAATAGTATATTTTAATATTGTAATATTTCGTATATGTGTACAGTCAGTGTTGTGCTGCTGCTGGAGCTGTAATTTCCTGAGGGCTCGACCCAAAGGAACAAAAAAGTTCAGTCTAGAGATACCAAGTAATAGTTTAACAGATCAATAAGTACTAGTTTTAATGCTATTCCCGAACAGAAGCAGAGGCCTGGTGTTCAGGATCAGCAGGTCTGTTCATGGTTGTTTATATCGTATCCTATTGTTGTATATTTTTTATGGTTGTGTTCACACTCAGAGTCAGAGTCGAACCCAGGACTGGGTTTAATAGAGAAAACGTCTGAAACATGACTCACAGTGAGTTCACTCAAACCACAACCTTCTGCTCCGTCTGATTGAAGACAGTCAGAGCCTAAACTCACGTATGATCTGCAGGTCACACACTGGATCAGACCGGTTTCTACTGAATCTGTCGTGAAGATCATTTGATGTTTATGGTTTTCTCCTCTTGGTTGATTGTTGGATCGTTTTTACCTCATTGGTGGTTGGTGATTCAGATGATTGAGATGTTACAGAGGCAGTTTTTGTTTGGACGCTGTGGAAATTTTTAATAAAAAAATAAATCAATCCAGAGAGGAAATCCCAAGTATTATTATAGTGCTATTTTAATGCATTCTAATTAACAGAATAATCAAGAAAATTAGTAAAATGATGAAGGAAATGGCCAAATAGAGCAAAAATTATAAAGAAAATGGATAAAATAATGAAGAAAAGGAAAAAAAAATAAACAAAATAATGAACAAAAAACTTCAGAAAATGAGTAAAATAATGAAAAAAGAAGAAAATTACCAAATAGAGCAAAAATAATCATGAAAATGAACAAAAAAGAACAAAATAAAATAGTGAAGAAAATGAACAAACATGAATAAAAATACTGACGAAAATGACCAAATAGAACAAAAATAATGAAGAAAATGAAAACTAATAAAACACTAAAGGAAATGACTAAATAGAGCAAAAATAAAGAAAAAAATACACAAAATAATGAATGAAAAATTTCAGAAAATGAGTAAAATAATGAAAGAAGAAAATGACTAAATGGAGCAAAAATAACCATGAAAATGAACAAAAAAGAACTAAATAATGAAGAAAATGAACAAACGAATAAAAATACTAATGAAAAATGACCAAATAGAACAAAAATAATGAAGAAAAATGAGCAAAATAATAACTGATAAACTTCAGAAAATGAGTCAAATATTGAAAAATAGATTAAAATGACCAAAAAGGAGCAAAAATAATGAAGAAAATGAACAAAAACAAGTAAAAAATACTAATGAAAATGACCAAATAGAGTAAAAAATAATGAAGAAAATGGATGAAAAAAAACAAAATAATGAAGAAAATAAAACAACTAATAAAATAGTTAAAGAAATGAACAAACTAACTGTAACTGAACTCAATAATCAAGAAAATGAACAAAAAAGGACAAAATAATGGACAAAATAATGAGAAGTTCAGGACAACTGTTTCTCCTCTGACTCACTGGAGACGTTACAGTTTGTTTGGATGCTGCGGAAATTTAGAATTAAAAAAAAAAAAGATCAAATCCAGAGTGGAAATCCCAGGTAATCTCCTTCCGTCAGCGCAGATCACACTGTCGACAGAAATCCAGACTCAGAGAAGTGAAGAGAAAACCTCCTTCTACTGCTGCTGCATCTTTAATTCACCTTCAAACACTGATATTCTCATTAATAACCTGCTGGGAAACACGTGGACACCATTTCTATTGGTTTAAGGCTGGGTTAATCCACTGTAAAAGTAATGATTTTATCTACTTTACCTACAAAAATGTTTTACAAACAAGATGGAAGGAAACAAATACTTAAAGATAATGAAAGAATAAATAAAACAACTAAAAATAAAGGTAATACGCAGGCAAAATGAAAAAAGTCTGAAGAGGATTTAACCTTTTTGTTGAGCAGAAAAGAGAATAAAATCATCAAAAACATGTTTTGCCACATGAATAAGTCTTTGTACATTAATAAGCAAATAATTTACACTTAATTTCTCAAATTTCATGTTCTAAAGCTTACTTTTTTCTAAACAAAACAAAATCTGAGAGAAAACTGGTTTTTAATAATATTTTTGTTGTTGTTTGAATCCATTTTCTGATTAAAATCTGGATATGATCTTAATTATTTTAACATGATCACAACTGAGTTTTAAAGACGATATAGTTAAATTTATTTCAGTGATGGATCTGCTGTAAAACCAGTTTGATTTAACAGGTTTTTATCTTTATGCAGGTCTGAAACTAACAGCATTTTAGTTTAGTTTGTCACACGTAAAAACCTATATAAAAAAGAAAGAGACAGAAAAAGAAAATCTGCTTTTCCGTTTCAGCAGAATCCCCAAATTATGAATGAAAACAAAAAAAATCATATATTATCTATCTGATAATTTCATACAGAATGAACAGTTTTCATTGTTAATTAAATCTACACATTATTTTGATGATAAAATAAATAAAACCATCTTTTTTCATCAGCATCAGGACAAAAACCTAATTAAAAACACTTATTGTTTTCTGTTTTTTCCTCATATCTATAATATCTTTATTGGCAAAAACATGGTGATAGGATACAGAGGTTAAGAGTGAATTTTGCAATGCATTGTGGTCATTGTATTTCCTTCTATAAGTGTTTATTCGCAGCTAAAGTCAAGTTTATTATTCATTTTCAGATGCTTTTTTATTAACTCAGGTTTTTAATCGGCACATAAACACACTAATAATCAGAAAAATTAACAGTTTAACATGTTTAGATTGTGTATGTTAATAGTTTTAATCAGAAGTTTTAATATTTAACATATAAAATGGTCCAAACCTGCAGCCCTCCCTCTCTCTCTCTCTGTTGTCTGTGTATGCGGGTGTCTCTCGCCCTCCTCGGTGCTGTAATACCCCTGGGAGCTCCAGCAGAGGCCTCCACCTCCCCACTGCTGCTCCTCTGGGACTCCACACCTCCTCCTCCTCCTCCTCTTCCTCCTCCTCCTCCTGTTTGTTGTCTCTGCTGATCAGCTGATCATCCGACACCTCAGGCACAAAATAAAACACAGCGTCACTCTCATTCTTCATCCTCTCTTTACCTTCCCTTCCGTCCTTCCTTTCCTCTTTTTTTCCTTTTTCCTCTTCTTTCCTTTCAGTTCTTTTTATTTTCATTTGCTTCTCTCTCTTCTCTTCCTTCTGTTCTTTTTCCTTTTTTCTTTCCTTCTTTCTCTCCTTCACTTCCTTCATCTTTCCTCATGCTTCCTCATCCCTTTCCCTCATTTTTTTCCTTTTCCTTCCTTTCTCTTTCCTCTTTTTTTCCCTCTAACTTCTGTGATTTATTACTTCCTTTTCATTTTCCTGATGATCTCTCCTTTTTTCTTTCCTTCTTTGATCATTTCCATACGTTTCCTCATTGTTTCCTTAACCCTAAGGATTCTTTCCTTTTTCCCCTCCTTTTGTTCCTTCCTTCAACTTCCCCTTTTTCTTTCCTTTTTTCATTTTCTTTATCTTCTTGCCTTTTCTGTTTCCTCTGTCCTTCCTTTCTTTTCCTCCAACTTTTTTGATATGTCCTTTCATTTTCCAACTTTTCTTTTCCTTTCATTCTTAATGTTGCATTTTCTCTCATTTACTTTTGTTCCTTCTGTTCTTTATTTTCCTCCTCCCATACCTTTCATCCTTCTTCTCTTTTACAAATTTCCTCCTTTCTTCCCTTCTTTCCAACCTTGTTCTTTCATTCCTCTTTCCCTTTTCTTTGTGCTTCCTCTTTTTGTTTCCTTCTCTTTTCTTCATCTTTCCTTCTTTTCTCCTTACCTCCTTTCCTTTTTCTTCCCTTCATCTCTCCTCCTGTCCTTCCCATGTTTCCTTCCTTCTTTCCCATCCCCTTGTCTTTCACTTTTTCCTTCCCTCTCCCTCTTTCCTTCCTGACCTCCTCCATCTGATCCTCCTCTGTGTGTTTATCTATTTATCAGACCTCTTGTTGTTATTGTTATTAAAAGTCATCGCCGTGGCGACCCACTGAGCTGCCGGCACTCAGATTGGACACTTCCTCTCCTGTGGGCTGATGGGAAAAATAGCCCCGGGGTGAAAAGAGGGGATGGTGTTAATGCTTTTCCATGTAGTTCTTTTTTTCTTTGTTGAGAGGTGATGCTTTGTGTCCTCAGTTCACTCAGTTTGTTCACAGAATTTCAGCCGTTTCAGATTTTTTCTTTTTGGTTTGGATTCAACTCAGGCTTGTTTTTGCTTTTGTTTTAGTTTTGAATTTTCTCACACTCATCCATCACTTCCTATTTTAACATGTTATCTGTGTATTTCTGTTTCTGGATGTCAGTCCAGTTTAGCTCCAGTTCAGTTACAGTGAATAAAACCACAGTCTGCACTTATAACAGGGGTTTTATATAATCATTTTCAGGCTCTGAAATGTCTAAAGTTGTTAAAAAAGTGATTATTCTTAGACAAACTATTATTTTTTACCATTAAGAGCACAGGTGGTCCACTGGCAGCTCAGCGACATCCCAGAGTTTCAATCTTTTCCTGTCGAATGGAGACATGAAACGGCCCAAACCTCATTTAAAAGGCACTAAAGTCCGATTATTCCACCAGGTGACGATGAATGGAGAGAAGTATGAGCAGAAATATGTGATAATAAAAGCTCAAACGTCAAATATCATTTAATAGGAATGTGAATTATTGAACTTCGATAACTGCACCGAATCACATCATTTGATAATATAGGGTTTGATTTTAATGCCGTGCATGTGTGGTGAAACATGTTTTCTGTTTGGTTCAACATGTTAAACATTCTGCGTTCAGTGGCTCGTCATCAATGAATGGATGAAAGTCTCGCTAATTTAAGTTTCATTTGTGGAAACTGAACTTTGAATATTGATTGGAACAAAGATTCAAACATATGCATCCATTTTTGTTATATTACACTGTTCAGAGTTTCCATGCAAATATTTGAGTATTAAAATGATTCCGGTTCAGTTCCTAGTGACGTGTAGATGCTTTAGAGACATACCTGGTTCTTTTCCCTCTGGTTCTAACTGGTTCTGTGTTCTTGTTTCTCAGGAGGTTCTGTTGAAGCGAGCAGCCGACCTGGTCGAGGCTCTGTATGGGATGCCACACAACAACCAGGTGAGTCAACATATTCTGACCTCAAGTCCTTATGATTGAGCCAAAACCCTGAGTACTACATTTCCCAGAATGCAGCAGGAAAGTGTCTCTCATTAGCGCCTTCCTGTCTGGATTAGTTGTTAAAGCTTTGAAGTGTTCATTTACTTTTAAGCATTTCAGTTAGTTTCTTAATGTTAGTGTTTGAGTTTTTCAGGTATTAATAGGAAAATCTTAATTTATAGTAGAAGAAGAAGGTCAAATGAAAGCATGAGGTCAGATGTGATTCAATCAAAACCACTGTTTATTAGATGTTCTGTTCTTGTTTATCGTGACCCTTATCAAACTAAACCCAGGCTGCCTTTCCCTCACCCTTCAGTTTGTGTTGCACTGATCAGTGTAGTTTTATTTAGTCTTCCTTCATATGATAACCCGGTCCGGACCCGGTCTCTGTGCAGGAGATCATCCTGAAGCGGGCGGCCGACCTCACCGAGGCCCTCTACAGCGTCCCTCGCAGCCACAACCAGCTGCCCTCGCTCACTGGCTCCGCCGCGCACTCGGGCATGATGGGAGTGAACTCGTTCAGCAGCCAGCTCGCCGTCAACATCTCTGAGGCCTCGCAGGCCGACCAGGGTGAGAACCGCACTACCCACAATCCACTGAGGCCACACACTGAGCAGGCACAGAGGGTCTGAGGACGGTAGAGTCTTACGGTGTTCAGAGTTCTTTAAAATCCAGTAGAGTCGGATAGAATCTAGAAGAAGAAAGAGGAAAAAAAAAAGAATCCAGTAGAAAGTTGAAGTGTTCAGAGGAGTTCTTTAAAGTCCAGAGGAGTCTAGAACAGCCCGAATAGAATCCAGTAGAGTTTTAGATTTTCACAAGAGTTCTATAAAGTCCAACAGAGTTGGATAGAATCTAGAAGAGTCTTGACAGAGTCCAGTAGAGACTTATGGTGTTCAGAGGAGTTCTTTAAGTCCAGTAGAGTCTAAATAGTCTAGTAGAGTTTTACATATTTCTGAGTATTCTTGGAAGTCCAGGAGAGTCTTACAGTGTTCACAAGAGTTCTTTTAAATCCAGTATATTCTGGACTTTAAAGAACTGGACTTTACTGAGATTCTACTCGACTCTAAGGGACTGTACCAGAGATTAAAGATCCTCACAGTGTTTAGAGGAGTTCCTTTAAGTCTAGATGAGTCCTGATAGAGTTAAAGAAAAAGAAAGAAAAGTTACCACTCAAGTCTATGAGTCTTATATCATTCAGACCTGTTCGTTTAAGTCCAGTCGAGTCTAACAGCTTCCAGAGAACTTATTTGAAGTCCACTGAGTCCAGTAGAGTATAGAAGAATCTTAATAGAGTCCAGCAGAGACTTGCAGTGTTCAGAGGAGCTTCTTGAAGTCCAGTAGAGTCCATTAAAGCATTCAGAAGAGATCTTTAAAATCCAAAAGGGTCTTACAGTGTCTATAGGATTACCTTTAAAGTCCACTAGGATCTTTAATCTCTGGTAGAATCCCTTAGAGTCCATTAGAACCTCAGTAGAGTCCAGTGGACCTCAAGCTAGTTCTTCAAATATCAGTAGTCTTGTAAACTACAGTAGCTCTCAAGAAAGTTCAGGAGAGAACTGTAGATTTTGTTACAAGCCAGTAGAGTCCAGTAGAATCCAGTAGAGTCCAGTAGAGTCCAGTAGAATTCAGTAGAATCTCTGCAGCAGACTTGCGTGCTGTTTAACGGCATCTCTGAGGAACAGAACCACAAAAACAAACCGTCTGCAGTTTGGAAAGTGTTGATCTCAGCTTCACAAAATTAAAGGTGTTTGTCATAAAGTTCAACACACACACACACACACACACACACACACACACACACATATACTTCCTTACCACAGCATTATTGTTTTCTGCTTCAGAGTAGTTTTATCTCCTGACTCGTCATTTCTGCGTTTTGTTGTTGTTTTTCTTCTTTTTTTTTTTCTTCCTCTCCGAGGTTTGATGTTGATGAAGGTGATGGTTCTTGTTAGCTCAGTCGTCTTCTTCTGTGGTTCATCTCAGATCTTCTGAACCTCTGCAGCTCAACTTTTGTTTCTCTAGTTCTGTTGAGTTCTGGTTCTGCTGCTCAGTCAGGTGTGTCCATACAGGTGTACAGGTTAGACTCGGTTCGCCTCCGCAAGAAGGTTCAGGAATGAAAGCTTAGAGTAAATTCAAAGGTTATTATATTCACAACAGAGAAAACTGAAGAAAAAGTGACTTATTCAGCAAAATCTCTCATTTACTGAACATAAACCCAGTGTGTCCATCCACTGCCATTGATCCAACTCCATGGGTTTTACTGATGAATCAATGTTGTAGAAGATGAAGATGTTTCCACGTTCACTACGGAGCCTCTGAACGTCCAAATGGGTCATATCTGATGACCATGAAAAGATGACAAACTGCGTTTTACACTAATTATTTACATGTATTAATAGGTTTAGTGGTTCAGGAGTTATTAAATGTTTTAGATCAGTAGATGCTTTTGTCTGTGCTGGATGTTTAGGTCTTTGAGGGTCAGAGGTGTAACCTAATTCTACCCAGTACTTTTGCTGCACTAAAAAAAGCCTAGAAATACAATAAAAAAACTCCAAAAAAGACAGTATGGGGACTCCTAATCCACATTTAACTGCTGCTAATGTCAAAAAAGAGGCATTCAGGTCATTGTTCCTGCTGCTAATGTCCATCTCAGATCTCGTTACATACAGTATCTAAATATCTGACCATCAAACTGCTGCAAACGTTAGTGGTTCTACGTCACAGCACTGGGACTCTGAGCAGTGTTTCTGTTTCTTCTGATGTCGGTGGTAAAGCCCTGGTAGTGAGTGTAGCAGTGGCAGCAGGATGGTGGTTTTACTGGTTTGTGGAGAACAGGAGTCACACAGTTCCAGTACATTTGTGATGAGGATGTTCTGATAAGGTCAGAGTTCCTCGAAAGCCTCCTGTTTCTGTTTATGTCACAAACGATCGGTGAAATGTGCCTCAGACAGGTTCGACAGGAAGCAGATAGAGCTGCTTTTCCTCCCTCCTCACCTATCCCCCCCCTCCCCCAAAACCACCGGCTGCTTTTCCCATCGGCCCGCACAGCGCACACCTTACAGGAATCTATGAGGTCATGGGAAACAGAGCTGCAGAATTCATAAGCCGGTAGTTTATGTGCATGGCGCTCTCCGGTCGGAACATTACGCTGAGGATGTGACCGCCGTCCTCCCCGCTGTTATGGAGTATGAAACGGCTCTTTGTGCCCCTCGCAATTATCTGCCGTGATTAAAACATTAATAAAAACAGCGGCTCCCGAGCCCAGGCCTTATCAGACGGACGAGGTGGCTAATTTACAGCAGTAATTCAGAGCCCGGCCTGCTCAGCATCATGTCGTCCCCCTGCAGGATGATGGAGCCTCTCCTCTGGAGTTTGTCTGCTTCACTCTGACAACTGACGGAGGAGGAGGGGGCTGGATGTCAGACAAACATCTGAAAAGTCTTAGATACTGTATGTAACGAGATCTGAGCCGGACTCAGTCTCATTCTTACAGGCAGTGGCATTAGCAGCAGGGACAATGACCTAAATGTCTCTTTATTTGACATTAGCAGCAGTTAAATCTGGATTAAGAGTCCCCATACTGTCTTTTTTGGAGCTTTTTATTGTATTTCTAGGCTTTTTTCAGTGAAGGAAGTTGCTCAGGTCTCATCTTTTAGTAAGGAGGTGGAGAAAAACTGATTAAACTTGGAGAAGGAGGTATTCAGATGGTTTACAGTAAAAATACAGAATAGAATCAGATTTCACCTCTGACCCTCAAAGACCTAAACGTCCACCGGTGACTAAAAGCATCTACTGATCTAAAATGTTCTATAACTCCTGATCCATTAATCCTATCAATATATGTAAACAATTGGTGTAAAATACAGTTTGTCATCTTTTCATGGTCATGAGTCATAAAGAGGCTCTGTAGTTACCGTGGAAACAGCGTCATCTTGTACAGCATTGATTCACCGGTAAAACCCATGTAGTTGGATCAATGACAGTGGATGAAGATGCTTGATGTATTACTAAAAAAGTCACTTTTTCTTGTTTTCTCTGATAAAATAATTTGTGAAGTTACTCAGTTTTAATGAACATCTACAAAATCTGTGAATTAAAGACCTGAAAAATGCAAAATGCACAGGATAATATTGTAATAACTGGTGACAAATCCCTCAGCAAAGACTAAATGCAAAGAAATATTCATTTAAAAATCGATGCAAAACTAGCTGTAGGTCTTTAAGGGTTAAATATTATCCAAGTACACAAATGTAAAACAAGGATAACGGGTCGGTATGTGCACGTTACATTTATTCCTTCAAATCATGTTTTTAATGTTAACATCTGATGAGCTGATGTTGAAAAAGGCCATGTCATACAGCAGAAAGCTCCGGAAACAAGCAGAAAGAAAACACAGATATTAGAATATGTTCTTTACAGATGTCGCCTGGAGGTCAATGCAAATGTTACTGGGGACTTTTGCTGGTCTCAGATGTTTTGTGCAGATGCAACATGAGAAATGTAGACGGGTAGTTTTGATTTATACAAGTTCTATTTTAGTTTGACATTAGTGTGAATTAGATTTCAGAGCAGGTTTGTTTAGTTTATATTAGCTTCAAAGTTAGTTGGAGTCTTCTATATATTTTTGTTCGGTGTTATTTGATTCCATGTTCATCCCAAATGGGAATCTTTCTCCCATTTTTCGCCACCATTATGACAAGTGTGGACTAAAACTTCATATCTACTCAAAATACTTGGCTTACATATGAAACAAATGGACAAAAAGTACAGATATTTGAGTTTATAAGCATATAAAACACATAATAGAGTATCAGTTATCTTTTATTTCTTTAAACTGTCTTGTTATTTAAGTTAGCAAATGTTTTTTCTCAGCAAGATTGTGGTATTTCCTTGGTTTTAGTACATAATATCAGTGTTTAGGAACATGGATTAGCCTCACAGAAGAGGTTTTTATAGTTAATTTCTTATACGCATGTAAATAAATATAGTGCCGCTTTGTTACAATGAACACAAAACAAATTAAAGTGAAATTAATACCAGATACCACAGCTTTCTAGGCCATAATACTAACTAGAAGTACTGTAAAAAGTAATTAAGAGAATTCAGTGATAAAGAGCTGTTTCCACTTAACGGAGACGTGTTTCAGCCTGATGACGACACACACACTAACACCTGCGAATGGTTTTTACGTGAGCCGAAAACACTCGCCTTTCCAGGAATTAAAGAGCAGGAACGTCACAGTGACAGGTCACATTCTTCTGTTTGACTGTTTTCGCTCAGTGAAACCGAACCGTCCGTCAGCCTGATAATCAGCAGCGAACACATGTTTCCAGTTCGGCGTTTAGTGTGAGGTCGAAGGATGTTCTTCCCACGCTGCTGTGGACGAGCAGGGAGAGGAGGGGAAACACCAAAACAAATAAAATAAGAAAAGTGTTTTTTAATAAGAACAATCAGAACATTTAGTTTGTGCCGCTCCCTGCTCTGTTCACTCGGTGCGACATGTGTTTCCCATCGCCGCCTCCTCGCCCTCGGCCCGGGCAGCGCTCCATCACTACCTCCAGCTGGGAATTGCGTTGGCCCGAACCAGGAAGTGGGGGAGAGAGCAAGAAAAGGCGGGGGGGGTGAGATGGGATGGGGGGTTATACTGTAACGTGCTACTCGGTGCCGTCGACTCTGCTCAGTGAACTCGAGGGGTTAAAGGTCTCGCTGAGCACTGCAGGAAACATTGGTATTCAATGCATCTTGGATAAGGGTCAATAAACTGGAGTTGAGGGAGGGGGGGGCAGCAGGTGGAGGTGGGAGCAGCAGAGCAGAGAGGTTAGAGATGAAGGACAGAACTCACCTCCAGCGACAGGTCAGGAACATCTCAACTGAGGTGGAGGTTTAGACAAGTGCAGTTCAGTGGAGGAAGAAAAACGATGGGATTTATTAAAGTTAGTTTCAGTCTCTACGGAAATTAATTCAAAAGGTAATCAACATGACACTACATTACATGGAAAAACAAAACAATAGTGACTGAAAAGCTGAAGGCTAAATCTACAGTTTATAACAGTTTGACCCTTTGTAGCTTTTAAAGCAGCGGCTCTTTATAATTGTATTTATTTACACAATAAAACTTTTTTCTTTTTTTTTTTTCTTTCTCCCCACAATTTGGTAAATAGTTAACTAGTTATCTACAGAAAATAAAAATAAAGAACATTTGTAAGTTTTTTAACAGGATGCATACATTGTGATCATGCACCACTGTTATTTGTTTTTTAATCTGTAAATTGAATTACACATACAGTCACGGAAAAAATTATTAGACTACCAAAAACAATGGTTATGCATTTTGTGGATACTCCGAAACTCTTCTCCCTGTGGGCGGCCCCTGAATTAAAAATCCAATTGGCTAACGGGCACAGAAATAGTCAACCTGCGGTAATTAATGCTGCCTTCACGTGCTATCAGGAAGATAATCCTTTCCAGTATTTTGAGTATTATGTCACAATTATTTAAACATATTTTATTTCAGATATAGTCGCAGAAAAAAAATATTAGACCATCAAAAGTCACCAAAAACAATGGTTATACAATCAAGTACTAACTCCTGTGTGTATTATATGACTAAAACAGACAGAAAAGAAAACATGGAATGCCTAAAAGCACTGTTTTTGTCAGTACAATGCCATAGATATTGGAAGAACTGAAGTGATTTTGGTTATTATCAAGAAAACCATGGAAAATGGAGAGAGATCAGCTCAGAAATTAAACTACTATGAGCTATTTTTGTTGTTATCATTATATTTGTCCAAACAAATGTACCTTTAGTTGTACCAGGCATTAAAATGAACAAGAAATTGAAGAAAACAAGGGGCGGTCTAATAATTTTTTCCGCAACTGTAATCATGTTAAAGTGCATATTCTATTACAAGTTAATGTCCTGCATTTGTGTAAAAATGTGACTTAAGTACCAAAAGTCAATGTGTAGAACATCCTCATGATGGAGAAATTTAACAAACCAATGCAGAACCATATGAGGTCTGAGTGGTTTAATCTGAGTCTTTGTTTCTGGATGATTGGATCTAATCTACGTCACAGAACAATAATATACTTTTGTTTTGTTGGAATTTAGTCATTGTAATACCATGGCTCACTTCCTCATGTGCACATTTGACCAAAACAACTTCTTTCCTGACATTATTTGGCAAAAACACTGTCACTGCAAAGAAAAATCTAGAACTAGACACCCAACCCAGTGAAGTTGTACCTGCTATGAACAGCAGGTTTAAATCTGCTCTAATGAAGTGTGGACACAGATGTGGCTATGGAACCACTCCTTCACCAAAAAAAGTCAATATCAGTTTAAGGGTATGCTATATTTAGCGTAGTTTAAACACTTTTTCCAGCTGTCATTCACTCCTTAACTACTGAGACCTGAAGCCCCGAGGCGCTACTCCAACAAAAGACTTGTCTGACAAAAATTCTGCTGCCAGTGTTGTTTGTATGACTTTGATATGTCAAATTCATACTGACTAAACAATTGAACATGGAAAAATAAAACTAATATTGTCCATGCAACTGCAGTTTTTGATATAAAGTGGAGTTTGTTTGTTTTTTTTTTTTACCCTTAACCCTTCGAGGTCTCAGCCTATTTTGGCTGTTTTTGAGTACTTTTGATTTTGCCTTTATATACTATATAAGGAAATGTTTACTATACCCATGTTTAGTATCTTTTTTTCCAGCACAACTTCATCTAACTCATCTGACTATTATTTTTTCACTTTAACCTACTATATCAACACAAAAAAGATAAAATCTGGTTTGAAAAATTTATATAATTTATTGCATTCATAACACAAAGATGCTTAACGAACCTTTTCAAAGACTTTAAAAGTGAACATTGGTTCCAAATATTAGGTATATAAAATCAAAATTGTAATAATTTAAAACTATACCCAAATATTTGACATAAAAGCATATCTTTATATAGGTCACAGGTATCAAACGTGGCCCGGGAGCCAAAACTGGCCCGCCAAAGGGTCCAATCCAGCCCCTCAGATGAATTTGTGAAATCCAAAAATTATAATGAAATTATTAACAATCAAGGATGTGAAAATCATTTTAGGTCAATTCAATCTAAAGCGGGTCAGACCAGTAAAATACAATCATAACAACCTATAAATAATGAAAACGCAAATTTTTTTGGCTTTTTTTTAGTGTAAAAAAAGTAAAATTACAAAAAAAAATTCTATCTACAAACTATCCTTTTACAAAAAATGTAAATAACCTGAACAAATATGAAATTTCTTAAGAGACGTATGTAGAATTTTACCAATATTCTGCCTGTTACTAAATATTTTGTGTATTTGTAAATCCACTGTGATCTCTAAGTTGTGATTCACATGTATAAATGATAAACTAAGGCATAATATTGTTAAAATTGCACTTTTTTTTCTTTAAAATTTTCAGGTTGTTCATATTTGTTCATGTTATGTTCAAGTACAGTTCGCAGATGTAAACATTTTCATTACGGAATTTGACTTTTTTCAGTCAAAAACATAGAGAAAACTTTGGTGTTGACATTATTTTAAAATTCTTAACTCATTATTTATATTATGTTACTGGTCCAGCCCACTTTAGATCATATTAGGCTGAATGTGGCCCCTGAAACAACATGAGTTTGACACCCCTGCTACAGCTGTTTTCTAGATGCTATTTATTCTATTATTGTGTAGCTTATATTTATTCTTATTTTTACTAGTTTTATCATATCTTTTATTGTTATCTACAACTTTGTACAGCACTTTGCATTGTTTTAAATGTACTATATACACACATTTGACCTTGACCTTCATTATTGGACTCTTTATAATAATATGGTTTTGATTATATATGACTCTGGACAAAATATTAAAGGTGTTGAATCTGTTATTTAAAGTCACATTATGGGTTTGTTGTTTCTCTTGTCGCAGGTTATTCCCGTAACTCCAACAGCGTGTCCCCTCGCGGCTACGTGCCCAGCTCCACACCCCAGCAGTCCAACTACAACACCATCACGTCCACCATGAACGGATACGGCGCAGGGATGACCAACCTGGGCGTGCCCGGATCCCCCAGCTTCCTCAACGGCTCCACCGCCAACTCTGCTTACGCAAGTGAGTAGCTGAACCGCCACGCTGACATATCTATGAGCAGAAACATGGGGTTTGGAAAACACTTTAAGTACGAGACGTGAACCGACAGATGACGGTTTATATGTGAATGAGATGAAATGAAAGGAGTTGAGGTGTCATGTGAATGTCTGAGCAAATCCACCGTGACATAAAAGTACAGATGTTTAACTCCACATGGATCAAATCTACAGATGCACGTTGACGTCACGTTCATTACTGATGTAGTGATGTTTTATATCAGGGGTGTCAAACAAAAAACTGGCCCACCAAAGAGTCTAATCTGGCCCGTGGGATGAATCTGTGAAATGAAAAAAATTACACTGAAGATATTAACAGTCAATAATGTTAAACTAATTTAATTCAGGTTCCACACTGCAAAAATCTAAATCTTACCAAGTGTAATTTTTTCATTTCTAGTCAAAATATCTCATCACACTTAAAATAAGACAGTCATCTAAAGAGTAACTTTTCAGTGAGATATAAGAACTTATTTTTAGACAATAGATCTGGAAAATCTTATTTCATAAAATCTTACCAAGATAATTTTCACTCATTTCATTGGCGGTTTTTTTTTTTTTTTTTTTTTTTTTTTTTTTTTTTTTGCTTAATTCAAGATTTTTTTGTTTAATTCATACAAAAAAAAAATCTCCCAATGGAACAAGTGAAAATTATCTTGGTAAGATTTCTTGAAATAAGACTTTCAAGATTTATTGTCTAAAAATAAGTTCTTATATCTCACTGAAAAGTTACTCTAGGTGATTATGTCTTATTTTAAGTGTGATGAGATATCTTGACTAGAAATGAAAAAAATACACTTGGTAAGGTTTTGTTTTTTTTCCTGTGCACAAACAGACTAATATGATCTGTTGGTCAAACCGGTAAAATACTATCATAGTAAGGCTATAAGTAATGACAACTCAAAATATTGTGTTTCTTTTACGTCGTATCATAACTTGCGTAAATATACACAGCACTGTTGAATGGCATGTTATCTGTACATATTATAATCTTTCCATGTGTATGTTCATGCTGCGTCAAATACCGTGCACTGAGGGTTAGGGTTATGTGAACCGGAGATCTTGGCGTCAATTGACACGCAATCAAATGGCGTTGAATAACACACGAAAGGATGAAAATGTGTACGTATAGCACACCAAATGCCATACGAACTGGCGTGACATAAAATGCAATTCGTTGAGATCAGTCTCTTTTTAGTGTTAAAGTGCAAGAAAATGTGTTTGTTTCAAATATAACATTAAAACCAAACCACAAAAGGATTTATAGAAAAACAAAGGAAAATATTAGCATTTACAAACTAGTCTTTCAGAAAAAATTTTAATAATCTGAACAAATATTAAACATTAAAATGTTTTGTGTATTTGTAGATCCATTGTGATCTGTAAGTTGTAATGCACATGCGTAAATAACAATCTAAGTGATAATATTGTTAAAATTGCACTTATTTTTCTTAAAGTTCAGGTTATTCAACTGTTTTTAAAAGGACAGTTTGTAGACGTAAACATTTTCATTATGTAATTTTACTTTTCACTCAAAACTTTGGAGTTGTGATTATTATGGGTTATTATTTGACTGGTTTGATAGCTCATACTGAGCTGAATGTGGCCCCTGAACTAAAATGACACCCCTGTTTTACATGATTGTGAGCCATTACTAGATTTCTTTAGAACGTTTACCGTTTCTGAGGCTAACTTCCTGTTTGTTTCATCTGTGGCTTCGATTGAAAACAGACTAGATTTGAGAATTACTTCCTCTTCTGCAAACACTGGGCATCATTCCAGATGATTTTGGTTTTCTTGTCTGAACATTTTTAGTACGCGGGGCTCATATCAGGTTAAATGACCTGGCACCTGAGCTTCCAACTGTCTCAAACCAACAGACAATTAATCACAGTCAAGATGTGAAAGTTGGTGAATTCAGGCATTCTCCTACATCACTCATGTGTGGTGTTCAAGAGCACATTGTTTAGTACGAGTATTTTGGTGTGGCTGCGATCAGCTTTAATGAGGCGGGAGTAGATTATGTTTTGTATTTCTTTCTAGTACTGGTCAGTATTTCTAGTTAATATAAATTAGCTGTTTTAATCATTTTTTGAATATTTATTTGTCGTATTTTGTCTCTGGTCAGTGTTTATTTATATAATGTTAGCACCTGACTTTTTTTTTTTTTTTTTTTTTAACCATTACTTAGTATTTATTGTGTTTGTAAGGTGAATTAGCAGCTTTGAATACATTGTTTTGTTTTCTTGTTTACTATCTGGAGTTAGTCTGATGTAATTTGGCTGTTTTTAGTCTTTTTGTATTTGTTGAAGTTGCGATGGAAAGCAGGTATTCTGTTTTTGGAGAATTGGTTAGTATTTGTCATTATAATGATAAAAAGCTAGTTTTAGTTACTTTTGTCTACGACTGCTTCGTATTTGTTGGGCAAATTTCTTGTTTTAATAGTTTTTTTTGTTGGCATCTTGGTGTAATTTGGCTGTGTTTAGTCTGTTATATGTTGATTTATTGTTAAGAAGTTGTTTTCAGTGGGTGGGTTTTTGGTTGTATTAGGCAGAATTTTGATGCAACGTAGGACTTTTGTTGTTTAGCATTTGTTAATATTTGTTGTTATGCTAAAATAAAATCTCCGCTTTTTTTGTCTTCTATTGGTTTATAATAAATTTTTGCTGCAGGAAGTCATGTCAGCTACAGATTAGGCACTGAAAACATTAAATGTTAAGAGTAATTGTTGGAAGAAGCAAAAGTTTGTGTCAGATAAAGGCTGACAACTGAATGAAGTAGGTGCAGTGTCGTTGTCAATAGTTACAAACCAGGCACAGACATTTCTTCATGTCTGGTGCTTGTGTATTTAAGTATTTACATTTTAATTGACTTCAATCCTCTACTGCTCTACATTTATCTGACAGCAGCAGTTACTTCAGATTCAGATTAATAATTCAACATTTAATATGTTAAACCTGTACATTAAAATACATTCTTAAAGATTTACCCACAGAGAACTATATAAAGCCGTTTTAATTGAGCTGTAGCTATGTTTAAGTTATATTATAGTACAGGAATATTATTGATTTATTTGGAATTCAAACATCTGGCGTATTGACCACTTTTACTTCAGCTGAATAGAATTTTTCTGCAGAGGTTTTGACAGTGTGAGATTTAAAGCTGCCGATTGAGGTGTAAAAGAGCTGGTTTTTTGCAGTATTGTGATTTAATTTGCTGACAGGGACTTGTCTTAAATTCAGATGTGAAGTGACTAGGTTTTTCATGGTATTTGTTGTGCTTGTGAGTTGTTTTGTTGTACTAGTTAGTATTTGCTGTGACTGTCTTCATTCTTCTAGTGCTGTTTGCATTTATCTCAAGTCTTAAGTATAGTAGTTTATATTTAGATGTTTTTAGGACTTTTCCTGATGTATCACTTAGTATATGTTGTAATTCTAGTGTAAAACAGAGACTTTTAGTAGTATTGCCCAGTATTTACTGTCACTCTGATGTAAAATACCTGTTTCACAAGGGCTTTTGTAGTATTTGTTGTGATTCTGATACAAAAACAGCCATTTTTAGTACTTTTTTTTGTCTTATTGGTCTGTATTTGTCCTAATTCAGATGTCAAATAGCTATTGTCAAGTGTTTTTTTTTTTTTAAGTACTAGTATGCATTCATTGTGATTCTCATAAAATGGTTTTAGTAGCTTTTTGTAGTGTTTTTAGGAGGTTTTCTAAAGCATTAGTTCATATGAGTTATGATTCTAATGCAAAACCATTGTTTTTTTCTACTACTATGTGGCTTTTTGTATTATTCATTTGTATTTATTCTAATTTCTCATGTAAAGTAGCTGTTTTGGAGGACTTTTTTTTTAAGTGTTTGTACCGATTCACATACAAAACAGTTGGTTTTAGCAGCTTTTTGTGGTATTTGCTGATGTCATGTAAAGCAGCTGTTTTAGTTTTTTTTTTTTTTTTTTTTTTCCAGTATTGTTAGAGTTGTCGTGCTGATGTAAAATAGAGGTTTTTGAGTAGTTTTCTTGTACTGTTTGTCGTCATGATGCGGGTGGAGAGCAGTCACAGTTGTGGGTTACAGAATATTAAAAGTGCGGTGTTTCCTGCAGCAGGAGATGATCGGATGCTTCAGTAGTTTTCAGGCGGCCCCGTTGTTCCTCTGCCACTCAAACTTCACACTCGGCTCTGATTAACACGCCTCGAGTCGGAGCTCCTGTTTGGAAGGCGCAGGTGTGTTTTGGAGACCGGTAAAGTCTAAACTCGCCCGCGGGGAGCGCTCCATTGTTTTGGCTTCTGTATCAAAGAGCTCAGCAAGTCTCAGCGAGACTCGTTTAGAAGGTAGCGAGCTCAAACTGCGTCTCCGTGCCAGTTGATGTTGTCGTCCCTGGCGACTAAACAAAAGGTGGGCTCACATCTCGCCTGGCTGAGCTACAGTTTCCCTCCGCTGAGGGACTGAGTGTGTGTTTGTGTGAATGTGTGTGTCGATTAAACACCGCCACGCATTGTTCACCCCCTCCTCTGACTGTCCCCCTGTCCATCCTCCTTACCCCCATCCCCCCTCCCTCCCCGCCCCGTACTAACCCCACTAACATCCTCACCGCATCCTTCATGCATTCATGCTTTGGGCCGAATCCATTAATACGAGCTGGAAAGGAAAAAAGACAGAAAAAACAACAAGAAGGAGCCAAGAAAGAGAGGAGAAAGAAGCAGCGGTCCAGGACACACTGATAGTTGTTGGCATGAAGCAATAAATCACATTTACATTCCCCCCGTTTCATTTTACAGTTCCATGTTCAAATGCTGTCCTTGAATCATTTACAGACACACTGTGGTCCATAAAGTCTGTGGAGGCTCTTAAAGGGACAGCTCGACATTCAGGGAGATTCATTTCCTCTCTTTCTGTCCGACAGTCACATGGATTTAAACCCGAGCTGCTTAGCTTAGCATAAAGACGGAATGAGGGGGAAAAGAGTGACGTCGGCTTTGCAGAAAGTTAAAAAATACACCTACAATACCTGGGGTTTGTTTTCCCTGGAGAGACAAGATCTACATTCCATGATAAATAGGCCAACGAACATGATGGTTTTGTTGTGATGTAAGTTAATTATAAGGCCTTGTGCGATTACATTGTGCATCCAGTTTTGTTTTCAAGGAAAAGTTTAAAACTGCTATTTTTTTATATGGTGATATTGATAAATTCTATTTTGGGCTGTCGAACCGCAGAGTAGTTATCTATAAATATGGAGCTATACATCAAACATACCATTAAACACATGTATGTGGGAACAATTTCTACCTTTTGAGACAATTTTCCCTCAGTATTTTCAGTTTAAGAGCCTGGGAGTAACTATCAGCCACGTTAGCACCAAATTGTGAGATTGGTCAGAAGTTGCATTCCCTCTGCTCTTAAACTACACTAGGCCTATGGTATATTTTCACAGTAATTGTTTCCAGTTACATTAAAATTAAACATGTATTGGCTGTTATGGATCCTTTCATTTGGACATCTGGAACTGTCGCATCCCTTTTAATCAGTTAGCATTAAAGTCACTTGTGTTACTTTACATTAGAATGAAATGACTTGAGTTCAGTTCAGTGTTTCTGTTATGGCTTTTATTGTGAACAGTATTTATCGTCTTTTGCCATTTGCATCTGAGGATACACAATAACCTGCAGACATCCTGATCTAACATGTCTGGTGAGCTTTAGCGGTGTTACTATGTAACAACTATGTAACTATCCTTACTGCAGCTCTGAACAGACTGAACATGTGACTGTAGGCTCAAACAAACCGACCATTTTTGACGGGTTGATTAAGCGTTAACGACACCTCACACACACACACACACACACACCTGTACAGTTTGTGTGGACGCCGCTGCTGCTGCTCTCAGGTTTGTTTTGGGGTAAAAGTCCTTCAGTTATGGATCAACTTTTGCCAGATGTGCAGCTGTTTGTGCTCGGAGCATGTTTGTTCCTCCAGACCTCGGCCCCATCTGAGGCAGGGACCCATTCCTCCTCCTCCTCCTCATCTTCCTCCCCTCTTCATCTTCCTCCTCCTGCATGATTCACCTCATCTCGGTGCGCTCACTCACCTCCTCTGTCCGTCAGTCTGCCTGCTCGTTACCGTCACCTCCTCCTCCTGTAGGACCCCCTCCCGTCCTCCTCACCTCCTCTTCCTCCTCTGCTCCCATAGGCCCTTATTCATTCTCTCCTGTCCATATGGTTTCCGCAGTCAAACAGAAGAGCGCCTTCGCCCCTGTCGTGCGGCCACAGACCTCCCCGCCCCCCACCTGCACCACCACCAATGGCAGCAACCTCCAGGGTGAGCATCCCCCCACCCCCCCTCCTGTCTGTCAGCACCCCCCGTCCAAGTCCACGTCCCATCTGGACAGATGGACGGACAGACGGGCAGACGTCCAGCCTCACTGTAAAGACAAACACGTATTTATGTTTTCCATTTTTACATGTTCAAAGGTCAAAGTTGATCCATAACTTCTGGCACTTTTTGGGAGGTTTACTCTAAAAGATTAAAGTATCAGCTTCTAATCTGTTTAACTCGACTGTAGTTTCATCTTAACATGTACTCTTTCCTCATATTAACCATTCAAATAATTTTTTCTTTGGATAAAATAAAGTACATCAATTTTGATTTCATAAAGTACAAGTTATAAGATTCATATGATTGTGATGCTTCTCTTGAATGCAGGTGAAAATATTTCAATTTTTTAAGTGTTATAAGGTTTTGTTTGTACTGTTTTGCAAGAATGTGACACAAATGTAAAGTAACTTGAACATGATAGTGTTTATAATGGCATTCTTAGTGTATTTTTATCATAAAGAGAAAACAAAGGAATAAGCAACAAACTGAAATGATTAACAAGTACTATATATTAAAGTCATAGTTTTCATTTGCTTAATTCTGCAATTGCCTTCATCTTAATTTAATGTTTTTTTTTTTCCTCTTATTTAAGACCAACTTGTTCAAATAATCAGATAATTTCTGAAATGTTTACATTTAACGAGAATGTTAACATTGTTCAGTAAACTAAATATAAGATATTTTAATGAACGTGTTAAAGGAACCGAAGCTTAGTTTTAGTAATAGGACAGTTTTTGTTATGCATTATATTTTAGTTTTCTGTATTTACGGTATTTACATTAGTCTCATAGACGTTAGTCTTTATAAAGAAACTCAGTCCAAATACGTCTTTACTAAGGTGTGGGAGATCATAACTGGTCAGTCCCTGATGTTTTACCAGGATATTATTAAAGTTTCAAGGTTAAGTTCAGACATGTCAGTAAATGCATGTGGGCAATTTGAGCAGTTCTTCAACATTTTCTTAAATTCTTGGACTTCTAAAAATGGAGGAGCTGATTAATAAGATAAATCATGAGTGAAATAGAAAAAAAAGTACATTATCACTTATTTTAAGCAGTTTAAGGTTTGACAACATGAATAGATTTTCAAGCGGAGGATCTGCTGGTCTGATACCTGAGTAAATTAAAGGTCTTTGGATTTTAGTGTCTGAGTAAAATATCCCCTCTGCTCTGTGAAATTCAGTCGATACATTTGTTCGACTTGTTTCCTCAGCCATGAATGTGTTTATATTTGACAAAATAAAGATCTCAGTGTGTTTTCTCCAAGTTAAAAAAAACCGATTGCACCTATTATGATTAAAAGATAAATATTACAACAGGTTAAACATTTATAACAATTTGACCTGCTGACCTTTGACCTCTGCATATCGTCTTTCAGCCATGGCGGGTCTCATCGTCCCGCCGATGTGAGGCGGACTCTCAGCTAGGAGCATCAGACGCCGCCCCTCCTCCACCTGAAGGCCTCGTCCACCTGAAACGCCACAACCGCAGCAGCGAAGAATCCATCCCATCATGCCACAGACCGACCAGCACCACTGTCTGACCCAGAATGCATCACTGCACGAGGAGATAAGAAAGTTTGAAATCTATTTTTGCTGACGGCTGCACATTCGGGGGAGGTCAAAGGTCATGATGGTTGGGGGGGAGGGGTCAGGTATCTGATCAGTTTGAACCACTGTGAGTCAGAAGGAGGCGTGTCCACTGAGAGCTCATCACCACGGCAACTAAACTTAAAGGACCAGTCAGTATTTCCACATTCAGTTCATTTACTACAACAAAACAAACCTGTTACACTTTTAACATTTTAATTAATGTGATTTTTGTCTGAAAGTCTGCAAGGGTTTGATTTTTTCTTTAAAAAGAAAATTATCAAAATTGTAAATCATTGCAGATTAATTCCTAGTTAGGTGATTAATGATTTAGGGGATTTTTACACCACTTTTCAGTGTGATCTGAACCAAATCAGATGTGGAAATAAATGTCCAGTCTGTCTCAGTCCTGATCATACTGAACCATGGCTTTTATGGTTTTGGATGGTTCAGATGAAATACAGGAAGTTACACAAGCCAATTAACAATGTAACAACATCAGATTCACAACGTCTATAACCCGATCAATGTCATGAACAGGGAGATGCAGCACATGTAGACGATGACTAAAGGAAAAGGATGTTTTAATCGCGACTAAAATGAGTGTGAAAGCAAAGCTAACAGACCATATGTCAACAACATTTAAAAAAAACTTTGGTTCATGTGGGAAAACTTCCACAAAAAGTCTGAATCCATTTTTATGTCAATGTCACAAAGGCAAAGATTCAGGATAAAATTACTTCAGTAAAGGTAAATTCAACAGCACCTTCAGAAAATAAATTAGACATCTGAAGTTCCAGGCTGATTAAAACATACTTCTGCTGGTTGGTGGAACATTACCACTGTAACATTAATGTATAACTTTGTAGTACATGAACTAAAATATGCAAAGCAGCAGAATGGTCCTTTAGTCAAACAGGTGTTATTTTTAACTATTCTGACTAAAACAAAAGCTGAAAATGAGTCGACTCAAATATATCGACTAAACTAAAAATGTTGTTGTTGAACAGGAGCTCTCGGTGGACACTGAACCTGAGGCGGACTGAGTCCACAAACCAGGAAAAATCTAACTCTTTAATGTTTTTTTTCCTTCTTTTCTTTCTAAATCTGCACAAACCGTCAGACGGTTTGCAGATTTAACGAGTTTTCAATCAAATCCCAGAGAGGACCAGACTTCCTTAAAGACGACTGAAAATAAGGCGACCTTTAGCATTTTCTTTGTGTACCATAGCTTTTAAATGTTTGTGTCTCATATCCTAAAGAAAGAATTAAAGCTGAGAAGAGGAAGGGAACAAAGACGAGGTTTGTCGGAGTAAAGTCGAGGCAGCCCAATGTTTTGTTTTTGTTTTGTTTCTTTTCTTATTTTTCGAACATCTCTCATTTTTAAATCCAGTCAAATAGTTCTGTTTTGCGGGTGTCGAGTGGTAGATTTTAACCAGAAAAAGCTTGCAGCGTTTTAATCACATTTAGGTACCAGATCTCTTGTTATTCTTCTGATTGTGCTTATTTTATATGTATTTATAAAGTATGTTTCGGGGGAATTCCTTTTGTGATTTAGGCCTGAATGATAGTCTCAAATATATATGTAAACACATTTGATGTCTTAATACCTTTTAGATATTGTAAAAAGAGTGAACAAGTGAGAGGAATTAACCCTTTTGTAAAAACAAAAAAAGTCATGACATGGTCACCCTGTTTTTAAAAGCAGGACGTTAAAACGCTTTCATCACTTTTGTATAAAAATGCTTTTCCGATACGATATTTAACTTTTTGTAAACAGCATCATTTGTGTTTCCCCTGGTTCTTCTTGTCCTTTGTGTATTATTGTGAAATGTATAATCATGGTTATTTCTTAATGCACTATTTTTGTTGGGGCACTTAATAAGAGCAATGCATCTTAGCAAAAAAAGAAAAAAAGCTAAAAGTTGTTTAAAAAAGACTAAAGCTAGAACAATATGCACCAATGGTTTTCAGTTTTTGTTTTATTTTCGCCGTTCTGAAATGGCAAAAATCCTTGTCATGTGAAATTTTTTTATATTTGAAAAGCTTTGAACCATCATAATATTCCACCACTCTTCCTTTTGGGCCGAGCGTCCAGTCCGTCTCGGTTTCAGTGTTTAGAGGACAAAATTTTATCCATCTTAGTACTCCTAGTCTTTGTGTTTTTTGGTGAGAATAAGTGCACGGTTAAAAACAGGCAGCGGATTTTCGAACCAGTTCTGAACATTCACTGATCTCCAGGGAATCTTCCATTGATGTCGGTGTTGTTGGTGCTGTTTCGTCGTTACCCACAATCTGGATCATTTTCTTATGCAACCGTGTCCCCGTTCTGCGACGCCAGCTCGTCTTCCACGCTACTGTGGAAACTTCAGAGTCGAGTCCGATGCCTTACGATCGACTACTTCAACACCAAGTCTTTCCATTTTGATCCAATGTTGTGACCTTTGAGTTCTGCAGCGATGTTTGGTTTTTTTGTTTCGTCTCCAGTCAAACTGCGAGCATCTTTAGTTTTAGCACCTAGCGGTTGTCCCTCAGGTTTGTCAAATGTTCATTAGCAGCACTGAACTGAAAAGCTCTGTCAGCGGTTAACGAAGCCTGTGGATTTATGACGAACAACTTTACATTACGGTGCCCCCACCGGGATTATAACAGCAGCAACAAAAACAGGAACAATATGTAGCAAAACATGATTTTTTTTCCTCTAAAACCAGGAATCGCTATCTTGAATTACAAGAAACTACTAAATTTAGAAGAAAACAGATCTAATTTGATATTTCAGGGTCATGATATGAAACTATTATTTATGAAGTAGGTCCCATTCAATTATGGAAAAACATCTGGATTGTGTGATCGTTAATTAACGTACAATGTTTTGCAAAACATTTTTGTGACTTGTGGAAAAATTAGTTATGGCGTCCCCACCAGGTCGCAGGAATTACTACAACAACCAAAAAAAAACTGATCTCACAGTAACGTCAACATTTAATATTTAAGGATTTAGTATTTTAAAAAATGGTGAAAAGCTCTTACATTTTCACTAAAAACACAATTATTGCACTAATATTTAACGATTATGTTTTTCCAAGTCAATGCTAAAACAGCTCAGATTTTGAGACAAATAATTAGTGTAAGACTGTGTCCTGAGATTCAACTGCAAATCATATGAAATTTCCAAAAACAGACATTATTTACATACATTAAAAAAAACAGTAGTAGAGGAAAAGCTACTAAAATTTACTTTGCAAAAATTCAATTGCTATTAAGTATAATAGAATTTTTTCTGTATAGAAGAAAAATACTTCTACAAATTTCAACTTAATTCAACGCTGAGAATTGACATTTTGAACTCAAATATGACACTTTTTTTGACGTAAAGCACTTCTAATTTATTCTAAAAATCTTTTTCGACACATACTGCAGTTTAATTTGTTCCTGATCTGTCTTTCAGAACTATGTATGGTACCTTTAACGCCTGTTTAGAAGTAAAATGATTCACAGTTTCTTTTGAGGTAAAACCGAGTGCAGGAAATGGATGAACTTCAGACTTTATGCAAACCCAGCAGGACTGACGGGAACCTTCAACGTCGCCGTGTCGGTTTGTTTTTGTGAAAAGCCATTATTAAATGAAACCGCCAGCAGAGCAACAAACACTCACACTCGTACGAAGCGTCTTCTCCGCCTTTCTGACTGCTTGCTTCCATCTTAGTTTTGTTGTCACAGTTGTAGAGCGTTTGCTTTTCACCGTCCGAGGTTTTAAAAACTGCAGATTTCCGTTTTTCGATGTTTTACTTCAATGTGAAAGAAGGCAGAGGTACTGCATCTTTGTGAAATATGAAATATATCATCAAAGTATATCAAAGCACAATGTTTAATTAATGTCTTTACAATACGAGCGGGGCGACACCCCCGAGGTTTTTCTTTTTCTGTCTCTGGCCATGCTGTAAATAGATGCATGTTTTTTGTTTTTTTTTTCCTGTGATCCAGTGCTTTTTGTACAGAAACAGTCTAATAAAGATTACATTTGGCTTGAACATGGTTTTGTTCTGTCTCTTTGTTGAAACAGAAGTTGGCGGATTTCTGCTGTTAAGAATCGACATTTATGTATCGGATGTGGCCTTAAGTATGTGGACATTCAGGGACGCAAACACTTCGGCCCTAATGTAAAGAAAGGTGGAATAAAAATGAACAAATTACAGCTGGTTTACACATGTTTGCCTTTCTCTAACCTTTAACCTTTTTATGTCTTTACCTACAGAATTTCATTTTATTATAAGTAGTTTGTATGATCAGATTGAGATGACAATTTTTGGAAAGTTTCACCTATTATTTTACATTTTTGGGGGGCAGATAATAGAATAGGCAATTGCAGCTAGTGAATAAAAATAATACTAAAGATGATGGTGTTGCCTCTTAAGAGGAAGTTTAAAGTGGTGAAAGATAATTTAAGAGGATAATTACTGACCTTTGTTGGTGTCTGATCTAGTTGTCCACATCCTTTCAGTCTTATAGTTTTATCTCCTTGGACCTGGAATAAACCTGTTATACAACAAACAAAACAGACTAAATAAAGTAAAAATATTAAAATGCAGAATGGCTAAAATTTACTTAGGGGGTCAAATGAGTGGCCATTTTTGTCAAAAAAAAAGTTGTAAGAAATGCATAGAATTGTGTTGAAATAATGCTAATACATTTGTGCACAGACTACTAATATTATTTGACAGTGGAAGCTATATTTTCAGAAATATTGGATTTTGAATAGCACATGTATGTGAAAACTTTTGCTGGTGGACAGACGTGACATTACCCATGATGATCAGTACCAGTACTTTATTAGTAATAAACTTATAGACTTACTATTGCTAATTATCCTCTTATTCATAAATGTTAGTATTGTGGATCTAAAACAATAACAGCTGACACAAAAACACAAAATGTGGCAGTGGACGGATGTGACATGGTTGTTACAGATCCCATCATACTGATGCTCAGCAGCCATGTCACCGTTTACACTAATGATCCCTGTGCAAAAACTAGGATCACAATTATTTGTGTAGTTTATCATCATACTAAAGAGTAAATAACAATATAGAATTGTTATTTCTTTATTAAAAATGCTTATTATTAGAAAATTGTTAATTTAAAAAGTGGCCTGTGAGATTCTTAATGTATGTACAGTATGTTAAGGGCGGTCGTCCAATGACCAAAGGGTTGGCGGTTCGAATCCTGGCTCCAACTGTCCACATGTTGAAGTGTCCTTGGGCAAGACACTGAATCCTAAGTTGCTCCCAGTGGAGCCAGGCAGCGCCTTGCATGGCAGCCACTGCCCGCTGGTGTATGAGTGTAGAAAATGTGCTATATAAGTTTAGTCCATTTACCATTTATGTATTGGCATAACATAAGCAGGATGGATCAGCACCATACCCCATATTGCAACCTGTAAAAATAAAACGTGATATGTAGCATATAATCTTGTAAGAAAAACTGGGGAATCTAAAAGAATAGAATATTTGTTTTTCAGGTAAATTCAGTTAAAATATAACTTGGCCATTTGTGACATGAAAATATAGCATTAATTGTGATGAAATTGGACATTTTTGACCTGAAAACATAGTTCAACATGTTGCAATATAACTGAAATCCTGTAAATTTGCATAACTTGCATTTACCAACACAAAGTTCCTGTAGGGATTCACTTATATTGATTTCTTATGCACAAAGACATATATAAGACCTCTAAGCAAATTTTAGCTGAGAAGTAAAATGAAAAGCTTTGTAATCAAACAAAGTTAGATCTACAGGGTGAATAAAACGTCCAAATCTCTGATGATAAAACCACGGTGTTGTTGAACTAAAACAACACAAAGGTGCAGGTGGCTAAAAGTCTGCTTGTCCAAAGACATTATCTACACTTTGGAGTAAAATGCGTCTTTGGAAAACCCTGAGATTTTTTCCAAACATCAGCCAAATTTCTCTCCTTGTTGACTCTTACAGTCACTGATTCCAGTTTTCAGAGTGAATTGGTCTGTGTTTCCATATTCCAATCCATATTTCTGCAGATGGTGCAGTCGTGTTTTTAAAAGTGTGAGTTAATCCAACATTTTATTTACATAGAGCATTTAAAGACAGTTTAACTAACCTTGGTAGGTTTATCCAGATGTCCACATACTGAGTTGGAAGAATGGAAATCCTGTACTTCAATGAATCCTGGAAAACAAAAACCCAAAAAATCCTCTTCTAATAGTGGTATTTACTGACATGATGCATAAAATAAAAATAGTGACACACAACAACATTTTTAATAAGATAATTCTGCATGGAGAATATCTATTAATAATAGGTAATAATACTATATATTTATGCAGATGAATATTACAACACAAATATAGAAGATTTAATTGCAACTAAAAGGCTGTAAAGACACCAAATCTTCAATGTTAAAGTTTTAAACACAAAAATCAGCCTCTGCATTTTCTTTTTTTTTTTTTTTTTTTTTTAATGGACTAACATCTACTAGTTTGTCCAAGTGTCCACGTATTTTTGTTGTAAAAAGTCAATTATTTTACTAAAACCTGGAAAACAAAAATAAAACAATCTCAATGACATAAATAGGAGTTTCAGTTTCTAACTTGGACCAAACACACAAGTACATCTTCATCTACGTAAACACTGGAACTCAAACACAAACCTAATATACAGCGTGTCCATAAAGTCTCTGTACAATTTAACAAATTTATTCCAAAACAAATGAGTCGACAAATCTGTGGAAATTATCACAAAATGAAAAGTAGATATTGAAGTTTTTTGCCTCATTTAATTCACCTCTATATGGGACCATTAGATGCATTAAGCACAATAAGACAATAATAATAATAATAATGGATTAGATTTATATAGCGCTTTTCTATGAACGCATACTCAAAGCGTGTACACAGGATCCATTATTCATTCGCTCTCACATTCTCCCTCTGGTGGTGGTAAACTACATTTGTAGCCACGGTTGTCCTGGGGCAGACTGACATAAGCGTGGCTGCCAATTCGCGCCTACGGCCCCTCCGACCACCACCAAACATTCATACACATTCGTACACCAGTGTGAGTAGCAGCACTGGAGGCAAGGAGGGTGAAGTGTCTTGCCCAAGGACACAACAGCACATGGACAGAGCGTGATTCGAAACGCCAACCCTTCGGTTATTGGACAGTCCTGGATTTGTTTCCATATTGGCTGAATCATATCCTCATCAGTGGTTTCAATGGTGTCAGTGATCTTTGGCTTCAGGTCGTTGTTGTCCTGTATCTTTGTTTGATACACGATATCTTTAACATAAACCCCATACAAAGAAATGGGGTGGCCACAGAATTGGGCCATCCCTTCTTTGCATATCCGATTTTGTTTCATTCAATCAATCAATCAATTTATTACCAAATGATTAACATTATTAAATCGACAATTCATTTACAAGATACATTTTGTAATAGGACACCCCAGAAGCAGACCTCAGCTTATGAATGGGTGCCTTTAAACATGTGGTAAGAGACTAAATTTACTTTATAATCTTTAATAAATTCAACTGTTCTAAATAACTACAAACATATTTTTAAATATTTGCCTATCTACCTAACGATTGTTCATTTCCTTTTCCTGAGTCCTATTGTAGTCAGCATATTCCAATATTCTCAGATAATTTAATAATTTCATCAACAGGGTACCTGAAATACTCAATGCAATGTGATTAAAAACTTTGATAACCACTGAGTATGTAGAACAAATCTGATTATCGTATCTCAACAATTGCTTTTCTAATAGTTGTTGTTTTTTTTTTTATTGTAAAGAGACTTTGTGGACACCCTGTTTATCATTCATTAATTAAAGCCTACTTCAGTTCTATCATCACAAAGTGAGAATATTCTACATATCAGCTCATTTACTGATGAATCTACTGATAAATACTTTGAGTCTGAAGGAAACTGAAAACACTGTGGTTGAGGAGCATCTCTTTTCCTTTATTCTCAGCTGATTTATGTGCATTTATTCACAACGGGCTTTGACTTTTAGTGTCGGAGTGTTTATTGATGCCAAGGTCTACAGTGTTTCATGTGTGTGAGTTCAGATCTGACAGAGTTATGACTGCGAGAGAAAAAGTAGTTCAACGCTTGATGTAAATTGCATCAGTCAGCTGGAAAGGTTTAAGGTGGACCCCGCCTGCTCGTTTGTTTACCCGTCACACAGTTTAGTTCTGTCACTCAGACCTCAGCTCTTATACGATGGCATATTAAGGACACTTTAGTTACGTTTTTTCCTCTATTTATTCCTAATGGGAGAAGGAGGGGTAATTATTTGACAAAAAAAAATTAAAATTTGATGTTAAAACTACACTAGTCACTTTTCCATTGGACATAAGCACAAAACTTTACTGATATTTACTAAATGTCAAAAAAACAGAAGTGTGTAATAATGTTTGTTTTTCCATTAAATCACAAATACAATCATTTATTATCATGTGATGTCAGAAGTCATTCTATAATCATGGTGACGAACATAAATACCTGTTGTTTTGAATCTAGAATGCTTGTTACCCCTCTATCCCGTACTAAATTACAAAATGATTGCATTTCCTGGTGTGTCCACACATACCGCGACATGTTTGTTTTAAAACTCTTCTTCTTCGCTTGCTGTAACATCCATCAACATGCTTTTTTTTTTTTGTTCATGTGACTCTAGTTGTGCAAAAAGGTCTTTCCATTGCAGTTTTGTGTGACATACAAATTTCGCTGTGCCAGAAAAACCACCTCTTGCAAGTGCAAAAACTTTTCATCAAAAAACAAGACTTTTGGCAAAATTGTGGTTTTTCCATTAGGCAAATTTTTATGCGCAAGTTATACTTGTGCAAGTTGAGGGTCAATGGAAAAGCAACTAGTGTTAAGTTGAGGAAACTAAATTCTAAAATTAAGGTGTAAATTTGCAGGAAAAAAGATAAAATTTAGGAGAAATAAAAGAAAAATGCCAATGTGTGTCATACATTTACAATAACACAAATACCCAAGAAAAAAATAGGACATCTTCTAAATGAAGTCACAGTTGTCAGAAAGAAGTTGAAAAATTATAATATAACCTCATCAATGATCCTACAATTCATCCTACAATTTATTTTTTATTTCATTTTTATTTTATTTTATAAAAGCGGCTGTTTTTCACAAACAAATCTTACTTACATTATGTTGTATCACATTGTTAGCTCATCCACTTGATATTAGAGCATTTGTCGACTTCTCATTGTGTGGAGTATTTCATTTCGTATTGGTTGTGTGTTTTTATGTTTAGGTGGACACGTAAGGCCTGTGATAGTGAATAATAAATAATTAACCTTTAATGCTTGCATTGGTCTTGTTCTGGGGATTCTCTGCAGTTTGACCTATCATTTACTTTCCTGGAGTTTTGGTGAATCAACAGAGATTGGAGGTGTTTGGTTAATTTTGCTGACAGAGCAAAACTGAAAAACCACATACACACTACTACACAGGCCAACAGTTTAGATCCTTCCATCAGGTAATTAATAAAGTGATTAATATGTTTTAGTTCTCTAACCCTTTAACTGATGCGAGGAGTTTGTCATTTCTTAAATCACCACCAGTTTGTAACAGAGCATAAAGATTGGACTGTGTTTCAATGGAAAAAGGTCATGTGATCTGATGAGTCCAGAGTGACCCTGTTCCAGAGTGAACAGAGTTGGATGAAATGATTACCCATGATGCCTAGCACCTACAGTACAAGCATGTGAGGCAGTGTTATGATCTGGGGTTGATTCAGTTGGTCAGGTCTAGATTCACCAACGTTACGAGTCCGAAAAATCACAGAAATAAATGTTATGACGTTGCATAAGATTTCTGAAACCGCGTCATGGTGAATACATACCATAATCAAAACTGAAGGTGGTCCAACAAAATGTTCGAATATGGGTTTATTTTTTTGGCCAGGTCATGCATTAAATTAAAGTATTATAACAACAATAATACTTTGTTGGGATGGAAACCCCAGATTCTTTCCCACAAAATCCACTCAGCCAGACGAGCCTTAAAGCCTATACATGCTTTAACTCTATTTATACCAAACATGAACTATTTAGCCAAGACTTATGTCAAACATTTATGACTTTATAATGTCAGACATGTGTAAGGTCTGCTTGTAAACTCACCACATTATTCTGAGTTTATCCAAGTTTTTTTGCCTTAAATGTTTGATTTTAACCCAGAACTCTGACAGTTTTTTCTCAAAATAGTACCACCCTCCTGACACTCATTTTATTTAATCTAATACGATCCTAATGTAGAGTTATACACTTATGTCATAAGTGAGTAATCATTATAAGTGACAGAGCCTAAAGACAAAACTACTGGAATAAGTTGTGATTAAGTAAAGCAGCCTCTGCAGACTGAAGCTGTGGTCAAAGAGCCAAAGTCTCAGAGTGATAAGTGCTTATTTGAAGGTCTGCCGCGGTCTTTATCTGCAGCCCTGAACAGGAAGTCTGGTTTCCATCGTGCTGGACCAGATCGGTCCACTATCAGGACGGAGGGGGGGGGTTTGTGGAGGGGGGGGGTTTGGCAGCGCGCGGCCCGCTGCTGAGGCTCTGTTACAGGGACAATTAACTTCCACTCCAGCGTCAGCAGCAGCCTTGATGAGTTGTGAAGTCAGTTCTTGAATGCACAGCGCTCGTTAGCGAGGACTGGCGCCCAAGGCTACAGCCGCAAAGAAAACCTTCTCCCAGATACCCCCCCACCCCCTCACTGAAGCCCCTCCACCACCATACCCCTTCAAACTCCACCCGATGTGCACATCCTGGGCCAAACTGCTGCTGCTGCCAGACGAGCTGCTCATATTCACCAGCAGAAGAAGCCAAGAGAAGCTGTTTGGACACATTTAGATGGATGTGAGCGCAGAAACACACTGTCAGCAAACATCCACAGGTCAAAGGTCACAGAGAGAAGAGAGGCTGCTGATTGGCTGGATGGTTGCAGGGCTTTTACCTGAAGCCTGACTGGTAGTAATTTAACTTTTTATTTTTGACTCTCAGTCTGGCACAAATCATCTCCCCGAATTTACATCTTTTAAGCTCCAGTAGAAGATGTTTTTACCAGTGAAGTGTCAAACATGCATCTGGGTGAGTTCATCTGTTATAGACGTTTCCATTCATGTGTGCCAAGTATGTGAAAATACCATTAATTATTAATGCTGTTAAGATTTTGATATTGGGGAAACTATGACTGAACTGCTGGTGTTAAATGAATTTAAAGGAATATTCAGCAGAAGGCTTTCACAGCCAATGACAGCAGGATGATTGGGAAGCATCAGCAAATTAATGTTTAACCAGAAAAACACACGTATAAAAGCCAGGCCAATCCCATCTTCTCAGCAATGATTTCTCATACTTTGTTTCTGTGGGTTAACCATAACACCAGCAGGTGATCAGCGTACTTGGCCTCCATGTTTGTTTTCCTGTAAAGTCATGTTTGATTCTGTGAGTTTCTGTGAGATTCTAAATCACCTCTGAAGTTGTTTGTGTGTGGTCCTAAATCTGTTAAATGTGAAAAACTTTAATTCTTTCCACTGATAGGGTGAAGGTCCAGCCATGTTCACCTCTCAGCTCAGCTACAGGAAGAGAGAAGGACCAAACAGCGCTGATGTTTTGGTTTGATGAATAGCTGAAATATTTTTGAAGTCCGTCAGAGGAGTCGAGTGTCGAGTCGGTCCAGGTGTGTTTGGTTTGGGCGAGGAGCAGAGTTAAGTGACATTATGTCACTGCTGCTTTTCATACATCTGCACTCTTTAACAGCAGAATTAGACCATTTCCTGTGTGCTGATGATGTCATGGTGATCCTGCTGCAGCCGCCGTTGGCTGGCTGTGTTTTCATAAAGCAGTGCACAGGACTGACGGGGGGACTGTAAGTCATCTCACACAGGAAGAGCCTCGGGCCGCGGCCCTCACGATGACACCGCAGCCCTCGCCAACTGGGCTCAGCGTGCTGGAGAAGGTATGTAAATCACTCGTCCAAAGGTTTCCTGGGAACGAACGGGTTCTGGACGAGATGTGGAAATATGATGTGGGTCCAACTGAGCCATGTGTTGCTCAATAAGAACCCATAATTCACAGAAAGGCTGCAGTTTCCTCATCGCTAGCAGACGCTTGAAGGCAACAAGCTCAGTTTAACTCTGAAAGGCCAGAATCAGGTAAAAGCATGGGTCCAAATCTGAAAGACCACACGCAGGCAAAAGCATGGGTCTGAACCTAAGAGACCACACTCAGGTAAAAACAAACCTGACCCTGATTGACCAGACTCGGATAAAATCATATCTCTGAACCTGACAGAGAAGATTCAGATACAAGCACCAACCAGAACCTGACAGACTTGGTTCAAGTAAAAACAAGGCATTTAAGTTCAAGGAACCAGATTGAGATAAAAACACACATTCCAGATAACATACAAAGCTGAAGTTCAATTATGTATCTTAACCTGAAAGTCCATGTATGACTTAAGTCAAGCATCATAACCTAAACCAACAGGATCAACGTGAACCTGACCTACATGGTCCTGGTAAAACCAATAATATCAGACTGACAGACCAGGTTCGGGTAAAACAAGCATTTAGTCTGACAGAACTTGGCTGTAATTTTAAAAATTATTTATAGATTAATTTTACTGCTACATGTTTTTTTACACCAGTCATTACTGATAATTGCCAAAAGCTGAAAATCAACATCTCCATCTTACGCTGAATGTGTGAACAAGATTATTTTCAAAGGTTAAATGCTACAAGATACTTCCTACTCTGCTAAAGCAATGATGGTCACAAATTTTCTTCTAGAAGATCATGACTGACTCCAAAATGTTTATGATGTTGTTGTAAATTCTCATAATTTGTTCTTTAAAATGTATAAAATGAACATGCACAAATCAGGACTTCATCTTGAATCATTAAGTTGAACAATGATTCAAGGTGAAATGATTCAAACTGTCCAAAAACAACTTCTCAACCGACAAATCCAACATGCTTTCTCATTTTTAAATGTCTAAATACAATGAATATGAGCATCCTTATTGTGGGAGCAATATCTTTGATGGACATGACAAAAAATTACTAGTAATGATGGTAATTTATTGGCATTCACATTCACGAATCATCTCATTCTTGGACACATTTGATTGGATTTTTAATTTGTTTGACCTTTTATGGATAAAATAATTGAAAATATTTAATATATGTGCATGGACTTAATGTGTTTGTCCTTAATAAAATAAAACTTCATAAAAGTGGTGCAGTCCTTGTCACTCTCAGCAGGTTCATAATTTTCGGCAAATGTCACAGTTTCTTCTACACCACAGGTGACATGTTTTTAATCTGAATGTTTTTACACCATGTGAGAATCAGGTCTGTTTCAACACAAATGCCATCTGTGACACACACACCTGGACGGAGCTGACAGGTGTTACTCGATCATCGTCAGCGTACGGCGAGTTCAGCTGCTGCTTTCACAGCTTTACTGAAACCAGGAGAAACTGTCGATCAGGACTTGTCATCACCGACTTCAGGCACCTTTCTATCTACGCTTCATTATCATGTCGGGAGGTGCATGTTGGAGATTACACCTTTTCTGTGCAAGAAGCAAAGAAACACAAACTGCCTGGTTTGGGTTAAAGTCTGGTTATGCAGGTCTTTTAGATGAAACAAACATTGGGGGAAAAACATCCAAACTGGTCCATAATGACAGAGGCTTTCACACTAATAACCACATGAATAAACATTGTTTTGTTTTTTTTCGCAGAGGGGAATTACATGCACCACATATCCCCATGATGCCAGTTTCTGAGTATCTACATGTTCAGGATCTAAAACTTCTTTGACCTGGTGTCCATTATGAGTTAGATTAATAAAAACAGGACATCTTGGGTCTGTCCTGCTGTGATGTGGTGAGAACAGTGTTAATCATCCTAAACTGTTTTGCTGAGCTGGAAACACACCGGTGTCACATCCAGACTGTTCACAAATCCATCTGTCTGCACACCCTGTCACTTTAGTCGCTGTTGGAGTCTGGATGCATCCATGTCGTATTCAGAAAACTGGACCGAACAGAGTATGTGCATGTATATAATACATTATAGAGCCTAAATGTCATCTAAAATTAACTTTTAATTGCAACATAGCAAACTATTACATGATCAAAAACAAATTAATTTTAGCAAAAAAAGTCTCCGTTTTGAATGTCTGGGGTCACCTGAAATTTGTGACGTTAAAATGGGGTCACAAACCAAAAAAGGTTGAGAACTACTGGACTAAATGTTTAGAGGCCTGGAATTTGGCTTTTTTAGTAAACGTGAGCAAGAGATGAAAAAGGGGGTGAAACTTATAAAGCTAAGGCTAATTTACTGAAAACACTGACATCAACTGACACTGTCATGTTTAACACCACCAGTGTTGTTTGATAGCACTAATGTTTATGTCAAGTACAAACACTGTGGTGCCCTGTCCATACTAAAAGATATGTTCTTCCTCAGAGTTAAGAAAAAAAAAATCTATTCACACACCGACACAAAAATGCCTCTAAACTGGCCCAAACACTCTCAGACCACATTTGTGTTTCTGGTGCAGCTTCATTACACAAAGCAATAGTAGACATGAGACCAAAACCAGGCTGTAAAGACACTTCCGCTGTAAAGTTGGACATTTTAATATGGACGTTGTCTGGGGACTGACTCACTTTTAAAGCCTCAAGTGGACTTTTAAGGAACTGCAGATTGCAACACTTCAACATTCACTGCATCTTTCAACCTCAGAGGTTGATGATTGTGATTGGATAAAAGAGTAGTTGTCAGTTAGAAAAATGCACTTTTATGTGATTAATGTTGATTTAGTACAAAGATACGGTTTTATCTTAATTAGAAAATATTTAACCTCTCTTTCAATCGTTGATTTTAGTTTCTTGTCAAGAGGGTTATCACTTCCTTTGTTTTACTAACCAAGAAATTAATTAAATCTAATTTATACTTATTTTTATGCATCAGATGTGATTATTTTTATCCAGTTGGTCAAAATGTATTTGTAATTGTAAACCTTACGAACAATATTAGACATGGGCGTTCTCTTCTTTAATCGTCAGCTATTCTCTGCAAAACTATAATACCAGGGCCAGGGCTATGTAAAAGGTTTTTAACTTCACATTTTTGCAACAGGATGAAATGAAACAAATGAAATGATCCATTTTTTTGTTTGTTTTTTTTTTTTTAAATGTGGGGGTTATTTTTATTACTTAAATTGCAGTCATGTGTTTTGTTAATCTGTTAATGTTGAATATGCAGCGCTTTGTATTTTGTCTTAACATCCCGTGATCACATTGGAAATGAATGATTTCAATCTTAATTTTCCAATTATGAAAATATCTAAAAATGACTAAAGTTTCATATTTCATTGATTAGTTGCCATTATTAGATGTTTCCAACAATGGTTAAATTTGAAGAAATCTGCAATTTACCCACTGTAATGGTCTGTTTCATTTAGTGTCACATCACATTTACTAAGATTAAATGAGTAATGTTACTTGTGTCTGTTTTGCTAGATTTAAAGGGGTCATATTTTTCTAAACCCACTTTTATTAGTCTTTGGTTCATTTATTTGTGTATTTGGACCCTAATAGTTCATACAGTTTGAATTTGAACCCTCTATCTTTATATTCATTTTTGGCAAAAATCCAGTGGATTTCTACAACCCATTTTAATTCCTGCTTAATTTGTTGCGTCTATAACTAGTTACTTCACAACATTTGCAAATACCAGGTCAAGACTTCCAACAAACATTTCTCTAGTTTGACATAATTGTTCGTCAGCAGCAGCGGTTGTAGTCCATACTGAAAATATGTCCAAACTTGGAGCCAATTACCTAAAATGTTCAGTTGTTGGTTGAACGGGAGAGTGCAACACAGCCAACAACCTGGAGGGGGTGGGGCCTGAAGTGGCTCATGTGCATTTAAAGGGCCAGCGCTCAAAACCAACTGTCTGGTGTCATTACTCAGAAATAGGGTTGAAGATGGACCTGCTGAGTTGAATTAATGAAGAATTCAGACCCAAGCAGAGCATTTACAGTTTATGTAGACCACAGGGAAATGTTTGAAAATGCATAATTCCATTTAAAAAAGCAAAATATCACTCCTTTAAAAGGATATAATGTGACTGTAGTAAGGTGACACAGGTAAAGCTTGGCCACACCAGATTACACAGATTATGAAAATATCTAAAAATTTAAGATTTATATTTCATTGATTAGTTGTCATTATTAGATGTCTCCAACAATGGTCAAATTGTAAGAAATCTGCAATTTACTCCATTTAATGGTCCATTTCATTTAGTGTCACATTACATTTATTACGATTAAATGAATAATGTTACTTGTGTCTGTTTTGCTAGATTTAAAGGATATAATGTGACTGTAGTAATTAAGGTGACATGGGTAAAGCTTGGCTACACAAGTCAATATGTTCAGGGCTTTTAAAGGTTAAAGGCTTTGAAAGGTAGTAACAGAAGTGCTGGATCTGTAATGTATGAAAATTTAAAGTCTGTATTTATCTGTCATTTGGATTCTATGCCGTACCAGTCAATTAAAGAGTTTGAGGAAGTGTTGTTAATTTCCTTTCTGGCTTTGTTTTTATTTTTTCTGTGGCTGTGACTCAACAAATCCGATGACAAACTGGGACTAGATTCATCTGGACTAAAGACAGTGTCACAGGCCACACATGCACTCACAGGTAGGAAACGGCCTAATAAATAGAGGCAGGCACAGACTGTTCCTACGCCCATTAAACACACCATCAGATCCTTTAACAGTTCCCATGAACGGTGTTTAGTATGTGCAGGAAATACAGAAAACCTCCTGAACTGTGGGTTCGTTTCCCCTCCGTCCCTCCACCCTCTCGTCAGCTTTTGGAGGACAGACTTCATGCACAACACCTCCCGTAGAGGACAAAAAGGCGAAGCACCAGAGTACACTTTACACCTGCTTCCCTTCTTCATCTGTCTTCATTTTTCTGGAGGAGGCAGGATGTTTGGCTTGGCTGCGACCTGCTCCATGACTTAATCCCTGGGTGCTATTGTTAAATTTTTGGAGCAAAAAAATAATGAAAACCAAATGCGGCAGAGGGACCCCGGTTCAGGTTTCAGGGCCTGCGCTTTAACAACGCTGCGTTTCCAGCACGTCGAGGCCAAATAACTCACTTATGTTTCCCTTGTAACATTACGCCAAACATGAGATCTTTACTTTGTCAAATCTGGTAAGTATCAAACCAACTGTATCAATAGGAAAACAGTTTTAATAAGCATTCCCAGGCGAGGGCCGAGGAACACCTCTCACCTGGAAGCTATTAGAGCCGACAGGAAATGGAGGCAGAGATCGAGTGCTTCCCAATAATGTGTGTCCCCCCGGAGAGAGGAAATATGTAGATTCATCATAAAACATATCTGAGAGCTTGGACTGAAACAGAGGAGAGAAAATCAGCAAAGACAGCTGGGCACCTCCGACAAACATCTGCGGCTGCTGAGAGTGTTTCATCGCTCATGTCGTAGCATCGTCCTGACAGGCCGACTGTAAACACCTCCTGCAGATGGACGGCCCACGTACGCAAGACCAGGAACAACCCGGACCTCAATCCAGATTATCAGCAGTCTGGATTAATCCACAGGGGCCGTCCAATCTAGATTTAATTGGCTTTTGTTTCTTTTCTATTTTTTTTAGCTTTGGATTTATTTTCCACTTTCTGGTTTGGATTAATATGCACATTATTTTCATTATGGATTAATGTACAGATTATTTTTGTTTTAGATTAATGTAGAGATTCTTCACATTCTGGATTAATGTGAAGATAATTTTTTATTCTGAAATAAATGTATAGATTCTATGCATTCTGGATTAATGTGCAGATTATTTTCATTATGGATTTATGTAAAAAAATAACTCTTCACATTGTACATTAATGTGCAAATGATTTTTCATTTTAGATTAATAGAGATTCGTTACTTTCTGGATAAATGTGCAGATTATGTTTAGCATGGATTAATGTACATATTCTTTACATTCTGGATCTACGTGCATATTATTCTGACATTAGGTTTAATTTGCATTTTCTTAGTCTGGATAATATATCATTACTTCACATTCTGGACTTAAAGTGGAGAAAATATAAATTCTGCATTCACACGCACATTATGTTAATCTGGATTTAATGCGCATGTTATCTGATCAGGTTATCAAATACTGTGTTTATTACAAATTATTGCATATTTTTGTGGTTTCATTCATTGTAATGCAAATATACATACGTATATAATATGCATGCATATAAATATAATATACATATTTATACAAATATGTTTCTATACCCCAGATGTATACATGCGTGCACAGATATTTTACTGTAAGAATCTCTTACCAATAAACATTTTCTAAATGTTCTACTGTATAATTTTAGATGACTAATCACTTCTGAGATACTGATGTGATGGAGTACTAAATCAGAAGTACTACTTATTAAATTATAAGTAAAACATACTTAATTTATAACTTAATTATAAGATCATGATAGAGCTGGGCGATGTGGGAAAAAAATCATATCACGATAATTTTTGTTCATATCAGACAATATCGATATGCATCACGATATAAATCAAATCACTGTTTTTGTCAAGCTTAAATTTCCCGTTACTCAAAAGTTAGTTGTGAAGACATCAGAAGGTTATTTTTGATTTAAATATGATTTATTTCCTGTCAGGTTGAACATGACAGATGTGCTGAAGAACATAATACAACTGTTTCACATAAATAAAACAGGTACATATATTTAAAAATAAACTAAAAGTCTGACCAGCAGGCAAAAGCTTTCAAGTTTTAAAAGAGAACACAAACAAAACAGACCATCTTCACCAAACAGTACTGGGAGTATGTACGTGGGGGTGTGTTCCTTAACTGCTGTAACTGGCGTACAACCAAAAGTGAAACTTAAGGAAAGCTGAGTCTTTGTATTCTTCACAAAGGCTACATGTATTCGTTCAGTACACCTCTGTATTGTATTGAAGGCCCCAAACCAAACAGTTCACACCCTTACTTTTAAGCAACCCAGTCGCCGGAGTTCTCAGTCACATTTTCTTCCGAGGGAACACTCATTACCTCCCGCTGCAGCCCAAACATCAGTGTGTGTGCTGGGGCTGCTCTCATGCCTGTGCTGTGTGCATCAACCTAACCTGACATGGCTCTAGTGTGACTGGTTCAGTGCGGTCCTACTTAATTATGATTGGCTGTCCTTATGTCTGTCAAAACATGGACGAATGAATTCTATCGAAATTGTACCGCACATGTCTCAGTTATATCATTATCATTTTAACGCCCAGCCCTAGATCATGTTAAACAAAGTCATATTTTGCTAAACTTTTTACTTAACTTTTAATTTACTCTTGCTTCATGTCTTTGCATAAATGGACTTTCAAACATTTGTTTTCAGTTTAGTTGGGTTATTCCCTCCGTTTACTGAGAGATTTAACCTGCGTCCTTCACATTAGCCTGCATTAATACAGGCGAGGCGAATCATGAAGCAAAGTTTCCTCATGTCCATTGAAATTCCTGAAGCAGAGCGATCATCATCACTACGGTCTCAGAGGCCGAAATCAGTGTTAATAAATCAATCCCCAGCCTGGGTGAGCTCTCCGTCTCTCCCTCAGCTGCTTGCTAAACAAATGGATTCAGCATGTTTAATGAGGGTGGGGGAGGCGGAGGTAACTAATACCTGTAATGATCTCAGCAGACTCGAACTCTGGCACCTGCCCAGAGCGAGCGGTCGGGGAGATGTTTTGGACAGCGGGATGAAGATCCTCTGCTAGTGTGGCAGATTTACGGCCGAGCTCTGAGAGGTAAAAGGCCATGAATCAGGAGGGTGGTGAAACGGGCCACACACTGACATCACAGCGCTGCTGACGTCTAAAACCCCGGTGGTCTGAGGTGTTTGGAGGTGTCTGGGGTAAACGAAGGTGATGATACGAGCAGATGATGATCCAGAAGATGGACTGTCCTTGTGTTTGTCATCAGTCGGAGTATTTAAAAACAGAGATGGATACTCAATATGTCAATACAAACTAGAGTCGCACATAAAAACACTCGACTCACAATCACGGGACAGTAACCACGGCTGGAAATGGAAGTCAGCAGAAGTACTCGCACCAGAAACAGCTGCTCACATCAGGCTTAATACTCTGGGTCTAAGCATCGTCATTGCCTTATGGTGTTTTTTGGCCACAATGACTGCCTTCTCACATGCCCAGTGTTGTGCAAATTACTGAAAATTACTCATTTGTTAGCCTGACATAACTAGTTACATGTCACACAGTCTCTATATCCACCTTCTTCGGGTGCAGTGATTCGTTTTCAGTCAGTGGAGCTGGCATTCCCTCCTCTGCAGTTTCCATTGGCCACTATTCCACTATTTTCACACAAAAAAACACATAGAACAAGCCTATTTAACTTTCTTTTTTATAGCTGCATTATCAGTTTAAGTGGAGGTGTTCCAGTTTGGCTTTACTTTTAACTCTGTGCACATAAATGGACTGTTCTGTAGTTGGGTGCAGTGACCTGATCTCACCTCTTCAAGTGGTTGGATTCAGAATAGTCACTAGATTTTAATGATCAAATGTTCTCGGACATGGCACAGACTGCTTGGTGTGAATGAGGTGTAATACTGCTGATGACAACTTTATATGCCGGGCTCCAAAAAGGCCTACAAATACAAAATTAATGTAAATTTTCTAGGAGTAAATCTGGTCTCATTCACTTTATTTAGACTCTCTAATAAGTGTACAGATGGTCCTCCTGTTAATTATTCCTCCGATGTCATGCTTTTCTTGACAGTGTCCTGCTGAGTTGGAATTTCAGAGTTTGCTTATTGAATATTGCTTTTTTTTTCCTGGCAGACAGCTCTACTTTAGTTTTTGGTTAATATGTTACACTAACAAGAAAATGAAATGATTCGGTCATGTTTACCCCTCTTATTTAACTAATGTTTAATATTAGCACATCCATTATACTTCACTGCTCCACCATATCATCTGAATATTCACTCCTGACAATATAAAACTGAGATGGTGACAGCCAAAGCACAAACTAAAACTAACAGATAATCCACTTACATACACAGTCTCTGCTCACAGTTGATGAGTATATAACGTTTTAATATTTTGATCACATTTTCCAAACACCAATCAATATTTTGCAACGACAAATGAAAGAGATCACCTCTAAATACCACATATTTTAGTGATGGCAAAGTTAAAGGTCAGAGTTAGGGTTGAAATTAAGATTCCCATACTGCCTGTATATCTCCTTATATGTTGTATATATTTCTTTTAGCTTTTTTTGTGTGTATAGATAGATAGATAGATAGATAGATAGATAGATAGATAGATAGATAGATAGATAGATAGATAGATAGATAGATAGATAGATAGATAGATAGATAGATAGATAGAGATAGATAGATAGATAGATAGATAAAAAAATTATACTTTATTTTTATTTGTTTTATCAACAGACAATACAACACAGAAACTAGGAGTCATTGGTTGAACACAAAAATATTTAAATGACATACAGTAGTAATTATGCATTGCTTTGTTTATAGTCCAGCCATTTTCTCCAGCGCTTTATGAAGAGATGTTCCTTGAGACGTAGGTAATAAGTCAGTCTTTCTGTAGAGTAGATTTCCTCTATTATAGCCACTGATCCTCACGGGGTGCATCAATTTTGAGCCAGTTTCTTGTAATGGCCTTTTTGGAAGCAATTATAAGAATTTTAAAGAGGTATTTGTCTTCTTTCTCTGATACATCTTCAGGTAGCAGTTCCAGCAAGCTTTTTGTACATTTTAGTATTTCTTTGTACATTTTTGCATATTGTCAATACTTTTCAGTATATGTTATCAGTATAATTTTGTGATATTTTTAAAATCTCTATGCACTTTAATTGTTTTGCTGCTTAATAAGAAACAGAGCCAGTAGACTGATTTTAATTGTTCCTGCAACACTGACAATAAAGATCTATTCTATTCTATTCCATTCCATTCCATTCCATTCTATATAGTATAAACAATATTAGCAGCTGCTGTTTGCAGGACACTCCATCTACCGTAACCTGTGAACTTCACAGAATTCTTCTCCATAAATATAAATGTCCTCCATACCATTATACTTCATAATAATGAGTTTTAAGAGGGAAAAAAAATCTAAACTGAAAGTTCTGGTTCTCAGCTGGAAACACTGTCCAAATGTCCAATAATCTCCAACTGAGAGACTGACATGAATGGTTTTTCCTATCATCAACCACCTTAAAAACCTCAGGGAGCACTTGTTAATGCCACTGAGAAACTTGAACAGAAAGCATTTTCAGATCACAAAGTACATCCTTAATACACCACCTGAATGAAGTCTTATTCTGAATCACCTCAGGGGAGTAGTTTAATGCTACTGGAATTGCCCGACATGCTTCAGAAATGCGTCCGTTAACTTTGTCAAAATTACCATTTTCAGAGTGCAATCCAGTAGCCTCACTACTCCACCACTGGAGACCATTAGCAACCAGAGGAAAAAAGTTTTGAAAAGAAGCTGAAAAACCTGAGGGAGCACTTATTAATGTTATTGGAACCTCCTAAACAGTTTGGAAAAATGTATGAAAACCTGTCTAAAATGAACAGTTGTTGGAGCCCATACGAGCATCAACTTAGTACTCCACCATCCGAAGAGATTAGCGACTACCCAAAAAAAAAAAAAAAAAAAAAAAAAAAAAAAACACAACCTGAAACCCATCTGGATGCATCTGTTAATGTTGTAGAGAAAAACCATTTTCAGACTCTGCCACATGGGATGTACTCCGTTGGAATAATCCTGCCATTTGGTGATTATTTCAGTTTTCAGTCTCCTCCTCTTCTGCTATTTGTGTGTTATTCCTCAACAACCTCACATTTTAACAAAAGACATACAACATTGTGTGTAGGATTATCTTTTGCAGGGATTGAGTTGTTCTAATACAACAGTTCACTTCCCCATGTGCAAATTCTTCCAACACTGTTTTGCAAAGACACAGTCGCTGCTTCTTGTGTTTTAGCTCTAAAATACTTATCTTTCCACCATTGACCAAAAACATCTACTGATCTCAAATGTTTAACAACGTCTGATCCACTAATCCTACCAATACATGTAAATAATTGTTGTACAATACAGTTTATCATCTTTTCATGGTCATCAGATATGACCCATTTGGACGTTCAGAGGCTCTGTAGTTACCATGGAAACACCGTCATCTTCTACAACATTGATTCACCGGTAAAACCCATGGAGTTGGATCAATGACAGTGGATGGACACACTGGGTTTTACAGTCAATGATATATTTTGCAGAAAATGACACTTTTTCTTCAGTTTTGTTATAACTGAGCTTTTACAGACATCTACATAATCAATAAATTACATATAGAAAAACACCTGATTTTCACTGGAAAAAAAAGGCAAAACGCATATACAATGGAAAAAATTACCCACAAACTGCGACTACAAGAAGCACTAATGGACAAAAAAAATGGAATAAATTGACTGATTACAAAACCTGGAATGATCTGGACTAAATAATGTGAATGTAGTGTCGTGTAGTGTACCCAAGCAAGGTTTGTTTGTTTTTTGTTGTTTTTGGTGTCTACGTGCTTATAAAATTTCAATGAAAACTTAAGTGGAAAAAAAAGGAAAAAAAGGCAAAATGCAAAGGATAATATTATAATAAACTTTGATAAATCACTGAAAAAGGTTAAATGTGAAGAAAATTTCATTTGAAAGTCGCCATAAAAATAGTTGTAGGTCTTTAAGGGTTAAAGTGACACAAATCCCCCCCCCCCTTATTCCAGAATCATAGTGGACTGGGACTTTCCCCAGCACCTGTGTAGGGCTATCAAAGTGTGGTTAAAGCCTTACTACTCCACTACCAGAGCCTTTAAGCAACCACCTGAAAAGGTCTGACAACAAAACAACCTCCTAAAACACTTTATAAACATATGAAAACCTGTCCAGAGCACACCACTATTACAACACCACTACTGGAAACTGCCTGAAGTCTTATAATGAACTTAAACAATCTCAAAGAGAACCCGTTAATGCTACTGAAACCTCCTAAAACATCTCAGAATCATTAAAAACCATTTTAATGAATATGTAGTTTAGCCGTGCTACTCTATTGGTGACCTCGTAAAAAAGCTTCACAAACAATCTGAAACACCTCTGGGATGGTTCTGCATATTAACATGAAGAGATAAACAATCCACATGAATAAACAAAAATATCATCATCATCTCTTTTGGCATCTTCATAGTTTGTCTTGTCTTTATGCATCTTTAATCCTTCATCATGAGTTAAAAACAGAAGAGCTTAAAGTCTCTAAGTTATTTATCAGAGATTAAAATTCTACAAGAAGATACAAACTGTGACAGTATGAACTGAATGAGGCTAAAATAAACTGTGTCATCAGTTGGACACCTCCAGAGTGATGTATTTTTGCCCTTCAGTTCAATTTAGCATCAAATTTATCTGATAGTAAGTAATGATGTTAAAATTTACATCTGTAACGGAGCATGTATGTTTTACAGCAGAGTCAGTGAGTTTCCTTCTAAAAACTTTTATTTCATGATTTTGCATGATTTTGCATTTGATTTGTGTTCACCCCAGTGGGTAGATACTCCTCATTTTACGTAATTTTATTGCTGCCTTTATTATTCCTTATATTTATTTTACTGTTATAATGAAAATATTTTATTAGTGCTGTTATTTGCTTTATTTTATGGATCCACCCTTGTGTGCATTTGAAAAACGGCCCTAGATCATTTTAACAATGAGCTCTTTAACTGTTTCTATGCTGATTGTGTGACTTCCCGTTTGGACCTGAATACATATTAATACTAATCAGGTCAGTACATATTCGGTATTTGTTAACATCGGACCTCTGAGTGCTCCTCTGAGGTCTTCGGGGTACGAGTGTTTGTTTTGGGATGACTGTGCCTCAGCGCTGGTATCTGGGTAAGAATTCAGCGTAGGAGTGACTCCGAATGGTCCGTTTGTCCCAGCAGCCCCCTAAGATGTCTCCAGAGAGCAGACGATTATGTATAAAGGCTTCAAGCAACAGCATCAGGGGCACAAATGGATTCTGGGGGCAACTGGCTCCCGTCCATTATCCACTCAAAGACGGCCTCTGCAAATAATCTTCCTCGCTGTAAGTAGTTGATTAGATAATACGGCCGCGAAGCTCATGTAGGAGACGCATCGTTCTGTGATTTTGGGCTTTCCATTATGGACAACAGGTGATGTCCTTCAAAGCCAAGGACCGTTTACGGCAGCACATCGGGCGTCCACGGGGAGCGTGGAGGTTAGAGCCTGCACTGCACGGCTGTTTGGACGTACATTACCTTTAATGCAGCACTCGACGTCGTCAGGGGGACGGAGGGGCTGATGGAAATGCAGGAGTCAGGTGCATCGCAGGAAGATGAGCATGTTTAACCTCCAGTCTCCTGATCAACAGCTGTAGATACAACACAACAAAGACTCACAATGAAAACAAGATCGGCCCCGAAGTGGCACTTTGTTCATATTACTGGGTCATTTACATTAGATTTGATTAAACCGCATGAACTGAAACAAATACTGAGACAATGAAATCCAGTTACAACCAGAGTAGATGTGTAACATACAGCAGAAAATGTAAACTTCAAAATGTATGCACATAAACACACAGGTCTACATAGAAAGCAAAACGTTTCTCATATTTTTAACTTGACGGTCTGAGCCTCTTGCACCAACAATTTTTGAGACATTATTTTGCAGATGTCTGCAGCTCCGCAACACGCACAGAGGTATTATAGCGTAATTGTTTGCAAATGTGTGTAGTGTGTTGTGTGGCTGTATCTCAACCTGTGTGAATGTAAACAGATGTGTAAATGTATAAAACAATGTGTAAATGATCTGTAAATGTATACTGAGATTCATAATTTTACACAGATGTGTAAATGTTGAGACAATTGTATAAATTCCTAAACAGATCTGTAAATGTGTACAGACACATCAATGCCTTCAGTCTAAATATTTGGTCTGAGAAGTAGAAATTTTGTCATTTGTGTTATGACAGGCAGTAAAAATAAGATGCAATTTGTAACTAGATATGTACTTGTTTATTACAAAAAACATTTTCTAAGTTTTTTCAAGTTTTGTGGAAACTTAAAATGTCAGAAAACTGTGAAAATTTTAATGTGACAATGTCACAACCCAAAGACGCCAAACACAGGAATCAGAGAATTGTGACTGTTTTTTCTAAACAAATCAAACTGCTCAATCAGTTGAAAAACAACTGATGACTGACAGCTTCATCTTTGCAGCTCTACAGTACTGAAGGGATATATTGTGTTGAAATGTGAATAATAGTGAATTAACCAAGTTCAGATCATTTCATGTTCACTGCAAATGTGCCCTCCACCACCCCCATATCACATCATGTATATGTACAATCACTATGTAAATATGTAAATAATTTTATACTTAAATCTTTATACTTTTAAGAACGTTTATTTCTACCTGCCTTTTCTTTTGCACTGGTGCGATGCATATTGCTGCTGTAAACTGTTGAATTTCCCCATCGTGGGATCAATAAAGTCTTATCTTATCATCTTATCTCATGGAATTACAGTGTATTAGTTTAAAATTTCAAATTACACATATTAGGATGAAATACATTTTCCAATACCAGTTTATTTAATACAATTCACAAGCAAGTATTGGTACTCTACAATGAGGTACTGGTACTGTGCTCATCTGTGCACAGGTATTCTTGGATTTTATTAAAATGCTCATTGTGTAATCCTTTATACTGTACTATGTTTATCACACAACTTAGCTTGAGTACACTAAACCAGGTAATAGCATTAATATGTAACTATCACTAAAAAGAGAGATCAGATGAAATATTTGATTTTAAATTAGGAAAAAACTTCAGTGATGAGGATTGAGAGGTTAGTTTAGTACATCTAAACTAAACCTTGTGTATTGACAATAATTCATATTATAATAAATTAACTGATAAAAAGCAGAAGCTGCAACACTGTGGTAATTCTTCCACATTAAATAATTATAGGACATTGATTTACTTGATATGTTGAAATGAGTCATACTGCATAAAACATACTTTTCCTTTTTTGACTTTGATTTAATATCTGAGTCTTTCTCCAAACTGCCAAACTAAAAAGAGTTTTCAAAGTGGGTTAGAGCCGTTTATGAATTGGCATCATCACATGTCCGTATTATCTCTGTGCTCTGATATTTTTGTGGCATGTTAACTTTGATTGCGGCTCTAACTGAGTCGAACCACGAAGAGTTTCCAAACATTACCTCATGATGAGAAGAAAAGTGCTGCTTTGATTTCAGAGATAGCAGACAAGCTGAAGTTGCATCACAGTCTTATTAAGGCTGCATAGATTTACACCACATCACACCACTTTTTACAAGACAGCTGATGAGATTCAAGTATCCTCGCTCACAAAGCAGCATATAAATATTTACCTGCAGTGCGTCTGATTCCATCTGTCCGGCTCGGCTGCTGCTGCCCTCGTATATTTCCCTCTGGGACCTATGAAGATGTAGCAGAGATCCGGGCTGACCGAGACTCTTATTAAAACAATGAAGCTCATAATTATCCTGGAATTCCAAAGCAGTGCTATAGTCGTAATGAGGCCACACAGGAGCCAGCTTATAAAGAATGAATGTAATAAATAAGCCATTAGATGGGCAGTAAAAAGAGCAGCATATAAAAAAAGACAACAACACTGAAATGAGTTCAGACAGGTCTTGTTGTCTCTTGATGAGCACTTGGAGAAGTTTCTATTTTCAACCTTTGACAGAGTTAAACTTGAACCAAAGACAGGGTCGAGTGGTGGGTTAAAACCTTCAGCAAACATCAAAAACATCCCAAAAATCCCACTTCAGAGCACTGAACAGGTGGACAAGGAGTAATGATAAAATGGTTCCTCTGATAAGTCATTTAAGATGTTTACCCACTGAACACTGCATCCTGGTCTTTTCTTATGGCTGCCTGTTCATGTAAATGTTAATTTTACGTCTTATCTTAAAAACCAATCACTTAACATGAGGACAAACTACTTTTTTGCAGAGAGAGACAGGATATGTAGTTCAATAAATACAAGTAAAACGCCGATAACATTATCAATGGCTCTGTGGATTATGATGTACAATTGATTGTCAAATTGTAATCTTTGATTTTAAGAAAAACAAGATTCAAAGGAGTTGTTAACATATAAATACAAGTTTGTCTTTTAAGAGTGTCTACTATATGGTGCTAAGGAAACAGATTAGGTTCACGTTTGTTTTTTGTTTTTTTTACATATTTAACCCCTTAAAGATGTAGAACCATTTTTGCAGCTCCTTCCAGAATATTATTTCTCGATACTTAGCCTTTGCCAAGTGATTTCTCACCATTTATTAAAATAATATCCTCTGCATTTTACATTTTTCAGTGAAAATCAGGCCTTTTCATGCATTTAATTTACTGTTCATGTTACTATTCATATAAGCTCAGGGTAAATTCAGTGGTTATTACATCAAAACAAAAGAAAAAGTGACTTTTTCAGCAAAATATATCATTAACTAAATATAAAACAAGTGTCTCCATCCACTGTCATTGATCCAACACCATGGGTTTTACTGGCAAATCAATGTTGCAGAAGATGACAGTGCTCCCATGTTCACTACGTAGCCTCTGTATGTCCAAATGGGTAATATCTGATGACCAAGAAAAACTGACAAACTACATTTTACCTCAATTATTTACATGTATTGATACTGACTGTGGTCAAACCAGCCCCTAACGTTTTTCATGTGCACTATTTATCTGATAATTACAGTAAAGTAAGTTGGCTAAAATGGTTATAAGGCTATTTTTAATATGAAATAAAATCTTTTTCCTCCATAAGTATTTCACAAATCCCCTCCAGGCTACAAAAGTGTTTTTGTCTGAAATAGTGTAAAATACTAAATTCAATGACGAATAAAATAAATTTTCCCAATAACTTCCTCATGAATCTAGTACATTTGGTATTAGTACTTCATATATTATTAGGACAAACACTATGAACTACTTTTATTATGTACTTTTGGAGTAATCATACTCCAAAATCCCCTACAGGCTACAAAAGTGTTTTCGTCTGAAATAGTGTAAAAGACTAAACTCAATGATGAAAAAAATTAATTAAAAGTACCTCATGAATTTGGTATTTTTGGAAGTATGATTACTCCAAAAGTACACAGTAAAAGTAGTTTATAGTGTTTGTGCTAATAGAATATGAAGCACAGATACCAAAAATACCAAATTCATGTGATACTTATTGGAAAAATTTATTTTATACATCATTGAATTTACTCTTTTACACTATTTCAGAAGAAAACGCTTTTGTAGCAGTAGTAGTAGTTGTTTTGTAGTACTTCATAATGTTTGTGCCAATAGTACTATGAAGTATTAATACCAAAAATACCAGATTCGTGAAATACTTATGGAAGTCAAAGATTTTATTTCATGTTTAAAATAAAATAGCCTTAAAATCATTTTAGCCAACTTACTTAACCGTAATTATCAGATAAATAGCGCACAGGAAAAACACTAGGGGCTGGTTTGACCACAGTTAACAAATGTACTGTTTCAGACTAAATGCAGCTACAACACACCAAATAAATAAATAAATAAATAAATAAACATACATATATACAATTTTCATCTCCACCTAATAAAACCACAGTAATTAGGATGAAAAGCACCAGGAAATCATGGGTTAATTACCCTCGGTTACGAACAGGTTAGCTAGATTCTGTTAATTAGCCGTGGTTAGCCAGCTACATTATGTTAATTAGAGTTAGCTAAGTAGCTAATGTTAGCTGCTCAGTCCTAGATAGATGTTAGCTCATTTGCTGGGATTAACTTTCCAATGATGACCATTTCATTTGTTTTTAATCTGTGACAGTAAATTCTTACCTTTATATGGTGAGATTTTTACTGTCGTCAGTGGAAGTGGATCAGAACCAGCTGAACCCAAACATTAGGTTGGCTGGTGTTTGTCTGGGACACAGACAACAGGTGCAGGTGATACAGTGATTAGAACAAACAGGAAGTGAAGAGATACGACAGGTAAACCTTTCAAAATAAAACAGGAAACACAAGTGGAGAGAAAACTAGTGATGGGACTGTTGGCTCTTTGAAGGAGCCGTTCCACAGACTGGCTCTTTAATGTTTTTTGCATTCTTTTGAAACACCAATGTTTTAATGACTCAATAGACTACATGTGATGATTGACATTACATTTTAAAGGTGTTTAATTGGCGCGGCAGTAAATATTATCTTACTGTAAAAAAGAAAAGTTAGTTCAAATGTGAGGGCTGAATCCATGACATGAGAGGTGACATTAGACAAATGATGGAATTTGACAAAAAAACATCACAGTACATTATGTGGACTAGTCTGTAGCCTAAAAATGAAGAAGAAAATAAAACATTTTCTCATGAAATAACATTTTATTCTCCTCAAAACAAGAACGATAATATCACTGTTTGTGGAAATGTGATGAGATTCAAAAACTCTGGAATTCTGTGTTGAAATATGTTTCCCAGATTACATCTTGTCCGATACCTGTATGTCCTAAATTATGTATACTGGGCATTTATCCTGTAAACTGCTCTTTATCTGCTAAAGAAAGAAAAATGGTTGATTTATGTTTATTACAAACTAAGCGGTGTATTGCTTTGTGTTGGAAAAATATTGGTCGCCCCTCTTTTGACTTCTGGTTAAATAATTTAACCTCAAGTTTGGCTCTTGAGAAACTGGCATATACGGTTAAAAAGAGAACTTCGGAATTCTATAACATTTGGAAGATGGTTTTGGATTTAATTAAGAGTGGTGATAATGAAGGGGTAGTGAGTAAGTGACAAATTGGGACATTTTGTTCGACGTGGGAATGTACATGTATAGTATTATTTCAACTTTATACCTAAGTTTTCTTTATTATGTTATTTAATCAGCTGTTTCTATGTAATGCTGTCAGATTAATGTTTGTCACATCTTTTTGAGATTTATTTTATTTATTTTCATGTTATGTATTTATTTTGCTTTATTTATATATATTTATTTTCATTTATTCATTTATTTATTCATGTATTTATTTTTTCTCTGCCGTGTTCAAGATGTTCATGATGTTTAAAGTTTTGTATGAATGAAAAATAATAAATAAATGTTTATGAAAAAAAAAACTAGAACGATAAATGTGTATAAACATACGGAAAAAACTGCACAAAACACAACAGTAATTAATCACTGCAATTACTTAAATACCTCCTTTTTCTTTGGCTCATTACTCACAGGTGGTCACTCACTCTCAGACTTTTCTATGCTCACTTCTTGCTTCAATCTGTTTTGTTTTTTGTTTTTTTGCTAACTTCTTGCCATCAGACATGCACAGTGCACAAGCACTCTTTTTTTTCTGCTCGAACATTCTCCTCTTGCCCAGTGCCTCCCCAGTGATGCTAAATTGACAGGCAATCGGATACACCCTCCATAAAAAAAATGTAAAAATAAAAAATAAAAATGAACGGCTCTTTACAAGGACTCAGTTCCCATGGTTCATTTCAAAGAGCCGTTCAAAAGATTCGATTCGTTCGTGAACGTCACATCACTAGAGAAAACTGAAAAAGAGCCTGAATGCAGAGAAACAAATACAGAAGGAAAGACCAGGATGTAAGCCTGCAGGAAAAGTTTCTAGATGTGTAGTTTTTAACTCTTCACTCCAAAATCAAACAGAACCCTTTTTTTGCTTCGTATTTCCTTGACATTTTATGGAAACTTGGCCACTAAGAGCTTTAAGACACCTTTTCTCCATGGTCCAACCTCCATCACCATCTGTTTCATCTTGTTGCATCTTTTATGTTTTCATCCACTTTTGTCATGTGTGATATTCATTAAGGTCGTTTCATTTAGGTTGATGTTGTTTTGTTTTTGTGAAGTCATCCAGTGATACAAAATAAAAATGATGGATAATTCCCCTGAATGTTTTAAAACTAAAGCAAACAGCCTGTTTTTAAAATGGAAGGGAGAGAATGGACTTTTATTTGTGTTAAAATGTAGGCAGTAAAAGTAAAAAGTTGTCAGAAAAATATATACAGTAATGAAGATATTTGTATTTTGCTTGTTTTCACCTCTGTGGTAGTAGAACTATTTCTATGGTTTTCTATACATTGAACATTTACTAGATGATTTATCACCACTTATTGTAAAATAATCCTTTGCATTTTTAATTTTTTCAGTGAAAGTCATGTATTTTCCTTTATTTAATTTAGTTTACATCATCAAAGATCAGAGTAGATTCAAATGCTGTTATATTAGAACATAGAAACAACAAAATATATCATTAACTGCATGTAAAAAAAAAAAAAGTGTCTCCAACCACTATCATTTGTCAAACTCCATAGACTCCATACACTTACAATGTTCATCAGATATGACCCATTTGGATGTTCAGAGACTCCATAGTTACCGTAGAAACACCATCATCATCTACAACATTGATTCACCAGTAAAACCCATGGAGTTGGATCAATGACAGTGGATGGACACACTGGGTTTATGTTCAGTTATTGAAATATTTTGCTGAAAAACTCACTTTTTCCTCAGTTTTCTCTCTTCTGATAAAATACCTTTTATGGTCGGACAATATCCCATAAAGACCCAGTGCAACTTATATGGCAGTTTCCAAATTAATTTTTCTCTGCATTGAACTTTTCTTAAGTGATTTATCAGCATTTATTTTATATTATCCTCTGTATTTTGCATTTTTTCAGTGATAGTCATGTATTTTCCTATATTTCATTTGTTGATCATGTTAATGTTAATTAAAACTCAGATTAAAGTTGATGGTTATTACAGATACACATATAACAGAGAAAACTGAAGAAAAAGTGACTTTTTCTGAAAACTATACCAATAACTGAACATAAACCCAGTGTGTCCATCCACTGTCACTGATCCAACTCCATGGGTTTTACTGGTGAATCAGTGTTGTAGAAGATGACGGTGTTTCCATGGTAACTACGTAGCCTCTGAACGTCCAGATGGGTCATATCTGATGACCATGAAAAGAGGATAAACTGTATTTTACACCAATTATTTACATGTATTTACAGGAATAATGGATCAACAGGTATTAAACATTTGAGATCAGTTGATACTTTTGGCTGCTGGCGGTTGTTTGGGTTTTTATGGGATATAATCTCAGCTTCTTCCTCCTCCATTTTGGTCATAAAGTGTTGTTGAGGGGCCACAACAAAGTAGTTGTACATTGTGTGACTTTCTTTTTTTTTTTTGGTTGGCTTATTGCCTTTGACATTCTGGAGTGTTCTCCTTAGATTTGTGGTTTTGTCTTTGCCTTTTGTTCATTTTTATATTTTTATTTTATTCCTACTTATGTTTGAAATAAAGTCATCATTATCATTACCTTTGAATTTACTCTGATATTTTATGAACATCTACATGACCAGTAAATTAAATACAAGAAAATATATGAATTTCTCTTAAAAATGCAAAATGCAGAAGATAATATAATAAACTGTGATAAATTACTTAAGAACAGTTTAACATAGAGAAAAAAAATTCTCTGGAAATTGCCAAAAACATAGGTCTTTACAAGTGAAACCATATCAATCTGTAATATTTGAAAGATTTTACTGTAATGACCCTGTTGTGTATCTAGTCTGGTCTTGGTCCAGATTTGACTTCATTTCATCCTGTGTTTTAAGTGAGATTCATTTTAAGGAGCTTTTGTTAGAGTTGTAATAGAAAACACAGCACTAACACAAGTTTTCCTGATGTATCCTCAACCATTAACACTGTTTGTTTGTAAATCCAATCTGTATTAAAATGAGATTAAGCCCTTTAGTGCGGCTGTTTTAAAACAAAAATCCTGCTTCTGCCGCTAATTTAAGAATGCTTCCTCGTGTGCCGTTGTGAATTGTTTGAAATTAAAAGGGAATACTGATAAGATGCTAAAATGTTTTCTCTGGAAAAACAATTTAAAATATTTGTCTATCCCCACCAAAGAGCCTCGGTGGTCTCGGGCTGTTGCTGTTTATTATTTATCATGAACACCAAACCCCCCGAAGAGCCGACAGGAGCCGACTGCGTTACCCAGAATACCCGTCAAATCCAACAAGGCCTTCACAGCTCCATCAAGACACACACGGCAGTGAAAATTGTCCTTTTTTTAACGGCTGCTTTGAAGTAAAAAGAATTATCATATCGCTGGAAGTATTAAAGTTCCCCAGAAGGAACCCTACAGTTTTATTAGTTTTACGGCTGCTGTCTTTTTACAGATTTGACCGCCTTCCTGGAGCAAGTATAACACCAAAGTTAATGGCTAACGGAGAGAAAGTCAAAGGAAAACTTGGCTGATTATAGCTATAACTCCTGCAGATACTAATTACCAGTGGCTGTAAAATAAGTCAAACTGGTCATCCTAATGAGTCCACCAGAGACCGATTGTTAAACTCCATTAAAAAGATCTATTTTCCTTCTCCTTTTTTATTTGTGTTTTTTTCCCGCTCCACTGTCAGCATCATCTTATCAAGTGTATCCAAACAAACTCCTGTTTAAAGGTCATGACGCCGCATCCTCCCGAATCCAGTAATTAATAGGAAATTACGGCTGACATAAACATTAAAAGTCTTATTTCTAAATGCTGAGAGAGAAATCCGCTTCATTAAATGTTGTGTGTGAGGAAATAGTTTACCTGGAACTGTTAAGGTCACACATGACTCACCTGAAGTGAGGCGTTCACGGTGAAATGGATTTTACAGACACTGGTTGGACTCTTTAAATAACTTAACACTGGTTTAATAGAACATTGGTCTTTCATTAAGCCACTCCGCATAATTAAATATGTATAACCTATATTAATGAGTAACTGAAGAGGCTCAGACAGATGAAAACTGCTCATTCATATCTCACTACACTCTTATCAGTGGAACAAAAAACAAAACTGAAAGAAATATAAATATATGTACAAGCTGAAGGAAAACTGCTTTTTTTCACATTTATTCTACCATTGTTTTATAATTTATCCCCAACAATGCAAGTACATCTCCATGTAATAGCATTTGTTTTTAGTTTTACTAGTGTTTGGCAAAAATTGTTTTAATTTTTTTTTTTTTTTGGATACTCCATGTGACCACTTAATCTCAGTTGTTTTATTGCTCTCAAAAATTCCTGTGTATTGTATTTTATTTCAACTTTAAGCAGTGTATATGACTTTTTTATATTGTCATTGTTCTAATTTCAATAAAAAAAAGAGCTAAAAAAAAAAAAAAAAAAAAAAAAAAAAAGCTCTGTTTCCATGTAGACAAGAGGAACAAATGTAGAGGAAAATATCTGCTTTACAGAATACCTGCATCAGTGTAGACGAGGCATCAAACTGTCACATTTCAAACAACTGTTGCTTATTCCACTCACATCTGTCAAGAAAAAAATAATCAGAATCTTATTTAAATTTGTTCTCTCTCTGATATCCACTCATAACGAAACTATGACGCACTCATGGATCACAAACCAGCAGAAAACTGGTCCTAAGTAATGACACTAATATCTACTGTATGAGAGTGAGAGTCAATAAATTCATCAGCAAAATTAAATTAGATTAAATTACAGAGAATGTCAACACTAACAGCATGATGTTGGCATTAATAGAATTAAACCCACTTGAGCTGAAGTGGCCTCGTTTCAGTAAATACAGTCAAATGAATTATCAGTTCAGTGTTTACCACACAGATACTCAACTTATATTAACAACATATTTGCCGTTATTACCTCTTCATCTAATTTGATCTGTATTAGTCTCATCATATACTGAAAATATTGCATCAGGTGACAAGAAAAGACTTATTTCCATTTTTTTAAAAATAAACATACTGTGTATATTTGTTGATTTGTGGGTTTGTCTTTAGCTCAATCAGAATGTCAGAGCTTTGTTAACCCTATAACACCAAACGTATCATATTTGATGCGTGAGTTCTGAAGCCCTTGACATGATCAGTGTGATATTTTTTTTCTTGATAAACCTAATGTATACAATTAGATATATGCAACACACCAATAATCCACCAGGGGGGAGGAATTCATTCACCAGAGATCTTTCCAGTGACACAACAAGATTATCGTTAACGACAAAGTATGCAGAATTTTGCCAGTTTTGAAAAGGTATTACCAATTTGTTAGACATGTTTGTGTTATATTATGTTTTTATTTGTTAAAAAATAAGAATATTTGAGCACTAAAACCCGATGGATCAAATATGATACAAAACTGAAACTCATACATGGAAATTGATATTTGAAAAAAAAAAAAAATTGGTTGTTCAGAAAGACCAATAAAGCAGTTTCAAAGAACTGGAATTTTCTGTCATTGATTTAATGGTTCAGGCTGTACAGGGTTGAAGGGGTATCTGTAGTGAATTTTCTTTGGTAGCTATTTCAAAAGATCACACATAATACTTTTGTCAGGTCACTTATGTTATCGCCCGTTGTCAAGTACTAAGTCACTGCTCCGTCAGTCAGTCATGGTCAGTGACATGTTGCCTCCTTCATGGGTTGTTCCAGCACCAATACTGACGCAGACTTGTTATACCGTCGGATTACCTAGGCTTTGGTGGACTGGTCTCCGACCCCTTGCAGCAGTCATCAGACTAAGATGACACATTATTGGATCAAATCGTTAGCTATTTGCACCCATTTACTCAAAATTGCTAGCCATAGTTTGCTTCTTGAACACGTGCTTTCCACTCAATCTTGCTAACTGACTGCTGCTTGTTTACTCACAATTGGTCACTTGGAAACAACAGCGAAACAACAACAGGATAAGTGACTACTGTGTTATATAGATTTGACCACAACACCAGTACTGGTGTCAGTGTTAACCTCAGCGTTCTGCAGTCGTACACAGATTTTAACTACTATATGTGAAGTTTCAAAGCCATAACAGACATGCACCTGTACAGGTGTGACACTGTGGTTTTTTATCTCTTCATTTACAGTCTTTAAAAATCAACATTTCTGCAACCTCCAGTGCTGTTATGTGTGAATGGGGGGCCCATATAGGGATGGAATCGAGAACCGGTTCTTTTTAAAAACTTGTTCCTAGTAGCTCAATTCCTTGAAATCGTTTGCCTGCCTACTTAACAATTCTACGTATCCATTCCGTCTTCGTTATATGTGCATGATGACATCACATGTCTGCTGCATTGTTTTGGTTTAGAACGTAGCCAACATGGTGTCAAGGCCCAAAAGCTCTATAGTATGGCTATATTTCAGGTGTACACCAGGGCCACTTGTAACACTGTCAAAGCTTCCATTTCTTCAAAGGGGGAAATCCCTCCAGTAACCTCAAACATTTGTCCACAAAACATTCAATTCATTTGCAGGAATGTCACGTGTTTGATACGTGACTTAGCAACAATTGTGAATGTAGCGGCAGAGCAAACACCATGGCGTCATCCGAAACCCGCTTCAAATAAAAGTTTCCGAAGGTAGGGAAAAGGAAAATGAGGTGCAAAAAAGCAGGAGACATTCAGGAATTAGTAAAGAGTCTTAAGTTTCACTTTCTACAGTTGTAGAAAATGGTGGGTCGTATTTAATTTGACCCTGTTTTGGTTATTCATTTCTATTCTCATACATGATGTTTTATTTCACTCCTTGGGGCGGCTGTGGCTCAGGTGGTGGAGAGGGTCGTCCAATAACCGAAGGGTTGGTGGTTCGAATCCCACTCTGTCCTAGTCAGTCCATTGTGTCCTTGGGCAAGACACTTCACCCTCCCTGCCTCCAGCGCCACCCACACTGGTGTGTGAATGTTTGGTGGTGGTCGGAGGAGCCGTAGGCACAAATTGTCAGCCACGCTTCTGTCAGTCTGCCCCAGGGCAGCTGTGGATACAGATGTAGTTTACCACCACCAGAGGGAGAATGTGAGAGCGAATGAATAATGGGTCAATAATGTAAAGTGCTTCGGGTGTCTGGAAAAGCGCTATATAAATCCAATCCATTATTATCCTTAATTTTTGTATTGATTTGACAGCATCATGTTACGTTATTTCCGCCCTCTCTACTTCAACAGACTCAAATTTTGTCGGAGTGTCACGTTTTTGCGTTTGCTGTACATATTCTTTTATTGTGTCGCTTTCTGTTTTAGTGTCTTTGCTTGCATCTTGTATTCTGGCCCTTCTGCTTTGTCTGCCAAAGCACTTTGTAAACTCAGTTTTTAAAGGTGTCATATAAATAAAATTATCATTATCATTATTATTATTATAGTGTGACCCCACCCCTTCCCCCCGTCACTGTTTCTGTCACTGGCATGTGCCCCCTTAACATTCCTGATTGCCCCGTCATATATGATTATCTGGAACTGGTCCTGGTGTCATCTCATTATTTGTGCATACTGTATATGCTATATTGTCTGTGCAGAGATGGAAATAGAAAAAACAGTTAATACAAACAAACCTGTTTGTACTCTTTTATTCCGTCACCCGATGAGAATCGATAAGAGAATCGGATCGATAAGCAGACTTGCTAACAGTATCGGGATCACTAATTTCTTATCAGTTCCCATCCCCAGGCCCATATGTAGACAAAAGTGTCCATCTGGCAAAATATCTGCATCACTGAGGGTTTAATACAGGTTAAATAAAAACACAAGTATAAAGACTGTAAAAAAAAAAAAAAAAAAAGCTTCACATTTGCACATCATTAGTGTTTGTTCACGCTGCAGATCCAACAGTCTAAAATGAGGAGTAAAGTGAGTGAAGCCTGGTGCATGTAGGCTTCATATTCAGCATTGTATGGTGATGAAAGGCGGCTCATGGGGGAGCGAGCCGCTGTTATTTTGGCACCGCTCTCCTAATGTTGCTCGCAGCTCTATATATGCCATCCATCGCCTGAGTATCGGGGGACTCCCAGCGCTGCTAAAACCCTGCAGGGTGGGTAGAATCTAATAAAACGCACTTGACGTTTTAATTGCATTTTCCTCATCAAGGAGTAATCTGCAAGATGGTTGTGGCATTTCTGTTGAGACCAATAAGGCTGATATTATGATCAGTCATTTCTTTGATAAACACGCCGACGCCCGAGCTCTCAATTGTGTGAGGAATATTGAGCAAAATGAAGACGCTGCTCTCTCTCAGCCACTTGCATCATTTCATTTGAAGCATTCTTAGACGCACGATGTTTTTTGGTAAATATTGTCTTATGCAATATTTGTGTTTGCCTCAGCCTGTCAGCGAGCTCAGATGTAATGTAGTGTAACTGCGTTCTGTCCGACAGCTGTGTGAACATGTTGTAAACAGAGTAAACAGTGGGTCTGGACTCGGAACAGGTTTGTGAGCTGAGTTCAGAGCGCCGAGCGAGCGCCTCGTCCCTGCAGTGTGACAGTATGATAATGTGGCCCATAATGGCTTTCAATTAGCGCACTCATGAAGTCAACGCTCAAAACACTCCTGTGTTCATCTGTTTCCCTCCCTCACTCTGAGCTGCGGAGGTCAGGATGTGTGTGTGTGTGTGTGTGTGTGTGTGTGTGTACAAGTATTACTTACGTTAATTGTTTAAATCAGTTTCTACAGTCACTTATGGGGACAGAATGCAGGTATCCATAATGCAAATCCACACATGTGATGATCAAGAAGCATTTTAATGAGGTGTTACTGTCAAGTCTGATGAGTAGGTGCAGTTACACGGACAATGTTTGTTCAGCTTGATTGAAATAATTCTAATTAGAGATTCGAACGGAACTTAATGAATGCTCGATAAAGTGATCTGATTGAAGCGGTTACATGAGGAATTTTTACTCTTATTGGACAGTTATTCATATTAGGGCAAAGGTGTCAAACTCATTTCAGCTCAGGGGCCACATTCAGCCCAATAGAATCTGAAGTGGGTCGGACCTGTAACATAATAACAGAAAAAAAAGTGAAATTACATTATGAAAATATTTACATCTACAAACTATCCATTAAAAAAAGTGAATAACATGAAAAACCATGAACAACCTGACATTTCTTGAGAAAAATCAATGCAATTTTAACATTATTTTTTCCTTTACACATTACTTATAGATCACAGTGGAGCTACAAAGACACAAAACTCACTTGAATAATCTAATGACTCCAGAAATAAGGAAATGATCAGTTTTAGAGTGAACGTAAACAGGGTCCCTGAGCAGATCCACCACTGCTGCTTTTGGGGTTTTTTTAGTTGATTTGTTGTATCCATGGATCAAAAACTAAGAAAAAACACTGTAATTGATGCAGTTTTACACTATAAAATGTATGCAGTCAGGTCTACAAGTATTCAGACAGTGACACTAGTTTTGTCATGTTGCTTCTGTTCTGTATCAGTGGATCTGAAATGAAAGAATGAAGATGTGACTGAAGTGTGGATCAGCTTTAATTTAAGGGGTTCAACACAAATATTGCACTAAACATTTAGTAATTACAACCACTTTAACCCTTTCATGCATGAATTATGAGAACCATAGTCAATATTTTTGTTTTTATTCCTCTTTAGGCATGAGAAAAACAATGCCGTTGAAATTTTTTAATGAACCTATTTTTCATGGAGTTACAAAAATGTCCACTCAGCTGGACACTGTGTGTTTAATTTTTGAAGCAAAGAAACATGTATTTAAAACCCATCACCAGAAAGTGATATGTGTGAAAACTTTGAAATAAAAACATTTTTAATGCAGCTAATCTGATGTTTTCTCACATTTTAACATACTCTAATACTAGTTAGTACTCAGTTCATGGAGATAATTTGGAAAAAAAAAATTACTTTTTGTTCAACAAATTTTAATTACAGTCCAATAACCACTAGCACAGGGGTGTCAAACTCATTTTCTTCCGGGGGCCACATTCAGCCCAATTTAATCTGCAGTGGGCCGGACCAGTAAACTAATAGCATGATAACCAATAAATAATGACAACTCCAAATTGTTTTAGTGCAAAAAAAAATAACATTCACATATGCCAATATTTACATTTACAAACTATCAAGGATGTGAATAACTTGAAAAAAATGAAATTTGTTAAGAAATACAAGTACAAGTTTATCAATATTATGCCTCGACTTATTATTTTTTATGCATATGCATTTCAGTTCAGATCTACAAAGGTACAAAACATTTAATAACAGGCAGAATATTGTTTAAATTGCACTTAATTTTCTTTAGACATTTCAGGTTATTCATACTTGTTCAGCTTATTCACATTTTATTGTTACGGGATAGTTGGTTACTGTAAACATTTTCATAATTTAATGTTTTTTGCACTAAATCAGAGATTAAAAAAAAAAAATGGTGTTGTCTTTATTTAAAGGTTATTATGATATTATTTTTGAGTTTGATGCCTTAACTTGCATTTCACAGATTCATCCCGCGGGCCGGATTGGTAGCTTTGGCGGGCCGGTTTTGGCCCCCGGGCCACATGTTTGACACCTGTGCACTAGCAATTGATTTACATTCAAACATGTCACTGCAGATCAGGTTTATCAAGAACAGCAGAGTTCCAATAATGGCATGGATTGCAGTGTTTGTGATGGTGCATAAGCGTTCACTGCGTTGGCTGATATGGAACTAAAACAACAAAACCTGTGAATATACAAGAGAACAGCTGGAGTGACCACTATACATGAAAGGGTTAAACAGTTTTCAGAGGCCTGACTGTATGACATAAGAGAGTTCTCTGGAAAAAGACACAAAACATGCCCTTATCTTTGCTGTAGAACCCATAAACGATAACACTGCCTTATTATTTCAGGGATGTCTTTAATTTTGTTTACACTGCAATAAATATTAAGTTAAATGAAGAACCGTCTATGCTGTTCTACTCTGGGCAACTGGCCTGTGAAACACGCTCAAAAATCAGTTTCTTTTACATATTTGAAGGTTTTCCAAAAAAAAAAAAAGTAATGCAATAATTACTTTCCTAATCTTATTTATTTATTTTATCCTTTTACTTCTCCATGCTGCTATACTAATGAATGGTGGAACACTGAGCACTTTTTGTCTCGACACTCGATCAAGTACCTGTCGAACAGATCCAATGTGTGTTTTGTGGTAATGCCAAATGCAATTCACTCTGTCTGCAAAATAAATCTACCCACAGGTACAAATAAAGTAACCTTGAACCTTTAACCTTGAGATCCAGGTTAAAGTGGAGCAGATATTCAAATTCATATGCAAATTCAAATTTATTTGTCATTTCAGCATATAAAATACACAGAAATGAAACACTGCACTCAGGCCCTGATTGCCAGCAGCATTTAGTAAATACCATAAGATACTGATAAAAATATGAAAATACTGATAAAAAAAAAAAAAAAAAAAAATTAAATATAATAATTAGTCATCATGTCAGTAAGGCATACTTTTCGTACACAGCTGGTACAGTGTAGAAAGGAACCAACTTCAGCATCACATCTGAAGCACATTTCTGACAGATTACGTTTGAACAAATGTAATTTTTCTGGGGTAAGGTTTAATTGATGTAGAATATTATAGTTGATTATTCTATAGTTGATCAATAGTTGACAAGCTGTTGTGACATAAATCTGTCCAAAACTGTAGACGTCACAGCTTCTTGAGTCCGATCAGAGAACAGAGAATCAGAACTGGACCCAGAGCGACACCTGTATGTATGTATATTTATGTATGTATGCAGGTCTGTATGTATATATGGTAATTTATGCATGGATGTGTTTATGGATGTGCATATTGGTACATATCTATATAAATATATTGGTAATAATAATGACTTGGGGCAGGATTATAGATATATAAAGATTATACGAAATATAAATCTAAAAACAATCCTACAATGTCCAAATTAATTCATTCTGAACACTTTAGTTCAGGGGCTACATTCAACCTCATACGATCTCAAGTGGGACAGAGCAGAAAATGAATAGTATCAAAACTTATGACTAATAATTTCTATATATCGTAATTATTCTTTTATCTAGTTGTTTACTTCTTTGTATTTTATGTATTGTCTGTTTTATCTTGTTGTCCAGTGTCCTTGGGTGTCCTGAAAGGTGCTTAAAAATAAAATCTATTATTATTTATAATTATTATTAATGACAACTCCAAATTTTCCTCTTCATTTTAGTGCAAAACAAGTCAAATCCCAGTATGAAAATGTTTACTTTCACAAAAATGTGAACGACCTGAATAAATATGAACCAAAATTTTCTAGACAAAAAAAAAGGACAGTTTTGAAAAAACATATATTATACATCCGTTGATCATGTATCCATGTGCATTACAACTTACAGATCGTAATGGATCTACAAAAACACAAAACATTAGTAACAGGCATCTGGAACTGAAAAATATTGTGTTTAACTTTATGATCAATACAACTAATGAAGACTCAGTGACCCTTGACTGACAATACCTTCTGTGTAATTGTTGCACTTTGCAGATTTATCCCGTGGGCTGGATTGGACCCTTTAAATCAGGGGATCAAACTGATTTTCTTTCAGGGGCCACATTCAGCCCAATTTGATCTCCAGTGGCCCAGACCAGTAAAATAATAACATAATAATCTATAAATAATGACAACTCCAAATTTTGTCTTTGTTTTAGTGCAAGGAACCCTATTGAATCATGGAAATACTTACTTTTACAAACTATCCAAGCAAAAAAGATGTGAATAATCTGAAAAAACTGAGATTTCTTTAGAAAAATAAGTGCAGTTTTAACAATATTCTGCCTCAACTTATCATTTCTACATGTGCATCATGGATCGGATCTACAAAGACACTAAACACTTAGTAACAGGCAGAAAATTGTTCAAATTGTGCTTAATTTTCTTTAGACATTTCAGGTTGTTCATATTTGTTCAGGTTATTCACATTTTATTGTTACAGGTTAAATATTTTCATAATTTAATGTTATTTTTGCACTAAAACAAAGACAAACATTTGAAGTTGTCATTATTTATAGGTGTAGTGTAATATTATTTTTTTCACATCAAACTGAGAAGAAAATATGGAGTCATTATTTTTTGTCGGTTCTTCTGCTGTTATTATTTGACTGTAGATCACATTGGTCTGAAAGTGGAACCTGAACTAAAATGAGTTTGACAACCTTGACTGTGGAATTTTTGCACTTTGCAAATTCATCCCAAGTGCGGCATTGGAACCTTTGGTGGGCCGCATTTGGCCCCCGGGACGCATGTTTGACACCCCTGCTTTAAAGGGTCAAACCCGGGCCCACAGCCCACATGTGTGATCCTACTACTTCCTACTCCTTCTGACTAAAACAAATCTGACAAACAGAGATAAATACTTTTTTTTTTTTTTATTTATTGATCGATCAGTTGATTGAATTTTTGAGTTCTCCTTCATATACATGATTAAAATCACTCAGTAACTTCAGGCTGCTTCATTATCAGACTCTGTCAAAGTCAACAAAAAGTTCTGCATCCCCACCCTGATGCATTATGGGTTTGGTTCCCTGTCTGTGCTTGAAAACGTCACGGAAAAAGAACATAGTGTAAGCGACGTGGGTGTGTGTATGAAAGAATAAATCATTCAGAACAAGTACAGGGTCTTTTTCTTTTTTTTTTTTTTGAAATCATCTTTTTATTAGAAAGGCAAATGTCCATCACCTATATTAATGACATTATCATTCAAAAAAACAAAAAAACAAAAAATAGGATGGATATGGAAAGTTTAGAACATTATATCCATATTGCCCTTCTATAATTTCTTTTTAATGGACTCTTAATTTTAGTTGAAACATTAATACAACAAAACAGAACAGGGGAGCGCACCACCTCATACAATCATAACCTCACATAAAAGCAGACAGATTCACACAAAGCACGAATACAATCAAATGAAATCTGATCTGGTTGGTTTTACGTACTCAGCCCATTTAGACCAAATATTATAAAATTTTTCTTTTTCACCTCTGAGGGAAAACGATATCTGCTCCATAACATAAATCTCATAGACAGTTCCAATCCATTCATCAATGGTGGGCGGCTCTACTTTAAACCATTTCCATGTAACTGATTTCTTACTGGCTGCCAACAATATAGCCAATAATTTTTTGTCTTTAATGTTCCATGACTCAAACAGTAGATTACCCAAATACATGGTCTCACATTTAAACAAAATGTTTACATTAAATACATTTTCTATGTGTTTGAGAATCTCTTCTCAGTAAGGTCTTATAACCGGACAGTCCCAAAAAGTATGGAAGTGATTGGCTCCATTAGTTCCACAAAGTCTCCGTCTTTTTCAGAACTTTTTAGTCAGCTCCGGTATAGTCCCATTCAACTCTCCGTCTCTTCACTCCTTCACTTCACTCCCCTCTCTTACTCATCACCCAGAACAGCGGCCCCCCAGGCAGAATCCCTCATAACAGAATATCAACTAAACATTAGTGTAAACTTACATATGTAAAAATCATACAGTAATTATGCAAGAACACACTAAAACTATGTCTGTCTAACATCATCATAAACATGTTTTTACTACTACTGTGCTTATGTTTACAACAGAATATTTGCTTATCGTTAGCGTTTCCCATTTTCACTCTTACAATAGCTTTGACGTGGTTTAAATCACATGGCCCTCAGTTTTACACAGACGGACTTAAAGGTTTCTATCAGCACTTACTGAAGTGTATTGACCTGGACGGAGCATATCGTTAGCTTCTTAGCATAATTAAAGTCATATTTTAGGGCAAATTGTGATATCTACAGTCGCAGAAAAAATCACTAGATCATCAAAAGCTGTTAAAAACAATGGTTATGTAATCCAGTCCTAACTCCTGTGTATCATGTGACTAAAACAGACAGAAAAGAAAACATGGAATGTCTAAAAGCACTGTTTTTGTCAGTACAATGCCATAGATACTGATGTAAGAACTGAAGTGATTTTGGTTATTATCAAGAAAACATGGAAAATGGATAGATATCAGCTCTGAAATGAAACTACTATGAGCTATTTTTGTTGTTATCATTATATTTGTCCAAACAAATGTACCTTTAGTTGTACCAGGCATTAAAATGAACAAGAAATTGAAGAAAACAAGGGGTGGTCTAATCATTTTTTCCACAACTGTACATAACTTTACTTTCTTGACACTGCTTATTCGTTTTAACCCTTTAAACCCTATGCCCTAAAATGGTCCACCTGGACTTTTTGTCTTATTTTGACAGTAAAAAGTTTAAAAAATATGCTGTGAGTGAGTCAATAGGCCCATTTTTCCAGAGCACTTTTTTTTTCCCCCAGATTTTTCAAAATCTACCAATCATTTACAATTTACTTCATGTTAGAATTCTGCTAAATTGGCTTTTTTTCTCCACCTTCTAGTACAGACGTGAATGAAATTACTGTAATGACCTAATGGAACATCTGAGGTTTCAGAATCTGTTGGAATTTTTCTAATTGCACAAACAGTGACAGAGCTGCAGCCATCCAAAATGCATATGTGCAGGGTGTGTCAGCGATGACACGTCAGGTTTTAAAGAATTAAATAAATGTCAACATTTGGCCAAAACTATGACTTTATATGTAACTTTGACTTACGCTATGAGGCTAATGATATGTTGAAAAGTAAACCTCATAATTTAAACAGTTTTTTCCATCTGTCCTTTTTCCACTAACTTTTCGAAGCCCCTTCGTACGTGGATGCGTGTGCAGCTGCTCTGGTCATGTGACTCAGCCTCATTGTTCATCAGTTTAGTCATTCTCTACGTCTGTTTCAGTGTCAAACAGTTTGATATGGATCTGTTCCGCTGACCGCTGCAGATCCAAAGAAAACACGTCTTTTTGTACGTTTCTCTTTCTTTTTTTTTTCTTTTTTTTTTTTTTTTTTTTGTTGAGGGGGTTAAAGCTCTCGTCTCCCTTTCGGCTTTAAGAGCTGCACAAAGACAAGTAATTGGAACTAGTGAGCTATAGCTCCAAACAATCCCACTCCCCTCCCTGAGATTCAGATTTACAGTTTGAATGGCAGAAGAAGAAAAAAATATCTTTCAATTACGCCCCCTGCACCTCTCTCCCCCCTCCCACATTTAAATTGGAAGTGATCTCAGAGGAAATAGTTATCATTTTAATGACGGCCTCCATTCATTAAAACTCTCATTCTTCCCTCTTTCCCCTCTCTCCTGTGGGTTCGAAGCAGATTCCTACAAAAGCCCGCTTCAATTACCTTTGAGTTAACCCGCCCTCCACGTTCGTACCCCCCCATGAACCCCCCCCATCCCCTGATGTGTGGCCCTGAGATCCCGGCCTTGTCTGGCCCCGGTGCTGTTAACAGGAGAAACCTGAACCTGGAGCTTCATCCCGCTGTCAGACAGACTGGCATCCGTCAACGTAAGCTGACGGAGTCCTGGTGTATGTCAGGACCGACCGAGGGGGGGGTCGTATGTTCAGAGATATGGAACACGCCACACACTCCACTCAGGTCGGATTACTGCAGGTTCTGTCTGTCTGCTCATAGGGTTCAGGTTGAGACTTTTACTTTGAGTCCTTCAGTGGCTGCTTAGATGTGGCAAAAGTCCTCCCATTTCATCCAGTAAAACTAAGACATGGAAAAAAGAGTCCAGTCACAGTAGAAGTACTGATTCAACTTCTTTACTGCAGTAAAAATGAAAAGTACAGGCTCTGTAACGTACTGTAAATGCCAAAAAAATGGCCTTTGAAGAACATTTCTATTCAAAGTGCAAAGTGAACTGAACCTCACGTCATATTAATAATGTGAAAACTATTAAACCATTAACTATTAAACCTCAAAACAATGAAAAATATCCTAAATCTAATCAGTTTTGGTTGTTTTATTTTGTTTTTAGCTTACCGACCGACAGGCCGTGAGCTATTGTCATCATGCGGCATCCAGCAGCGTCATCTGTTACAAAAATTTCAATCGTCTTCTTCTCCGAAACTACAATTCTGCTTGACTTCAAACTTGGTAAACAGCTTCTTTATGATGATGTCAACAAAAGTTAGTGAAATTATTTGGATCCGGATCTGATTCTGGATTTGGTGCGACTTTGAAAAATTTTCCCATTATAACAGATAGGAAGTGGATTAATACAATAAATCAGTATCAATGATATCAAGTTGGAATTTGAATTTTTGACAGATCTGATTGGAATATGACCAAAACATGGACTATTTCTGTAATTGAATAAATACACAGAACTGGGTGATAATAAATGGCATCTGGATACATTTCCCAAAGCTTTTAATTTGACCGGTAAGCTACAGGGCCATTGGTCCTGTTTTTATACATTGCTGTCACTTATTGATCCTCTTAGATACAAAGGTGTGTTACTTACATGTAAACTGTGACTGAAAAAAATCAATAAAATAAGTTGGGAAAAAAAACATGACACCATCAAGACTGAAAACTTTATGATGCATCCATTTACTAGTAGTTTCATTTTGTTGCATCTTTTAGATTGTTTTGTTGAATAAGAACTCAGATTATTATCAGTTTCTGTATTTTGGTTTAATGTTATAAATCGTCACCATTCTGACATTCTCATCACTGAATTAGACACTAAAGACGGGCTAACATCTTGTGTCTTGTACTTTTTTTTTTAAATATTCTGTTTGGCTACATTCAAATATCACATCTTAATGCACAATTTGGATTTTTTGGTGAAATCCAATGTTTTTGTGTGCTTGTTCATCTTACACATTAAATGCGACTTCTATCAGTTTTGAGTATGAACTGAATGCGACCCTGAAGTGACCTACATGCACTAAAGAGGTCCTGATTTAACATGTGACCACCCAGACACACACTAATGTTTTTCCCTTCACTCCTCCTCTTGGGATGCAGAATTGTGACGTTTGTCGCATTTCAATGACGTAAAGGTCGAATAAATGTGACCTGGGTGTTCATACTGAAGTCACATTGTAAAATATCAGATATGTATCAGATTTAGGACCACCTATGAAAGTGGTCTGGGTCGGGTTTGAAAAAATAGGATTCGTGCTGTTCAAACTGTCTTTAACAGATCGGATATAGGTTACATTTGGGGGAAAAAAGTCTGATTTTGGACCACATTTACCTGCAGTCTGAACGTAGCCTATGTTCCCTTTATAACCCAGATTCCATAAAAGTTGGCACATGGTGGAAAGTGTAAATAAAAACAGAATGCAATGATGAACAGCTATGATACTACCACTACTACTACTACTGCTAGTAATAGTAGTAACAATAAGAAGAAAAATCTGTATTTGTTGAGCTCTGTTAAAATAAAGTCCAGACGCCTTTTTTTGTTTTTTTTTGGCAAAATATCATGACTTTTTTCAGTCATTAGTTTACTCTTAATCATCATTTATAAATACCTGAAAACTACTGAAATGCAGTAACACAGTATCCATACTCTCTTACTTCTGTGCATTTATATGAAATAGTTAAAGTATACTTAGATCTAGGCTTTAGTCAAAGTCTGTCAATGTGTCTCACTGGAAAAAATCAAAATCTTATCAAGTGTATTTTTCTCATTTCTAGTCCAAATAACGCATCACACTTAAAATCAGACATAATCACCTAAAGAGTAACTTTTCAGTGAGATATAAGAACTTATTTTTAGACAACAGATCTGGAAAATCTGATTTCAAGAAATCTTACCAAGACAATTTTCACCTGTTCCATTAGCAGATTTTTTTTTAGCTTGAATTAAGCAAAAAATAAATAAATAAATAAAATCTTGAATTAAGCAAAAAAATCTGCAAGTGGAACAAGTGAAAATGATCTTGGTAAGATTTCTTGAAATCAGATTTTCCAGATCTATTGCCTACAAATCAGTTCTTATATCTCACTGAAAAGTTACTCTTTAGGTGATTATGTCTGATTTTAAGTGTGATGACATATTTGGACTAGAAATGAGAAAAATCCACTTGGTAAGATTTAGATTTTTGCAGTGCTCCACTCATCTTTAATTACAGATTAAAATGATACATCTCCTGCTCTGACTCAGACCTGAACAACCGCCTCACAGGTCACAACCTCCACCTTTTTATCAAAAACAACAAACGGTGACAAGGCGAACAGCAGCCTCCTCCCATCACCCCGGCGGCCGCTGCATCCTCCTCTTTGTGTTTGTACATCCCAGGCGGGTTCGGCGGGGCGATGCCGTTCGCCGTCGTCCACCCTCCCCCTGTGTATGTGCATCACGGAGGCTGAGTGCAGTAATTAGCATGCTGAATCTGCATGTAATCAGATGAACGAGGCATGCAGGGCGGCCTGCTTCTATACATCAGGCCGAGCCGAGCGGCGGCGTGGGACTGCAGCAGCTTTTGATTGTCTTCAACGCAGCATATGCTAATTGTTGATTGTCTCCAATATTATATGCTAATTGTAAGGAATTAGCATAATTCATTAACATTTGGGCCCTAATTACACAATGAAAAAAGACGATCCTGTGCTGTGCTCTGACTTCCTAATGTGTGATGCGATTAATGCCTCGCTCATTTGCATCCGGCAAAGGAGCTGAAATATTAAAAGTGTTGTTCAGAGAAAATCGTGATTAGTCCCTAATCAAATGTTTTTTCTGCCGTTTTAAAAGGTGTAACTGTGTCGGCCCTCAGGTGAGAGGAAGTCGTCTTCCTTCCCTTTGCTCAGAAACACACGCAGACTCCCGACATGCAAATGAGCTGCACATCAAACTCTGCAATTAGCCGCGACTCTTCTTTTTGGAGGAGATTTAGAGAAACAAATGAATGGAGATTGGCTTCAGCGTTTGATTCACTCGTCGTTGTGGATTCTGTTTGATGTCTGCTCTTTAGCTCGTATTAATGAGACACTCAAAACAAAAAGAAACAACCAAATTGCTTTGATTTCATCATAATTGTAGTCGCGGGCCTGTTCGGATCGTTTAGCTGCCAGCGGCGAACGACCGCTAACTGACCTGACGCCTTCTGACGAGCACGAAAAGTGGATAACAGAGGAGGTACAGATACAGCAGCGGGAGAATCCTGCAGGAAGTGTCAGGAAAAGCAAGGAGGGGTGTCAGGAGTATGATGCTCTGTCAGGTGGAAACCAGGAAAGCAACTGAAAATGAGGAAACAGGTATAGTAATAACTGAAAAGTCAAAATGAGGCAGAAGCATAAACTGACTCTGAACACAAAGAAATATCCGTCCGACAGGAAAACAGGACTGAAGTGCTCCTTTAACCCTGTAAAGACTGAACCGTTAAATCACTGACAGAAAATTCCAGTTCGTCGAAACTGGAACCTTTATTAGTCCTTCTGAACACCCAAAAGCTTGCAGCCTCATTATGGCTGCAGCGGCAACAAACACAGAAACAGCTTCATTGCCTCTTGCTGCAGCTCCGCTTCTCACAATGCACGTCCCGACAAATGTCCAAAAAAGCCTGAGTGACTTACCAGCTCTGCTTGTGAACAAATGGTTTGTTTGTGGTGGAGTACACTACGAAACTGTTCACAATGAGGGAAGCCATTAGGGTTCATAAACACAGAAAAACTAACAGATTCATGACATTTAGGCTATGACTCAAGTTTGACAGATTTGATGAAAAATTGGTGATAAAAGTCATACGCAGCTTTAAATGCAAATCCTTCTTTTTTCATTGTAAGTGTGTACTTACAATATTGGCACGTGATCAGTGTACAATTTTATAAAAATGCAAAGACAAGACCAAGGAAGGCTATAAGGAAAATAGGAGGAAATAAATAAATAAGGGGACAGATCATTTGCAAAACTCAAACATTTCAGTGAAATGATATGAATGATGAAGGAATGCAAATAGATTTAGTTATAAAAATTAATGCTGCCTGTTATGATTCATATCAACATAATTAAATGTTGATAAAGTCATGTTTAAGTTATTGTTCACTGACAGCATATGCCACTGCTTAAAGATCAACCACCTTGATTTACTATTATCACCTGGTTTCGACAACATTAAACTGTTTATTATTATGCTTATTATTACCCCCACCCCCCGAAGTGGAGGCAAGGGCTGTTGTTTTGGTTTGTTTCTTTGATGTTAACATGCTAGAAGCAAAACTATTGGTTAAATTCATATCAAATTGGGTTTATAGATTGCCAGTGACCCAGAACAGGTCTGATTACATTTTGGGAACAGTAGGTCAAAAGTCAAAATTTTTTTAAATTAATTTTTAAAATCTTTTTTTCCCCATTTATTTATAAAGGGAGAAATTTCAAATGTCTGTTGCAGCAAAACTATTGGATGAATTCACACTAAATTGGGTTCATAGATTGCCAGTGACCCAGAATACATGTCATTATATTTTATAAAATGTAGGTCAAAGTTTAAAATTTTTATGAATTTTTAAAAATCTTTTTCTCCCCCATTTACTTATAATGGGCGAAATTTCACATGTCTGTAGCAGCAAAACTATTGGTTGAATTCATTCCAAATTTGGTTTATAGATTTCCAGGGACCCAGAGTAGATGTGGTCACATTTTGGGAAAAGTATTTTAAAGTTGTAATTTTTTATGAATTTTTAAAATCTTTTTTCTTCTCCCATTTACAAACTCCCATTTACACCAAAGTTATTTATGTATTTATTTATTTTATTTTTTTGTATATGAATTATTGAAAACGTATTCTGTACTGATTCTATGATTATATTCTATTTTTGTATCTGTGTTACATGTCATGTATTGCGTGTATTGTGTTATATGTTCAGTGTTTGACAATATTTGTAAATTGATATCTAAATAAAGTAAAAAAAAAAAAATACAATACATGCGAAAGGCGGGGTTTTTTGTGCCTGGCACCACTTGTTTGTTTATTATTATTATTATTATTATTATTATTATTATTATTATTATTATTATTATACTTTAAACCTAATTAAATGCTATGAAAGGAAGATGAGTGTTTTTTCAGTGTGTGAGGTTTAGTGACATCTAGTGGTTGCTAAATACTCCTGTCACTTTGCCCTAGTCCTGTATTAGAGCCGATGTTTGTTTTGTTCTTTCTGAGATTTTTAGGAGGATATTAACGAACTCTGACTCATCCACATCATCTACTATAAAATGGAACAAAAAGAGGGAAAATGAAGAGTTAATGTGTGGATGCATTTTACTCCCTCTGTTGATATAAATGATTCATTCTAAGGTTACAAAAATAAAACAACTCTTATTTTCAGGTCATTACTATACACTACTGACTAACAATAATTGGAATGGGACACAAATGAATCAGAGAAAACAAGAAGAAGGAGTGATAGAACACAGTTGAATGACTAACGGTCTCTGATTGTGTTCAGAGCTGTGATCATAGACCATGGTATTCTGACTAACATGGACTGTTATATCTGGGTGAAACCACATCAGGTCTTTGGGTTCTTCAAAAGGAGACCACAGTCTGATCTGTGAGAAAGGAGTCCAATGGGAAAGTGTCGCAGTTCAAAGGATTAATAAGTATTTAGTGAAAAGTGTCGGTTCCATGAGGAAGAGCATTAGGGCCACTGGAAAAATAAATGAATAAATAAATAAATAGATAAATAAATTCTTAGAAAAAAGTCAGAATTCTGAGAAAAAAGCCAGTTCTGACTTTTTTCACAGAATTCTGACTTTTTTCTCAGAATAATAATAATAAAAATATATTGGATGTTGATTTTTTTTTTTTTTTTTTCCAGTGACCCTAATCCTAGAACAATCAGACCAGACTGTGATGATCTTTAACATCTTATCTGCAAACTGGTAAATGACAACGCCACCTGATAAGATTTAAAGTTAAATAAATGACAGCTTGAGAGGTCACATTTACAGTAAACAAACCATCGACTGAACCCACATGACTTATTATGTCACTTTTCTTTTTTTTATACACATAAATATTTCATTTGAAGGTATGGCACATCAAAGACAGAAAATTTACATTTCAGGAAATAAAAATTAGAGAGAAAGATAGATGTTGCAGTTATTGTTTGTTCATCACACAAAAAATATTTTTTAGGAGATTTTTTTTTAAGTACAAGAGATGATTTTGTCCCTTTTCTTAAAGCTAAAGTTAAAAATGACCAAACTCATAAAACATTTTACTTATCTTTCTCATCATTGCCAAAAAATCTACATTAAGAGAACATTCAGCGACATCAGCAGTGTTAGTGTTCTAATTCAAAGCTAGCAGTATCTAGTCCAGGGGTCGGCAACCCGCGGCTCCGGAGCCGCATGCGGCTCTTTCATCCTTATGCTGCGGCTCTGCGTGGCTTGGGAAAATAAATTATAAGTGTCCGATCGAAGTGTATGTTATTTGTCTCAAAAACGTGTATCATGTCTTCTTATTAAGTCAAAGTTTTTAACTTCTTTCTTCAGACCTTGTGCAATTTCAGTGATCAGCATTCGCCTTCTTCAGAGACGTTTGACAGCACCTGACGTGTCAGCCGGCAGCCGGCATGCGCAGAATGCCCTGCGACACCAAAACTGCACAATATCTGAACAAAGTATTTTATTTGTGTTTGTTCGTTTGTTTAATTGTAGTTGTAAATTGTAAGATTATTGTGATCTCGAAATATTAAAATAAAATTATACATATATATTGTATTATTTTTCGTCGCTCAAAATATGCATCACACTCTCCGACAGCCCGCCAAAACGCTGTACTTTTATCGAGACTTTCAACCCCAGGTAGGCCAAGTATGGAGAAATCTAAGAAAAATATCTGAAGAAAATAGAACATTTAATGATGCCAGGTGCCATGGCACGACCAAGGTGCCACGGCACCTCGGGGCCAACGCTAGGTGCCGTGGCACTGCAGTACTACAGCTCAGTGTCAGGTGCTGTGGCACCGCGGTGCCACAACTGGGTGCCACCGGTGCCACGGCACCTCGAGCCGAGGCCCCACCATGGTGCCACGGCACCTGGCACCAAGCCATGGTACGGCGGTGTAACGGCACCTAGCGTTGGCCCCGAGGTGCGCCGCGGTGGCACCACCACCGAGGTGCGCTGCGCACCGCGGCACCACCGAGGTGCGCCGCGGCACCAAGCCGTGGTACCGGTAAAATCGTTGGATAAGCCGCGTCGGAGTATAAGCTGCAGTGTTTAAAGTGTGGGAAAAAGTAACGGCTTATAGTCCGGAATTTACGGTATATATAGGCTAACATCTTCATTTCAGATGTCAAAAAGTGTTTGCGGCTCCCAGTGTTGTCTTTTCTGTGGAAACCGGGTCGAAATGGCTCTTTGAGTGTTAAAGGTTGCCGACCCCTGATCTAGTGTTATACAATGTTGCTGCTGTAGAAGAGCTGAAGTGTGCTGCTAGAGAATCTGAGAAGAATAACATAGCTTTTTACAGAATAGTTTTACTTTTATTTACCTATTCATTCTACCTGAAAGCTATTTATTGTAGCTGCCTTTATTTGTATTAATAGTGGGTTTTAAATGTGATGTACAGATTGGATGGCACTTTTGAATTTCATTGTACTTGTTACTTTTGTATGACAGCGTATTACAGCCACATAAGAAAATAAAAACGCTTGCCACTATGAGAATAAAGTCCTAATACAGTGAGAGGAAAGTTGTAGTTTAACCCTTTCATGCACGAATTATGAGAACCTTAGTCAAGAGTTTTTTCTTCAGTGTTTAGCCATGAAAAAAACAATGCGATCGAGTTTTTTTTCTATGGAGTTACAAAAATATCCATGCATTTAATTTTTGAAGTAAAGAAACATGTGTTTAAAACCCAATATCAGAAAGTGATATGAAAACAATGAAATAAAAACATTTTTAATGCTGCTAATCTGATGTCTTCTCACATTTGAACATATTCTAATGCTAATAATTACTCACTTCATGGAGATAATATGCAAAAAAAGCCTTCTTGTCTAACAAATAACAATTGATTTACACTCAAACATGTTACTGCAGATCAGGTTTATCAAGAACAGTAAAGTTACAGTAATGATCTGAATTACAGTGTATGGGATGGTGCATAAGTGTCCACTGTGTTGGCTGATATGGAACTAAAACAACAAAACCCATTAATACACAAGAGAACAGCTGGAGAAGAACTGTCCACTGGAGTGGACAGTGCATGAAAGGGTTAAAAAAAAAAAAACTCATTTATTGAAAATAATGTTGTACTTTTATGAGATAGTTTGAGAATAAAGCCATAATATTATGAGAATACAAACAGGTAGGAAAAATATCATAATTTATCAAAATAAAGTCGTACCCACTTGTTGCATACTGGAGAACTTAGGTTCTACTTTCATTTGGGGTTCGTCCAGTCCGACAGAAGTGAAAGTTGCTGCTTGTAACCGGAAACTCTGTTGAATTTATTTTTTTAATATATTCCAACTTTAATCTCCTGAAAGTATGACATTATTTTCACTAAATAATGACTTTTTTTTGAAAACTACTACTTTATTCTCATATTATGGCTTTACTCTTGAAATATTATGACTTTAATCTCATAAAAGTACGACATTATTTCGTAGTGACAAGCGTTTTTATTTTCTTATGTGGCCGTTGTACTTATGACTATTTACAATGACTATAAACATATAAAGATTCTGAATAATGTCCCTGTATTTTCTATGTACAAATGTTTTGTAGCAGTTATCATGAATGAAGACAACAGAGACTAGGGATGCACCGATACCACTTTTTTCCAGACTGAGTACGAGTACGAGTACTTACATTTGAGTACTTGCTGATACCGAGTACTAATACGAGTACTTAATAATCCCATTCCAGTTGTTAGTTCCTTTTGTAAATGTGCTTTATTGTTGTTGTCATTAGTCTGACTGGAACAAAGTGCTGCTACTGACATTTAATGTGTTAGAATGAGTGTTTGTCAATTAATCCACCAGGGGGCGCCGCTCTGAATTAACCATACTGGACAAATACCACGAAGAAGAGGAAAGTTTAATGAGAAGAAGAAGAAAGTCAGTAAAAACAAACATGGAGATGACAGAGGTAACACTAATGTGATACTAATGTCGCAGCGTTTTCTCTGGTAAGGTTTAAAAGTTTAGCTTCAGCAGGAAGAGAAAAGACAAATGAGTGATAAGCTTCGTTTTCACTTCTGTTGGCGGGGGTCCGCACCACTCTGTACTCCTGCCGGTATTCTCATTCTGGGTACTCATCCGCCAGCACCTGGAAAATGGATGGAATATACACAGAGGACGGACAGAACGCTGCGTCTGTATCTGTCTGTGTAACATTACTGTCAGTCAGCGTTACTTTTATCACCGTCATTTATTTGGTTCAGTCTCCACACTCTTCACACTCTACACACATTATTCCTCCTCCTCGTACCTGCTGCACTGAACTGAGAATGTCAGTGTCAATGCCCTAAGTGGTATCAGTGCAGTTGTATCGAATATCTTTTACGAGTACACACATTGAGTATCGGAGCCGATGCAGATACTCGTATCGGTATCGGTTCATACCATTTTTAGCTTTAAAACAGAATTGGCTCATGTCAGCAAACAGCCGGCTCCCATCACTAAACAGACACTAAACTTCATCTGATCAGATGTTGTTCGCGAACCTTCATCTTCAGGAAAAGCTGATGTAAACAGTCAATAAATATCTGAACTCGGGGCAGGTTTCAGTCGTGAACTGTCCACAGTCGTGTTAAAAACCTGCTCACATGTTCCAGCAGCCGCCGGGTCGGGTCTCCTGTTCAGGTTCCCGTGGTGCCAGGACAGGGCCCCCTCCCCACCCCCCCTCAGCCTGACCAGTTGGCTGCAGGCCTACAGGAAGGGCGTGGAGCCGGGACCCGGGTCCTGCAGATCCATTTGGAACTCATTAAAGATCTCCAGCGGACAGGGGGCCCCGGCTCCCCCCACCTCCCCCCTCCGGGACCTCGCACTGTCTGAGCTCATTTACAGAGTGTCCTCTCCCACTGACAGCCGCTAATTCGCATTTGAATTTAGGTCACATTGATCTGGGCCTCCGTCCAAAGCCCGGTCCCCGAGGAGCCCGCGGAGCCCGAGCAGCCAGGCTGAGAGGCAGGAAGCATCTTCCCGCTCCTCCTCCTCCTCCTCCTCCTCATCCCTGCTCACCGTGGTCGAGCGGTGGCGTGGAGCGGCTTCAGCCCAGAAACAGGCTGCGGCGCCGCGGGTCAGGACGTCTGCTAAAGGTGGACGGATGACGGCTCCATGTGACCTTTAAAGTCGACATGTTCACAGGAGTTTCACTTTTATCTGCTGACTGAACACGGGGACGGTTCATCAGTTAGTCTTTTTTTTTTTCTTTTTAATTAGTTTCATTTAGTTTTCCAACTGCATAAAAGTTTTATTTATTCAACTAGTTTTTAGTTCAGCTTTAGTGTCAGTTCCAGACACTACAATACCCATGAGCCTCAGCTGTTGTTGCCATGAAGAAGCCTTAAAGTTTTTCTACACGGTGTATCTAGAGTTTCAGCTCACTGCTCTCTCGTTTAAGATGGATTTTCAGTCGTTTTGTATTGATTTTTTGGGGCATCTGACATATTCATCATGTCATGTAGATCTGTATCGAACACTTTTCACTTTTATCAACATTGTTATTCTTTTGTGTGAAATAGATCATGAATGAAAAGGTTGACTTTAAGCTCCTTAAATTGTCGACATACTTAAAGAAAGTATTTGTGATATACTTTTTTTTTTACACTGTTAGTTGTGATCATACACATACGCGTCAGTGTATTGTGTTGTTAGTTAGCATGCTAGGTTTTAATCGGATCAAAGCTGGATTTGTAGGGATTTGTGACGCATTGAATGTATAAAGTGCCTTGAGGTCGTGTATTATGAATAGCAGTATATAAAGAAAACATACATTAACTGACTGATTTTTATATAATAAGACTAGTCCAGGGGTCGGCAACCTTTAACACTCAAAGAGCCATTTCGACCCGGTTTCCACAGAAAAGACAACACTGGGAGCCGCAAACACTTTTTGACATCTGAAATGAAGAGGTTAGCCTATATATACCATAAATTCCAGACTATAAGCCGCTACTTTTTTCCCACACTTTAAACACTGCGGCTTAAACTCCGACGTGGCTTATCCAACGATTTTACCGGTACCACGGCTTGGTGCCGCGGCGGCGCACCTCGGTGGTGCCGTTGCACCGCCGTACCATGGCTCAGTGCCAGGTGCCGTGGCACTGCGGTGGTGCCTCGGCTCGAGGTGCCGGTGGTGCCGCGGCACCGGTGGCACCCAGTTGTGGCACCGCAGTGCCATGGCACCTGACACCGAGCAGTGGCACTGCGGTGCCACGGCACCCGGCACCGAGCCATAGTACTGCAATGCCACGGCACCTAGCGTTGGCCCCGAGGTGCCGCGGCACCTTGGTCGTGCCATGGCACCTGGCATCATTAAATGTTCTATTTTCTTCAGATATTTTTCTTTTCTTAGATTTCTCCATACTTGGCCTACCTGGGGTTGAAAGTCTCAATAAATGTACGGAACACAAATAAAATACTTTGTTCAGATATTGTGCAGTTTTGGTGTCGCAGGGCATTCCATGCATGCCGGCTGCCGGCTGACACGTCAAGTGCTGTCAAACGTCTTTGAAGAAGGCGAATGCTGATCACCGAAATTGCACAAGGTCTGAAGAAAGAAGTTAAAAACTTTGACTTAATAAGAAGACATGATACACGTTTTTGAGACAAATAACATACACTTCAATCGGACACTTATAATTTATTTTCCCAAGCCACGCAGAGCCGCAACATAAGGATGAAAGAGCCGCATGCAGCTCCGGAGCCGCAGGTTGCCGACCCCTGGACTAGACTGAGTACTGAGTCACTAGAGGCTTTTCCATTGGACATCTGCACAAAACTTTACTGATATTTACTAAATGTCGAAAAAACAGAAGTGCGTAAAGTTGTTTTTTCCATTAAATCACAAATGCGATGCTTTGTTTATTTATTATTGCAAGATCACATGAGGAGTCATTCCATGAACATGGCGCCGAATGTAAATATCATGTTGATTTACAGATATATTCATTATTATTATATATCACCCCTCTATCCCATACTAAATTAAAAAAAAGATTCAGTTTCCTGGTGTGTCCACACATACCGCGCCATGTTTCTTTTAAAACTCTTTTTCTTTGCTTGTTGTAATGTCCGTCAACATCCGTTTTTTTATTCACGTGACTCTAGTTCCGGAAAAAGCTCTTTCCATTGCAGTTTTGTGTGATATACCATTTGCGCTACGCCTGAAAAAACACCTCTTGCCAGTGCAAAAACTTTTAATTGAAAAATGAGAATTTTGGCTCAGGCATCTGTTTCGGATGCCTCCTGGACGCCTCCCTGGGGAGGTGTTCCGGGCATGTCCCACCAGGAGGTGACCTCGGGGAAGACCCAGGACACGCTGGAGAGACTACGTCTCTCAGCTGGCCTGGGAACGCCTCGGGGTCCCCCCGGAAGAGCTGGAGGAGGAGTCTGGGGATAGGGAAGTCTGGGCGTCCCAAACTGTTACCCCCGCGACCCGGCCCCGGATAAAGTGGAAGATAATGGATGGATGGATGGATGAGAATTTTGGTGAAATTGTCCTTTTTTCCATTAGGTAAATTTTTATGTGCAAGTTATATTTGCACAATTTGAGAGTCAATGGAAAAGCAACTAGTGTGCTATATAGATTTGACCACAACACCAGTATATGTGTCAGCAGTCGCTTTTCCATTGGACATCTGTGCAAAACTTTACTGATATTAACTAAATGTCGAAAAAGCGGAGGTGCATAATGTCAGTTTCTCCATTAAATCACAAATGTGATGATTTGTTTGTTTATTATCGCGAGATGACACAAGAGGTCATTCCATAAACATGGCAACGAATGTAAATATGGTGTTGATTTATAGATATATTCATTATTATAATATATTACCCCTCTATCCCGTATTAAAGTAAAATATGATTCAGTTTCCTGGTGTGTCCACACATACCGTGACATGTTTCTTTAAAAGTTTCTCTAAAAACTCTTATTTGCTTGTTGTAACGTCCGTCAACATCCGTTTTTTTTTTTTAAATTCACGTGACTCTAGTTCCGGAAAAAGCTCTTTCCATTGCAGTTTTGTGTGATATACCATTTGTGCTATGCCCGAAAAACCACCTCTTGCCAGCACAAAAACTTTTAATCAAAAAATGAGAGTTTTGGCAAAATTGTTGTTTTTCCATGAGGTAGAATTTATGTTATACTGTATGTACAAGTTATATTCGCACAATTTGAGGGTCAATAGAAAAGTGACTACTGTGGCATCTAGTCTGCCCACAGTGTTTGGGTTTGTGTCATATCCATCAGTACGCTGAGGTGTCACTAAGAGGCAGTGACAGTGGACACCAGCACCATATCTTTAATCCAATCCACTTTATTTACATAGCACATTTAAACAGCAAGGACGATTCCAAAGTGCTGCACATCATACAAACAATAAAACAATTAAGAGAAATACTAAAAACAATAATAAAGTACATAAAACTACAGGAATCAAATAATTAAAAAGTAATAAAATAAATAAAAGCAAATAAATAAATAAATAAAAGACACAGAGGACCACACAACTCACGCATATCTGAATGCCAGAGAATAAAAGTGGGTCTTAAGATGAAATGCTCCTGGAGTTAAGTTTTAAGTGTAAAAAAAATCATATATATATATATATATATATATATATATATATATATATATATATATAGATAGATAGATAGATAGATAGATAGATAGATAGATAGATAGATAGATAGATAGATATAGACAGATATATATGTATGTATAAAATCTTTACATCATACTGTTTCTTCCTTCCATCCATTAAGCTCACATGTTCCCTTGTTCAAAAATAAATGTGTAATAAGAAAAAATTATCCACAAGATCCACAGCACGGTTGGAAAACTGCTGCTTCACCCACTCAGCATCGTTGACTTAATTGCGTGTTCAGCCGTGACCCTGAAGGAACATGTATACACCTGAACATGCATAACAGGAGAATCTAATTGTCAGAACAGCAGACCTTGAACACATGCAATATATTAAATGCAAAATATACAAATTAGAACCAATAGGACTAATGCAAACCATGATATTTAGCTCCAATTAAATCCTGCATTTGTCGATGGTGAACAGACGGTGAACGGTTTTCAGCAAAATAATGAAATAAACAGCATCTCATATTCAGCCCAATGTCCATGTGACTCATCTGTTTCCTTCTCCTTATTTATATTAATATTAATAAAAATAAATAAATGCAAGCTGTATGCGTTCTGATGGGCTGTTTTTGTTGTTCATCAAATCGCTCATATCATTGACCTCCAAATTCCACTTTAGTTGAAATAATTTTAAGACATCTATAGCCATTACTACTGTAGTTAATGGTGTTGGTATAGTTTGGATTGGTGTAATCTGTCGTATAAAGGGGAAGTGGACTCTGTGTGTGTGTGTGTGTGTGTGTGTGTGTGTCTTGGGCATCACACAAAATCCAGAAAGAGTTGACTGCTGCAGTTTGTCATACTTCTGTACTTTTGGTCAAGGAAGAGACTAGCAAAAACAGCAAGCTGATAGGGCCAATATTTTGGGAAATATTAGTAATTTTAGAATGCAATGGCCTTACAAATGCCTGGAATCATAAGCCACTTTTACACTGAGATCCCAGAAAAAAGGTGAGATGGTGATCCCACTTTGTTTCCACCACTGACCGATTTCCACAGCCAAGACAACGGAGTAACAGAGGTGAAACAGGCTGGACTTCAACACAGTGGACCTGCATTCCAGAATCAAAGGGGCGGGGATACAATGTAGTGTATAGTGTGACGTTTAACTTCCACGTTGAACATTCCTTGAGCATAGCGGTGTTGCTAACCTCTCCAGAGTCTTTCACCATTCCACAAATGTTAGCATGGATAGTGTCCTCCGCCTGAAGTCTCCCCAGTTCCGCATTTTTCTGGTCATGTTAATGTGTTTGTTTACTGTACACGGCCTGCGCTTATTTTTAAATCCCAGCAGTTGCACACACAATACGTCATCAAAACATGACACCTTGGTTGCGTAATGATAGGCGTTTGTTTTCCATAGCGTTCCGGAATCATGATTCCACCTTTATCAGGGCTCCTTTTTGAGTGTTTGACTTTCTTTTTATATCAGTCCTTTTGTTGTTTGGTTTTAATGTTATATTCGAAATAAACAAACAAATAAACAAACCTCCAGAGGTGTTACAGAGCGTGGGACCAAATGATCCACCATTTTGTTTACACAGACATTGTGAATAAAGGCGAAATATTCCCAGAACAGAAGAGCTGTGGAAAAGGGGCTATAGAATCATCATTGAAGGGGGTTGCGTAGTAACAGATAAACAATAGGGCCACATTGCCATGGTGTCAAATTTCACGTGCAGAAACAGACCTGCCAGCTGAGGGGTTATTCAACTGAAAATGCAGGTGGCATTTACCGAGAAAGTAAAGAACGCAAAGGAATGAATGGTATCCCTACAGGTCAACACGCTGGTTACTATTATTAAAGGGAGTGTGTTTGTATCTTCCAAAATGTTTGATTCACCAAAATCTTAAACAATACGTGTTAAATCTGCAGGATGATGGGTATTTTTTTTCCCTAGATTATATCACATGTCACATTTAGGGAAGATGTGTGGAAGCAATTTTGTAATGTAATTTTTTATTTAACCTTTATTTGACAGGGATATGAGTCACTGAGATTAAAAATTTCTAAAAACCAAGATACAAAATATAGAAAAATACAAGGCACCTATAAATTAATAAACACAAAGAAGCGGTTTAAGAAATTAAGTTTCTGTACAAAGCTTGAGTCTGTAACTTAAATTCTCAGGGAAAACCACTGACCTTGGCTGAATCCTCAGATTAGTCGTACTTAACAAAAACACAGTGGGTCATGAATGAGTCTGTAAACTGTATCAGATAGTGCAAAATTACACATTTAACCCAAAATCAAAGTTAAAGTGTAGAGTTAATTTATCATAGGTATAATTTCCTCTCACAGTTTACACTGTATGGACAAACATACGAGGTCACGTCACAGCCTCAGCTTTTTGAACTTCCCATTCCCACTGATTTGAAATATCATCATGATAAAATAAAAAAAAAAACACCTTAAGACACTTGTTCAAGCTGGCATTTTAAATTAAGTGACTCAAGACTGCTACAAACTGACTGCATTTAATGTATTTGTTGCATTTTAAAACTGTATTTTTTTTTTGTTTTGTATTTTTAATTGCTTTTGATTGTATCTTGCACTGCAAAGCACTTTGTGACTCCCTGTCTGTGAAAAATGCTCTATAAATAAAACTTACTTGTTTAAAACTTACTTATGAAATATATTCATGTCAATAATTGTCACAATATCATATCAGTGTTTTTTTTTTTGTTTTGTTTTGTTTAAAGTTGGGGTTTTTTTTATCTTAAGTCAGAGTTGCTTAACTTTTTGTTTTTTTTTATTATTATTTATGGTCAGAATATGACAAATATTTCATCAGTTTTAGACGAAGATACTTTAAAACAACACTGAGTACAGCCTCTGATGATAATGTAGACAAATTAACCCTAAAGACAAAATAAAAATTTTTATTGCAATGATATACTGTATATTCCAATATAAAATTACAGAATTCAGTGTGTTCCAACACTTTTGTCCAGATATAATGTATGTAACTTTTATCATTGTAATGAAATGTATCATACAATATACCTAGAAATTCAATAAAGAAATGCTATAAAATAACTGTACAGTGTATGACTACATGCAGTACTTCTACATCACCGTAGAAACATGCAAAGCAATGAAATGACAAAGGATAAAGCTGTGATTTATGACACGATACAAACAATAGAATATAGTACAAAAAGACAGACGATACATGTCATATCGCAGCACTATACTGCATTATTCATCCCATCTGTCAACATTTTCTGGTTATTTTTGTGTCTTAGCGTAGCAAAAAAAAACAAAAAAAACAACAGGATTTCCAAAAATGTCAGTGGAATGATGTCCAGGTCTGAATATGAAACCCTCATGTTCTTCAATAGTTGGACAATAAGTGCATACATTTCAGTAAGTTTTCCTCTTCTTAGTCTGATTTCAGTCAAACAAACATGCTACTGCCAGATTTAGTCCTCATCAACACCTCTGCATTTGACTGAACTCAACACGTGGAAGGATTCTACAGGAAGTTTAAGTTTAGCGCCTGTTTTTACGACAAAAAAACCCAAGAAGAATCCTCCTGACAGGACTCAGGATGCCAAACTCTACAGCGAGTGTCAGAAAACCTTTGATACGTACACTCAGAGCATCTGTTTCGTCTATTTTTAACCTGCTTCCACCTGTTCTCACACACACACACACACACACACACACACACACACACACACACACACACACACACTTGGCTTCAGGATGTTAAACTCCCTTTAAAGGTTTACAGGTGAAACACTGATGGCGTCTCCCCTGACGTCGGTGTCGCTGTAAACAATCAGCGGCCTACGCTCGCCGCTCGCCACCTGCCTTCATTACTGACCGTTTTGCTTGTGAGTGGCGTCGTTTCGACTTTGGTTATGAGATGTGCAGAACAAATGATTTGTCTCATCACCTGCAGCTGCTGCGACGCTGCGAGCCGTTTGATCGTCTGTAATAAATAACCCTTCAGAGGGAGATAAATAATCCTCGCTCTGAAGAGAAGAGGAGGCCGACTTCGCAAGAGAAACTCACTGGGTTTTTATTTTTTTAAATTTTTTCCCCGCATTAGAAGCTTCCCCTCGTATTAATTTCGGCAACAGATTGCGGTGTGGAATTAATGCATTTTTCAGAAGAAGCCCCACCAGCAGCAGCAGCCGGCTCGCCTCACATCTCTCAAGAACTCAATTACTCTCAACATTTAAAATAAATAAATTAAAGGTGTCCTGTACCCAGCAGCTGCATCATTACAAGTGCTCCTGGGAGACCAAATTAAGCCACAGAATGTATATCTAATATACAACCCCACTAATGATACGTGTTAAAAGAGGCGCCGTGTAGGCGCTGCTTAAAAATTACACGGGTCATTACAGCGAGTTGAGACCAGATTTATCTGCTGCCAACAAAACACATAATTTGTTTTACCTGGTAATCACACAGGCTGGCTAATTAAATGTGAAAACAAAAAGTACTTCTGTGTGTGTTGTCGCCTCGGTGTTATGCTGATCTATGTTAGTTTACACAAACTGATTCCAGTTTCATACAATATTCTGCTGTTAATGTCAGCGGGTTATGTTGTTTTTATTACTCAGACTGAAGCCATTTTTTCCATTAATAGGCTTTTGTTGTTTTATTTCCAAGTTTCTGTCAAATAAACATCCATTCCTACGAGCACACACACACACACACACACACACACACGTTATTATATCTGTAATCATATGCAGTAGTAGTTTTCGCTGATAAATATAAATAATAAAACTCCCACATGTGCTAGAACATGAACAATAATATGTTCAAATGTCAAAGAAAATCAGTGAAAAAAAGTGTTTGATCATGAGGAGGAATGAAACCAAAGTATGAAGAACATTTTAGAGGTTTGTTTGAACGCTGTGCTGTGATTGGCTGGTTCAGTCTGTGGCTGTGATTGGGTCACTCAGTCATTACTGGGTTAAAACATCCACTAATACTCCTTCTGTCTCATCTAGTTGTGCCTCATGGGACCTGTGTTTGGAAAAAAAAAAAAAAAATTACAGTCAGTGATGAGAGATAAGTAATGTTCTGATCCCAGTGAATTATTGCATCATCAACACATGTTTGTCAGTTTAAAGACAATTGTACATGTGAATGAAGTCTGTTTGTTGTAAAACTGTTGTATCAGACTGTGGACATCTGTAAATATAAAGACTACACACCTGGAATCACAGAAGTGACATTATCATAACTGTGTCTGCAGCTTCAACATGACCAGACTGGACGGATTTTCATCTCTTTAATACTTTTTCACATCGTTCTTTGATGAAGAGGTGAAATATGCTGAATACCAGCAGTGTTGGTGTTGGTGACATGTCATGTACGGTCCACTGAGACATTTCACACAGAACAAGATGTTACTATAAACTGTGACTCTTCTGACTTGTTAGTTATTTTTTACACTCCTAAAGACCCAGTGCTGCTTTTGTGCCAGTTCCCAAATGAATTTCTCTCTATTTTTAACCTTTCCTAAGTGATTTTTCACCATTTACTCTCATATTATATTCTGAATTTTGCATTTTTCAGTGAAAATCCAGTATTTTCCAATATTTAAGTCACTGATCATGTAGATGTTCATTAAAGCTCGGATTAAAGTTCAACTTTATTATATCCAAAACAGAAAAAACTGAAGAAAAAGATCAATTTTGCAGCAAAATATTTCATTAACTGAACATAAAATAAGTGTGTCCATCCACTGTCATTGATCCAACTCCACTGGTTTTACTGGTGTATAAATATTAGAGAAGATGACAGCATTTCCACGGTAACTATGGAGACTCTGAACGTATATACGGGTCATATCTGATGCCCATGAAAAGGTGAATAACTGCATTTTACACCAATTACTTACATGTATTGATATGAATAGTGGATCAGAAGTTATTGAACATGTTAGACCAGTAGATGGTTTTGGTCGTCGGTAGCTTGTTGGGTCTTTATGGGTGACGTGGACAAACATCATGTGTGTGAATGGTAGCAAAAGTCAAATACCATGAAAACATTATTTGTCTCTTGTGTTTGACTGTTGTTAATGGACCTGAGTTTACTGTACAATACATGTTGATGAAGTAGTTCAACAGACAGAGATGTTCAGCTTTCTCTGGATGGAATATGGCTTTAAATAGTGTCAGTTTTAGCAAAATGTTCGAGCAATGTAAACATTGCAGGATTTTTTTTTCCTGAGTGTTTTTATTCCTCTTTAGGCATGAAAAAAAAAAACCCAATGTGATTGATTTTTTTTTTTTTTTTTTTTTTTTTTAAATCAACCTGTTTTTCATGGAGTTACAAAAATGTCCACTCAGCTACACCATGAATTTTATTCTTGAAGCAAAGAAACATGTATTTAAAACCCAATATCATAAAGTGATATGAAAACAGTGAAATGAAACCATGTTTAATGCAGCTAATCTGATGTTTTCTCACATTTTAACATATTCTAATATTAGTTATTACTCACTTTATGGAGATAATATGCAAAAAATAAATATTAACAATTGATTTCCACTCAAGAACCAATCAAGAACCAATCAAGAACAGCAAAGTTACAGTAATGGTATGAATTGCAGTTTATGAAATGATGCATAAGTGTCCACTGTGTTGGCTGATATGGAACTAAAACAACTAAACCCGTGAATATACAAGAGTAAAGCTGTAGAGCACAGGTGTCAAAGTCATTTTTAGTTCAGGGGCCGCATTCACCCCAATATGATCTCCAGTGGGCCAGACTAGTGAAATAATAACAGTGAAAAAAGTAAAATTTTATTATGATCAGGTTTACGTCCTCAAAGTTTCCCTAAAAATCTGAATAACATCAACAACTTGAATTGTCTTAAGAAAAACAAGTGCAATTTGAACAATATTCTGCCTCGGTTTATCGCTTTATCATTTACACGTGCGTTACAATCGCATAAAACTTTGTGTAACAGGCAGAAAATAGGTAAAATTGCATTTACTTTTCTTAAGATATTTCCGTTTGTTCATATTTGTTCAGGTTATTCACATTTTTTGTAAAAGTATAGTTTGGTAATGTAAACATTTTCATGTAATTTTACTTTTTTACACCAAAAAAACAAAGAAAGAATTTGGGGTTGTCATTATTTATGGGTTATTATGATAATATTTTACTGGTTCTGACCCACTGGAAATCTAATTGGACTGTATGTGTCTGTATGTGGAACCAGAATTAAAATGATTTTGACACCACTGATTGTTAATATGTAAAGTGTAATTTTTGCATTTCACAAACCCATCCCGCGGGCCAGATTGGACCCTTTGGCGGGCCGGATTTGGCCCCCGGGCCGCATGTTTGACACCTGTGCTGTAGAGTAACTGTCTGCTGTAGTGACCACTGTGCATGAAAGGGTTAATATCTGAGTCCAGTTAAGTCTAACATCACTTTGCTGTTAAACTCATGTCAATAACAGTAACAGCCCGTATGGTCATCTACCACAACTGCTCTGTTTAACCCTTTAACCCTTGACGTGTCTGTGGTGAGCATTCTGAATGTATGATTTATTTTAAATCGTCATCGAAATTCAACCGTTTGCTCGAAAGATAAGAAAAAATAAAAAATAAAAAATCACAAAGTCCCAACAAGTATGTGTTTCTTTAAAAGTTGAAAATCCTGATTCAGATGACATTAAGAGCAGCTTTATGGTGAATTCATCAGATTTAACCCATAAAGACCCAAACATCCACCATCACCCAAAACTATCTACTGATCAAACTGTTTATTTATTTATTTTTTATTTATTTATTTGCATGTAATAAAAAACAGCAATGGAAAAAAAACAACATTCAAACACGTAACAAAATTGTGCAGGAGAGGTTAGAGCCAAAAAAAAAAAGAGACTTATATGAATACCTCCCCCGAAATGAACAATACACAAAAAAAGAATTAAAAAATACAATTTAACTGAAATAATAAACTAAAGTAAAAACAATAAAATGTAATCCACATTACAAATCATCAAATACAAATTAAGTGATATACAGCCTTACATTTTTTCATGAATTACAGTCCTTTTCAGGTGCTTTTTAAAGAATGATAAAGTCGATGTTGATTGAAGTTCAGGTTTTAGATTAGATTAAGAGTTTTATACATGTTTAATACCTGCTGATCCATTAATCCTATCAACACATGTAAATAAATGGTGTAAAATGCAGTTTGTCATCTTTTCATGGTCATCAGATATGACCCATTTGGACGTTCAGAGGCTCCGTAGTTACCGTGGAAACACCATCATCTTCTACAACACTGATTCACCAGTAAAACACATGGAGTTGGATCAATGACAGTGGATGGACACACTGGGTTTATGTTCAGTTAATTAAATATTTTGCTGAAAAAGTCACTTTTTCTTCAGTTTTCTGTGTTTTGATATAATAAACTTTGAATTTACTCTAAACTTTAATGAACATCTACATCAGGGATGTCACACTCAATTTAGTTCAGGGGCCATATTCAGCCCAGTTTGATCACAGCAGGGCCGGACCAGTAAAACTGTAACGTAACAGCCTTGAATAATGACAACTCCAAACTTTTCTTTATGTTTTAGTGCATAGAAAATAACATTAAATCATGAAAATATTTACACTTACAAACGATCCAAACAAAAAAGACATAAATAACTTGAAAAAACTGAAATTTCTTATACAAAAATAAGTGCAATTTTAACAATATTATGCCTTCAACTTAATTTTTACATGTGCATTATGGATCTGATCTACTAAGGCACAAACAATTTAGTAACAGGCAGAATATTGTAAAAATTGGACTTCATTTTCTTTAGATATTTCAGGTTGTTCATAATTGTTCAGGTTATTCACATTTTATTGTTAAAGGATAGTTTGGAAATGTAAATATTTTCATAATTTCATGTTATTTTTTGCACTAAAATAAAGAAAAAAATTGAAATAGTCTTTATTTATAGGCATAATGTAAATTTTTTTCTCACATTAAACCAAAAAGAATTTTGTAGTCATTATTTATAGGTTATTATGGTATTATTTTACTCGCAAATTCACCCCACGGGCCAGATTAGAACCTTGGGTGGGCCGGTTTTGGCCCACAGGCTGCATGTTTAGCACCTGTGATTTACATGATCAGTGAATTATGTAAGAAAATACCTGATTTTCACTGAAAAATGTTAAATATTGAGAACAATATTATAACGAATGGTGATAAATCACTTTGGAAAGGTTAAATGTAGAGAAAATTTCATTTGAAAATCAGCAAAAAAAAATAATTTTAGGTCTTTAAGCGTTAAGACAATACAACAGTCACATGAACAGACAACTGAAACTACAGCGAAAGGTGTTTTCTATGTAAACTGTGCCTCATTTATTTACTCTGATGTTTAAAGAGTTTATATGAGCCATTATCATCCTGACTGGTCTGTTACTGGAGTCCATATAAACACAGATCATGTGACCCCTCAGCCTGTATTCAGTGTGTAACAGACCAGAGCAACAGGGGTCCACATATCCACACTACATTTCCCATAATGCAACTGTGCACAGTCTTTGATGTCCCTGTTTAGTAGCTGGTCTTCACTCCTCCAGTTTGCTTCTGATGTTATGGATGTTATTTTCTCCCAGACTCTCAGAGGATATTAGACGGCCGACCTCCTGACCTTTGACCCCGTGCAATTAAAACATCTGACAGACTCTTAACGCTGTCAGAAACACATTTGAGGCCGTGTAAATAAAAACAGACAGAAACATGTGTGTGAGGCTCAGGGCTGTGATTAACATGATGTTTCCAGATGAAAACTGAGGAGGAGATCAGGGCGAACGGGCTGCAAAGCATTGGGTAACGAAGGAAACCCCTCCCACCATTATTTTTCCTTCTAAGCCGTAACACAGCGCCGTGCATGTGGAGCCGAAACAGAAGCAAAAGGAAAAGTTTAAAGCACCGAGTTAATTACACCGACACATTTCTACCATCACGGCGGCGTCGCACGGCCAACATCTGCATTTTAATCGATTCCACCCCCCCACCCCCCTCTACTCCACTCTACTCCTTCTTTCCCTCCATGTCTTTCAAGATCATTAACTTTATTGGATTGGACATTCCTGTTGCAAAAACAATTCAGCATAATCATTTGCAATGCAACTCCCCAGTGCGGGATGCAAATGCTGCTCCCGCTCGCCGGCCCGGCCTGGCAATTACTGACGGAGCACAGATGCGGGCGGCCGCTCCGTCAGAATAAAGTCGAGGCTGCAAATAATGTGATTACTCAGTCATTACATATTGGAGTGCATTCATTACGGGCACCAGTGGATTCTGGGCATTGTTGACATCGCCTTGGCAAAGCCCCCGAACGTCACCGGATGTCAAGAATGTAATGCCCATAATCTCATCTGAGGACGGCGCCGGGCTGCATGCTGATGAGGAGACGGGTCACGTGACGCACAGGTGGGGACGGAGGACCAGGTGGAAGTCGGAGGATTCACCGCCACGCTTTGGGCGTCATGGGAAACAGAGGGCGGCGATCTGCGGGGACGGCAGCTTATGTCCACGAACAGCAGATCCAGACAATTCCAGTGAATCTGAACAGATTTAGAGAAAGAGCGACAGCCAGAACCGTCTGAGGAACCAGCACGACTTCATTTACTCAGCCTTCTGCATTTCCGACTGGTGGTGGTTACCACTTTAACAAAGACTGGGTGATGTGGCGGAAAACCCACTGTTACCCAGAAAGTTAGAATGTAAGAATTTTACCTCTTCTCATGAAATGATTGTGACAGTGTGATTTATTCTGTATAAAGTATAAGTGGGACTCACTGTGGAATCACTGATGTGACACACTATGGAATGACCTGCCTCTGCATGTCAGACAGGCCTCCTCTGTTTTTAAAGCCCTTCTTAAAACCCATTTTTTCTCCTTGGCTTTTGAAACCATGTGAAATGTTTGAAGGTATTATCTTTATTCTATATTTTATTTAGTTGTGGTTTGTTCTTATTTATCTATTCTATTTATTTGTTTATTTTATTTAGATTGTTGTTTTTAAATTGTATGGCTTTTAATCTATTCTTGTATTTTATTCTTTTTATTTGGGTTTTATTTATTCTTCTGTATAGCACATTTTTTTGTTTGTTTTTGTACAGTTTCTATGTCTTTAAATCTATTCTGTATTTTATACTTCTATTTTGGTTTTAAGTTTTCTTCTGTACAGCACTTTGGTCCACTGCAGTTGTTTTAAAGTGCTTTACAAATAAAGTTGGATTGGATTAGATGTGTATAAATAGGAGTGTGTCTGAAAACAAAATGATTCCAACTTTATGGGGCTGCTTTTTTTTATACTTTATTTTTAGCAGGTTTTACATTTTTTAACAGATAATAAAACAAAAAGTAAAGACGAGATGTCAACAAGCACAGACTGGGTAGTATCAAAAATTCAAGTACAATGATAAATATGTGGGTCAATGAGTCACAATGTTATCCCATCATAATAAGAAGGTTGAACTAGTTTGGGTATTGTCCTGTTTCAGTCCAAGTCAGATGATTCAGATATATTCTCATGTTGCATCCAATCATGTCCTGTAAACCTGCTGACATAGTTACATCCATCATTTTTCATAAACATTTGTGTACATTTTCCTGAAATGCATATTTACACATGTTGATAATAAAACACACAGATGTTGACATATATGTGTATTACTCATGAGAAAAACAAGGTGCTGTCCTATTGGGGCGTCACATCTTCTGGGATAGATGTCCATTTTAGCCAATAATTAGTAAATTTGTCCAAATTGTGGTTCAAGGAGAAAGTTAGTTTTTCCATATTATATATTTCTTTAATAATTCCAATCCATTCCTTCTTTGTTGGGGTTTCTATGGGGCTGCGTTTAAGTCACCTAGTTTAACTAAACTCGTGATTCAGTCCTTAGTACTGTCAGTCTAGGAGTACTGTCCAGCAGAATGGTCAAATACAACACTAGAAAATCGTAAAAAGTTGCAAATTGTACAAAATAGAGCCGCTCGCACTGCACTGCAGTGTGGCTACAGAACAAATGTTACTGAGATGCAGAACCACTTGAACTGGCTCTCTGTTAAAAAAAGATTACTTTATTCATTACTGGTTTTCTTTAGAAATATTATTAGAACAAAAAAACCATCCATCTTGTACAAAAATGTTTGTTTTAGTTCAGACAGACATAGCTATGCAACCAGGCAGACAACCAGAGGTAATTCTACACCACCCAAATCAAGAACAAATGCAATGAAAAGAATGGTAATATACAGTTATGCAAGAATGGAACAAACTACAGGAACACATCACACAAGAAAACTGTGAAATGAAATTTAAGAAATCAGTTAAGAAACATCCATTGACCATAAAATGACTGATACCTGGGTTAATTGAATATATGTACTGTATATACTATACCGCTGCTGACCTAAAGGAGCTGTCGTGTTTGTGTTTTTGTCTGTTTTTTTGTCTGTCGTATGTGAAAATTGTTTTGAATGATTATATTGTATGTTATTAGCATTGACAAGTTGTAAAGATTATTGTAAGGACCCCAGGAAGAACAGCTGTAGCTATGGTACAGCTAATGGGGATCCTAAAGAAAGAAAGAAATGAAGAAAGACATGGGGAACTGTGTGTATCTGTATACCATAATACATCATTTCAGTTAACCCATAAAGACCCAGTGTTATTTCTGTGGCAGTTCCTAAATGAATTTCCCTCTCTATTTAACCTTTCTTAAGTGATTTGTCATGATTTATTATAGTATTATTTTCTGTAATTGTACTTTTTTTCCAGTGTAAATCAGTTATTTTTCTGTATTTAATTTACTGATCATGGAGATGTTCCTTAATGTTCAGATTAAAGTTGATGGCTATGATATCAAAAACAGGGGAAACTGAAGAAAAAGTGACTTATCATTAACTGAACATAAACCCAGTGTGTCCATCCACTGTCGTTGATCCAACTCCATGGGTTTTACTGGTGAATCAATGTTGTAGAAGATGACGGTGTTTCCATGGTAACTATAGAGCCTCTGAATGTCCAAATGGGTCATATCTGATGACCATGAAAAGATGACAAACTGTATTTTACACCAATTATTTACATGTATTGATAGAATTAGTGGATCAACAGGTTTTAAACAGTTTAGATCAGTAGATGGTTTTTGGCTGATGGCGAATGTTTGGGTCTTTGTGGGTTAATATTTTTCCATCAGAAAATGTTTCCCTGTTACATGTAAAATACATTTTATTTACTACTTCAAGCCAAATTAATGTGAAATTTATCTGTTAGGTTTATACAATTAGATATGTTACAATAGAGGTCAGGCAATAGTGTATTTAAAGGGCTGATATAATAAAATGGAACAGGAAAAAATGCCAGATTGGTGCAATAATTTGAAAATACACACCTCGGTCGAGTCCAAACATAAAGAATAAACATAAAAATACGAGGTAACCTTATGTGGTTTCATACTTTTATGGAAAAGCGACGTCACTTTTCTGAGCTTCTGCTAAATTCCATCTGAATCTGCTCAGTAGGTACAGCCGTCTGTTATATACCACCTACTGAAGATGTTTGGTTCTTATTATATTTTAAATAAATGTTTTTGGAAGTCAAATTAAACTCAGTGGTGAGTCCTGGTGCAGATGCTGCTTATATTCAGTTTCTGGGTGTATGGTCCACACATGTGGCGGCACAGCGGTGGAGCGGTTAGAACTGCCACCTCACAGCAGGACGCCGGTTTGCATGTTCTACTCATGCACTTTTATAAGTTAAATGGTCTAAATATCCATAGGTGTGAATATGAGAGTGAATGGTTGTTTATCTGTACATGTCAGAGCTGTGATGAAACGGTGACATGTCCAGAATGTACCCCACCGATAGATAAGATATCTCAGTTGACAGCAGCAAATACAAGAATAAAGATCAGGAAAGACAGAAAACAGAAAATACACACTTGTGAAAAAATTTATATAGAGAAAAAAGAAGTATTTATATAAATTTAGATTTAAGTGTAAATATCATATTCATATTATTTAAATTTAAAACAAAATTTATGTAAATAGCTCTTTTTTAAATAAATTCAAATATTATATACATAATAAGTGGAAGACGATGACAATATTATATACATATTTATAATGTATTTACACATGCACATGGTGTGATATGGGGGTGGGGGTTTACTGTGAACTGTTATTAAGTCTGGCTGTGGAGAGGAATGACCTGTGCTATTGTTCCGTCTTGCACTGGGGCTGTAAAATATAGGTACATTCTACTTATATATACGTATATTATACTATAGGTAGCTGGGATAGGCTCCGACACTGCTCTTGAGCACTGAGCGGTTCGTAAAATGAATGAATAACATCACACACTTGGGTTCATTAATGACATAAGACGACACAGATCCAGACCAGATAAGAACGACGGTGACAGAACATAACACTGCTTTGTGTTTCCATGTTTCTCACAAAAATTACCTTTAATTTAACCTTCAAATATAATCTGAAAGTAAATATAGTGTAAAAGGAACCTAATCCCAAACTCTCTTAAATACAATCACACTCATCAGTTTGTTTCCATTTTCTTACTGACCAGTCCACCTTAAATGTGGTGAGTCTAAAGTAATTATACATTTACAGCATAAATAACACTTTGAAAAAGTTTCCATGAATATGTTTCATGTGCAGTTTGATATTTTACAAAATCCGAAAAATCTTCCTAATGTTTTTATACTTTAACCCTTTCATGCATACTGGTCACTCCAGTGGACAGCTGTTCTAGAGCTGTTCTCTTGTGTATTCATGGGTTTTGTTGTTGTTGTTTTTTTTTTTTACACATATCTTTATGAAAGTTTGAAGACACTACATATCTTTTGTGACATGAATTGGTAACATTATGTAGAGCTCTCCTGAGCATAAACCCCCAGAATCACAAGCCCTCCCCATATTTTTCACACAGTTAATCAGTAAATTCATTTTTCTGTGCATCAAAAATTAAATGTGTGGTGTCCAGCTGAGTGGACATTTTTGCAACTTCATGAAAAATAGGTTCATCAGAATTTTTTTTTTCATTACCTCCACCAAGGAGGTTATGTTTTTGCCAGGGTTTGTTTGTCTGTCCGTTAGTGTGCAACATAACTCAAAAAGTTATGGACAGATTTTGATGAAATTTTCAGGGTCTGTTGGAAATGGGATAAGGAAGAAATGATTAACTTTTGGGGGTGATCGGGAGTGGGGGGGCCCACTGATCAGCCTTGGCGGAGGTCTGCGGTCTCCGAGTGCTTCTAATTATTTTTTTTATGTATTTTTTAAAATTTTTAAATTATTTATATTTCATTTATTTATTTTTCAGAAGAAAATTTTCAATCACATTGTTTTTTTCATGCCTAAAGAGGAATAAAAACACTCAGGAAAAAATTTGGATTAAGGTTTTCATAATTTGTGCATGAAAGGGTTAAGGTGGTTTTAGGTGGAGTTTCATGCACTTTATATTGATCTTCTTGATTAAATTCTAACATAGGAAATTTTTCCCTTGCGATGGAACAGGACAATGGTGCATATTTTAATAAAATGTACAAGTTTATGCCTGATACGAGACATAGTATTGGCAAGACAATGTGGATGAAGTGGTTTGTAGATAGAAAACAACAGAATGATCCACTTCTTCTGCTCTTTTTATTGGAGACACGTGAATCATAACCTTTAGTAGAAACTTGCAAGATTATTCATTCTGTTCTGTTCTTTATGGAAATACATGGAATTTGTATTTTCTGTTTTTTTGCAATTTAAAAAAAATGCTTTATGGAAACACAGCTAGTGATACAGGTATAAATGTACTTCATAGGAGACCAAAAGTGAACATAAATAACCTGCATCTTTCTTTTTCTTGAATGTTTCATAGTTTTTTATAGAGCAGACGTTTCAGTATCAGATTCCTGCATTACACATAATGATTAGTTTTCTGCTTTTGGCCTTTATGTATCATGTCAGTTCAGTACAGAACAGTCCAATTATCTGTAGAATCTAAAGCGTACAAATGTGTTTTCTTGTGTATTATTACAAACGTACATATTCATTTACCCTCTAATTACAGCTCAGTCAGTGTGATAACATTATTTTGGGATCCAGTTTAGCACATAATTAACAGTGTTTCTGTTTTTTTCCCTTTATATCACAGAGAAGCATATCTGGATCTGAACATTTCTATTGCGATTTAATAAACGTTAAAGGGCTGTTTATCCCGGTTCTTCTTCTTCGAGCCATAAACGTAGACACGATAAGCCTGTTGGAGCTGTTTGTTTTAACAGCTCTGCTATAAATTAAAGAGTAGTTTAATTTAGCAATTTGGTGCAATATGTTAATGTGCGGGGAAAGACGGATCCGTTCCATAATGCATTCAATGAAATGAAATGAAATAACATATATTTGAAAGTGTAATTTTTTAACACACATTATTATTATTTCAATCCCTGTAATTGAAACGGCAATCCAGGCAACTTGTATTAAATTAGATTGTGGCAAAATTGCACCTTTGGTTTGCCAAGGCTGACTGACTCCTTGCATCAAATGAATTTAATTATTCCTGTAGCCCATATATTATTAATCATCTATATTGATTTCTGAACTCCCAGACTGCTTGTGGATATGCAAATGCAGCCGCAGCAATATCGGGATGGGCTCATTTGCATGGGAGCCCATTATTATTTTATAAGTAAATTTTAATGTGGACTCAATTAAAACTCAGCCAGTGGAACAGCTAAATTGGCCCAAGGTATGAGCTCTGTGAGATTCATGTGCGGAGCCGGGATATATCAATTAGTAAAGATCAAACTTTGGCTTCTCTGGAGGGGAAAGAAAATGCTGGAATTCAATCAGAGCGGCTGCGGCGGCTTTGACTCGCCGGGTTCATCTTTAGTGGGGTTTTCGCCTTTTTTCCTGCGGAAACGGTCCAGGTTGTAATCAGATCTGCCAAATGGAATTATAACCCGGAAAATTCCTCCGCTCAGTCGCAGTCGTGTCAGGGGGAAAGGAGGTCACTTCAATATTTGATCAGCTTTAACGTGACTTTCCTGAGTCCATCGTGGGGTCGCAACCCCCAGCCCGGTTTTACCTTCAAATCAGCCTCGAGGATTAGATTGAAATGACCTGAAACGGTGAAACAGGTCTTTACGGCGTCCAGAATCGCTAGCACCAGTTCATTAAAAAGATCTGTTCAGTGAATCGCTCCAGTCAAGTCAAGCTTGAGACTAAAAAACTCAAAAACAAGTAAGACTTAAAGGAGTGATATTTAACTTTTTTTACATTGAATTATGCATTTTCAAACATTTCTCTGTGGTCTACATAAACTGTAAATGCTCTGCTTGGGTCTGAATTCTTCATTAGTTCTTCTCCACAGGTCCATCTTCAACCCTATTTCTGACCGCTGCTGCTGACAAACAATTATGTCATACTCGGAGAATTGTTTGTTGGAAGTCTACACCTTATATGTGCAAATGCTGTGATTTAACTAGTTATAAAACATAGGCCAGGCAGGTTTATTTATATAGCGCATTTCACGTACAAGACAATTCAAAGTGCTTTACATAAAACATAAAAGCATAATAAAAAGTATAGGCAAAAAACAACAACAACAAACAAACAAAAAAACAGATAGTGTACCAGATAACGTAACAAACTGAGCAGGAATTGAAACAGGTTGTAGAAATCCACTCGATTTTTAATAATATAAAGACTGCTTTGCAGCACCTGGAGAGTTCAAATTCTTTTGGATCCGGCCCTGTTTTGGGTTAAAGCTATACCATATGATGTGGTACTTTTACACTTTTCTTTTGTCATCTTAAAATACTCCTAAAAAGTGTGTCAAACTAAAATGTAAAAGAAATCCACCAGGTTTTGAAACTCAAAAATGTTTAGTTTTCATATATTTCTGATAAAAGTCTGACCAATCATTTTATTTGGACTGAATAAAATAATTGGTTGAGCCTGGCTGAACCTCCTGTCAGTCATCCATTACCGCAAAGCAAAGACAAAAATGTGAAGTTGTCATTACTTATCGGCATAATGTAATATTATTATTATTTTTTTTTTTTATTATTATCAAACCCAGAAGAAAATATGGAGTCATTATTTTTTGTAGGTTATTATGCTATGATGCTATTATGAGTTCGACAGCCTCGACTGTGGAATTTTTTGCACTTTGCAAATTCATCCCTAGGGCCGGATTGAAACCTTTGGTGGGCCGCATTTGGCCCCCGTGCCGCATGTTTGAGACCCCTGCTTTAAACACAGTTCTGTGTGTTTGAGTCTGGTGTTGGTACGGTCCACTGTCTGTATTTCTGATTTCTGGCCCAAACCTGAAGCTCTTTAAGCGAATATGTCAAGCTGCCACATCTTATTTATGTCCTGTAAGCGTTCCACCACAGTCCTGGATCCGGATCAGGTCTGTCCACGTTCATCTCACTAACCCGATACTTCAGCTGGTTCTTGGACGCAGACGAGCAGCTGGAAGGGAAACCCAGCCGTGAGGTGGACAATAAAACCCCCCCAGGACGCACAGAACATAATATATCTGATAGAGTTACCATTTGATAAAAGGGACCAACTGAGTATTTACCCAGCTGCCCCGGCTGGTTTCAGTAGAAGTACAAATACACACTTTAGGAGTATACTCAGCTACATGTAAAAGTACTAGTACATGCTTTGGAAATATGCCACTACAAGTAAAAATACTGATAAATGATGTGAATTCACTGCGCTAAAAGACAAGTACTAATACATGCTCTGAAAATACAAAATAAAGTACTAATACATGCTCTGAAAATACAAGATAAAGTACTAATACATGCTCTGAAAATACAAAATAAAGTACTAATACATGCTCTGAAAATACAAGATAAAGTACTAATACATGCCCTGAAAATACTAAGTAAAGTACTAATACAGGCTCTGAAAATACAAAATAAAGTACTAATACATGCTCTGAAAATACAAGATAAAGTACTAATACATGCCCTGAAAATACTAAGTAAAGTACTAATACATGCTCTGAAAATACAAAATAAAGTACTAATACATGCTCTGAAAATACAAGATAAAGTACTAATACATGCCCTGAAAATACTAAGTAAAGTACTAATACAGGCTCTGAAAATACAAAATAAAGTACTAATACATGCTCTGAAAATACAAAATAAAGTACTAATACACGCTCTGAAAATACAAGATAAAGTACTAATACATGCCCTGAAAATACTAAGTAAAGTACTAATACAGGCTCTGAAAATACAAAATAAAGTACTAATACACGCTCTGAAAATACAGGATAAAGTACTAATACATGCTCTGAAAATACAAAGTGTAGCGCCCCTTTGCTCTTCATTGCTTTGACAGGGGTAGCTAACCTGGGTCCTTGTTAAATATGTAATCTCTTAGAATATTAACGATTATTTAAACTATGGTTCTATTTTATTTGTAATGCTATTTTTAGTGAAATGTAACATATACTTTTTTAAAGCATTTACCCTTTAAATGAAATCTTTTATAAACACTGTAAGCACTTTAACCACACTGTACGCACTTTAAATCTTCCATCTACAATGCAAAACACACACACACAATTTATAAAAAAAATATTCAACTATTTACTTAGATTAATATTCAGTTAACAAACCAAAAATCATTGTTGTCACAATCAAATGTTTTTTTTTTCAATAACCAGTAATAATAACTTAAATAATAAAGTCAAATGTTCACTATTGCAGGCCTGTGCGCTGCAGCCTAAAACCAAATGGCCTCTTCACCTCATAGGGCAATAAAGTAAAATACATTTAAAAAACAAAACAAAAAACAAAACAAAAAAAAGGTACCTGTATCACCAGCTCCCGAGTAATATTAATCCATACATCCAGGGAAAAAGGAAATCCAGAATCCAGTAATCGGCAATCCTCCGGTCCGTCCGTCTCCTCCAGTGCTACTGTGGGCTCAGTCTGGGTCCTCCGGGCCTCCGTACATTCTGCAGTTAGCTGTTAGCTAACCTGCTAGCTTAACCCGTCCACAGCTAGCCACATACAGCTAACTTACTGAGGTCGCAGTCTCCGTTTTTTTTTTTTTTTTTTTTTGACGTTGGACTTCTAGCCGAAGTACTGTTACAAAACAGAGTGTCTCACCATTAAAGTCACGTTTGTGATCTGTCCGACCACTTTCATGAACTAAACTGGTGTTCTTGTCTTACTGAACATACCGTCCGTGTCATTCCATGTTCTCATACACGCACGCGCCCGTCGTCTTCACCGCGTTTTCTCTCTTCTACTTCCTGTTAACCCTTGACCCCGAACTATTCTCCAAGCTCATAATACACATAACGTAAAATATACATGTTCATTACTTTTTATCAAAACATAAAACATTTGCGCAACTTTTCCATATTATTAATATTATTATTTTTAACTAAGTATTTTAACAAACACTTTGCATTTAACATCCTGTAAACAATACAATGCATGAACTCACAACAAAATGACATACATTTTCACAAATACACGATCTTTTTAATACTTCCACACTGAAATGGTTTTAATTTTTAACCCTTTGTATTCCACTTATGCACTTATGGTATTTATGTATTTATGCTATTTATTATTTTAACTTTTTAACACACACCCATCCCCTTATTTCCAACGGGCTACACAAAGTAAAGGACTAATACACGCCTTGAAAATACAAAATAATGTACTAATACATGCCCTGAAAATACAAAATAATGTACTAATACATGCTCTGAAAATACAAAATAATGTACTAATACATGCCCTGAAAATACAAAATAATGTACTAATACATGCTCTGAAAATACAAAATAATGTACTAATACATGCCCTGAAAATACAAAATAATGTACTAATACATGTTCTGAAAATACAAAATAATGTACTAATACATGCCCTGAAAATACAAAATAAAGTTCTGATACATGCTCTGAAAATACAAGATGAAGTACTGATACATGCTCTGAAAATACAAGATAAAATACTAATACAAGCTTTGAAAATTCGAATACATGTAAAAGTGCTAACACACAAATAAAATATGGGTGAAAAAACTAATGATGCAATGAAAACACAAGTAAAAGTATGAATATACACTTAAGATACTGGTCAAAGTACTAATAAATACACTCTCTATAAATACTATACTATTAATAACAGTATTGATACACATTGTAAAAGTACTAAAACAAACTGTGGAAATACTCCACTTTTAATAAACATGCTCATACATGATGTGAAAATACTTCACGACAAGTACCAACACATAGTACGAAAATACTCCTGTGTAAGTAAAAGTACTACGCTAATAGTTGAAGTGCAAATACTACAGTTCAAGTAAAATAACTAATAGACACAGTGAAAATGCTACAGTAGAAGTAAAAGTAGTCATATATATAGTGAAACAATGAGTCAGTACTAATGCACACCACAAATTAAAGCACTAAGAAACCCTGTGAAATGACTACAAATACAAATACTGTTATCTGTGAACACTGTGAAACTGCAAACATGTTTATTTTTATATTTATTTAACCTTTAACCTTCTGACCAGGTAAGTAAAGGGTAAGTAAACACTCTTATTTACAATAAAAATCAGTCTTTAGTTATAATTTGGGGGATTGACTTGTTTTTGGAGTCTGCCCCTAGTGGACATTTGTAGAACTGCATGTTAAGGTGTTCTGTTAAAACCATAGTGATTTTTTTTTTTTTTTTTTAATCTTAGTTCAAATCTGTCACCAGTCACAAGTGTTTGCTCCTGGAGGATTCTGTTGGGTTTCTATAAATTAGCTTAGAGTCTGGTTTTGACCAACTCTATATATAAAGTGTCATGAGAGAACTTTTTTGTTGTGATCTGGTGCTATATAAATAAAATTTGATTGATTGAGTGATTTGATTGGTTTTCCCCTGTAAGTCGCTTTGGAAAAAAGTGTCTGACAAATGCATAAACATAAACATAAAAATAATAAATTCCTAAATGAGCCCCATATGTCCTATTTGTGCAGTAGAATTTGTGTATACGTACATAGAAGACAGTTTACTCTTTCGTTTTTCCGTTTTAACATTGAGCTCCTGCTGTGACAGTCTAACTCCAGTGTGGTTTTGTGTTTCTTCCAGGTAAAACTTGCTCATCACTGACCCTCAGCCTGTTCCATGTGGTCCCTGCTGCTTTTCTAACTGATGCTTCTTTATCCAGATGAATGTCTTCTTGAGGTTTCCCCTCTTTGTTACTGAATGTGGATTACAGCCTGACTCTGGATCAGCCGTTTCCTCTTCCAGTGATGTGGGAATAATGGCTTCACTGGAATTCCCTCCTGCGGCTCCACGGAGAGACGACAGCCTCCACCGAGCTGGTGTTTCCCACAGACGACGTTAAAGTGTCAGCGGCTGAATGCTTTGTGTTCAAATTTATTTGTGTTGTTTCCATGTGTGAGGAAGAGGAGGAGGAGGATGAAGGCAGGTGATGTTAGAGCTCTGCAGCGGCCAATAAAAGCCCTCTGCCCTCTGGAGTTTTAACAGGATAAGTGGTGATTGATGTTGTCGGCGTGTTTTCCGAGGAAAAATCATTCTGTGCACAGCGGGCATCTGTCAATAACCAGTCAATACTATTAACTAATCACTTCAGGATCCTTTACATCAGGTTTAATCCATGTTTACGGCAGATTATTTAATATATGTGTCTCAAAGGTGTCAGATGGATGAGTGATCAGAGTTGGATCAGATATGTTCTTCACATCAGGATGAGGCAGTAGATCTGATATAGCAGGGGTGTCAAACAAATTTTAGTTCAGGGGCCAAATTTGGCTAAATTTGATCTGAAGTGGGCCGAACCAGTAAAATAATAACATAATAATATATAAATAATGTCAACTCCAAACTTTCTCAGTGTTTTAGAGCGAAAAAAGTAAATTTACATTATGAAAAGGTTTACATCTGCAAACTATCCTTTCAAAAGATGTGAATAACATGAACAAACTGAAAAAATAAGTGTAATTTTAACAATATTCTGCTTCAGTTTATCATTTACACGTGTACATTAGAACTTTACAGATCACTGTGGATCTAGAAACACACAAAACACTTAGTAACAGGCAGAATATTGTTAAAATTGTACTTACTTCACTTCAGACATTTCAGGTTGTTCATGTTTGTTCAGGTTATTCACAAGTTTTTGCGAAATTATACTTTGTTTTAGTGTAAATACATGAAAATATTTACATTTACAAAGAGAAAAGTTTGGAGTTGTCATTATTTATATGTTATTATGATAGTATTTTACTGAATCCTGCCAACATGAATTAGTGAATTAGTCTGAATGTGGAACCTGAACTAAATGGATTGTTAATATCTTCAGTGTAATTTGTGCATTTCACAAATTCATCCCAAGGGCCAGACTGGACCCTTTGGTGGGCCGGATTTGGCCCCCGGGCCACATGTTTGACACCTGTGTGATACAGGGTTATTTAAAGGAGTGATATTTAGCTTTTTTAAATGGAATTATGTTCTTATCTTTGAGCATCCCATAATTGTTTGTCAGTAGCAGCGATTGTAGTAAAAACTGAAAATATGTCCAAACTTTGAGCCGATTACCTAAAATGTTCAGTTGTTGGTTGTATTAACGAACACAAGAGGCTGAATGGGACAAAAAGCACAGTCAACAACCTGGAGGGGGTGGGGCCTGAAGTGTGTTATGTGCATTTAAAGGGCCAGGGCTCCAAACCACCTTTCTGGTGTCATTACTCAGAAATAGGGTTGAAGATGGACCTGTGGAGTTGAATTAATGAAGAATTCAGAGCCAAGCAGAGCATTTACAGTTTATGTAGACCACAGGGAAATGGTGTAAAATGCATAATTCCATTTAAAAAAGCAAGATATCACTCCATTAAAATTATATGGGATTTTAACGTCTAATCTTCAAAAATGTTGTGGTGAAAGAACAAGAAATGAGTGACTTGACAGTCGGTGAATTAAAAAAAAGGGAAATAAGAAAAATATTCAGTAGTAGTAGTAGAAGTAGTAGTAGTAGTAGTAGTGTATTTTGAGCACATAGAATCATCAGATAACAAAGAATCATACAACATGGTCAAAACGAATAAATAAGTAAAATTTTTTGTGCTTGAACCAACACACAGGTTAAAATGTGCAGTAAAAGCGACTGTGGCTCAGCTGGTACAGCAGGTCGTCCAATGAGCGAAGGGTTGGTGGTTTGAATCCTGGCTTCGACTGTCCACATGTCAAAATGTCCTCGGGCAAGGCACTGAAGCCTACATTGCTCCCAGTGGGGCCTGGCAGCGCCGTTCATGGCACCAGCCGCCCACTGGTGTGTGAATGTGAGGCTCAAAGTGTAGAAAATGCGCTACATAAGTACAGTCCATTTACCATTTACATCAGTTTAATTCTGATTCCTAAACTATTTACAGTATAAAGGCTTTACCTCGGTCCAAACCTCAGAGTTTTTAGAAGAACAACTCACTCCGAGCAGAAGATAAGACCCACCTGACGTCTTCCAGGCCTCTCGTTCTGTCTGATCTCTCAGTTTATCATCGGTCGGCAGATAGAAACATGAAAACACACACCGATTAACATGAAAGCAGAGCGGTGGCGGACCTCGGAGTCGATCTGACTTCAGTTTATCAAAGAGGGAAAGAGCAGATGTGATAAACTCCCCCTAAAAACACAAACCAGTGTCCGTTCAGTTTGGAAGAACATGGAACAGGAGGTTTGAGGCTGCTGCAGAAGCAGAGGCTGAAGGAAACCACAACATTCAACTCACTCTGGATGCTTTTAAGGCATTTTTCCTCCTCTATGTCATAGTCATAAGCATTTAGTGAATGAACACCATTTCCCACAAACCCTTGCAGCGTCACACATGAAAGACAGCCACTTGAGAGTTAGAGTGTGAGTTTTTTTTTTTTTTTTTTTTTTTTTATCACACCAGTTAACAGACTATGGTCTTCAGGAGCTGTTTGAGCTTCTGCATTTTGTCATGTTTTTTTAAATTTAAATTACTGATAATAGATTTTCTTACTAGATATACCGTTTTTTTTATATGCACATTATTTTCTCTTGTATATATAGTGTCTGTTTTATTTCCTGCTGAGCCATTGCATCAACATTTCATTTTGATGTAATTTCTCTCTCTCTCTGTATTTACCTAAAATGTTTAATAACTCCTGATCCACTAATCCTATCAATTCATGTAAATAATTGTTGTAAAATGGAGTTTCTCATCTTTTCATGGTCATCAGATATGACCCATGTGGATGTTCAGACGTTCCATAGTTACCGTGGAAACACCTTCATCTTCTACAACATTAATTCACTAGTTAAACCCATGGAGTTGGATCAGTGACAGTGGATGGACACACTTGTTTTATGTTCAGTTATTGATATCTTTGCTGAAAAAGTCACTTTTTTGCTGTTTCTGATATAATAACCCTCAACTTTAATCTCAACTTTAATGAACATCTACATGATCAGTGAATTCAATATAGGAAAATACTTGATTTTCACAGAAAAAATGGATGTTTCACTTTCACTTCATTATTGGCCAGACAACACCTTCTCCTTCATTGGAAATCCACAGACTCCTTCCAGGACTCAAAGGCTCAGGGATGTTATGTCTTTCTTAAAAATAGAAAAGATTAGATATTCTTTAAGAGCTGTTCCCTCTAAGTTCTACAGTAAATGGCAGCCTTTCTTAACTTTCTTTAAATCGCTTCCATTCTTTTCATGTGATTAAAATCTTGAATTACGCAAAAAAAAAAATCTTGAATAAAGCAAAAAAAAAAATCTTGAATTAAGAAAAAAAAATCTTGAATTAAAGCTGTGGGAGACTTTCGTGACCAATTTTTCATCAGATCTGTCAAACCTCAGTCATATCCTCAGTATCATGAATCTGTCAGTCTGTCTGTCATTACTCACCTGAATCTCTTGCATTACGGTGAACAGTTTCTTAGTGACATCCATCATAAACAAACCGTGTGTTTATAAACAGAGCAGGGAGGTCACTCGGGCATCTTCGGAATTTTGTTGTGATGTGCATTGTGGGAAACAGAGGTTCGTGCAGCCACCTGACAGCGGCAGCTGCTACAGACACGACGCAGAAACGGCAGGAGCTCCCTTCCCTCTATGCATATTCCTCCAGCCGTTTCCGCGTTTCAGCTGTTTCTGCGTCGTGTTTGTTTCATCCATGTAATATCATATGGTTGTGCTGCTTCTACCGCTGTATGGCAGCTGCGCAAACCTCCCTTTCCCACAATGCAATTCGCGACAAAATTCCGAAGATGCCCGAGTTACCTCCTGGCTCTGTTTGTAAACACACGGTTTGTTTATGATGGATGGCACAAAGAAACTGTTCACTGTAATGCAAGAGATTCAGGTGAGTAATGACAGTAAGACTAATGGATTCGTGATACTGAGGCTATGACTGAGGTTTTACAGATCTGATGAAAAATTGGTCATGAAAGTCTCCCGCACCTTTGAGCAAAAAATCTTGAATTAAGCAAAAAATCTTGAATTGATCAAAAAAAATGTTGAAATAAGGAAAAAAAAAATCTAGAATTTAGCAAAAAAAAGCTTGAATTAAGCAAAAAAATGGTTTGAATTAATCAAAAACCTCTGCCAGTGGAACAAGTGAAAATTATCTTGGTAAGATTTCTTGAAATAAGATTTTCAAAATCTATCGTCCAAACATAAGTTCTTATATCTCACTGAAAAGTTACTCTTTCAGTGATTCTGTCTAATTTTAAGTGTGATGAAATATTTGGACTAGAAATGAGGAAAATACACTTGGTAAGATTTAAATTTTTGCAATATAAAGAAATCAAATCAGTGCTTGTCCTTCCACCAGGGTCTTGTTTTCCACATGTATGTCCACTTGCAGTCTGGTGCAGAACACGTGGACTCCTGCTCCCTCTGATAACATGTGAGTAGATCAGCAGCTTCTTCTTTCCTCCTGTAAACTATAAATGAAACCCGGTGTGCTCCTCGTCCCTCCACACCTCACACAGTCACAGAAGAAGAACTCTGTAACAGTTTCCAGATGGCGGCGGGGCGCAGGGTTCGTGTCGACACATCCATCCATCCTCCTCACTTACTCCTCCAACGCTGTACGAGGTGAGTTTGGGCTCCCGGAGGACGCCGGCTGAAGGACGCCGCAGGTCGGCTTTAACGGCGAGGTATTAATGTGAGCGAGAGCTGCAGCTCATCTCGACTGATCCTCTCAATCCGGGAGAGCTTAACGCAAGTTTGTGCTGCTGCTCTAATTGGTTGCACTTTTATTTTTGCAATAACAAGGCACTGCGGCGGCTGTCAGATCACTGTGAAACAGACATGGAGGAAATATAAATGAAAGGACAGCGAGCGCCAACCCTGCGTTTCATTAAACACACATCTCACCCACGTCGCATCTCAACATGTGGTCTCATACACACATTTAAACCGATGGGCTGTTTCCGTTTTCACCCACAAACCACTGCTCTGTGTGTTTTCTCCTTGTCAGAGCCACTGAAGCTGCTGTGGTGCTGACCTTTGACCTTTGCTGAATGTTTACCTTTTATTTTCATGTGTTTTCATACTATAACAAGATGGTATTATGACTTATTTTTCATATAATAGTAAGAAACTTCATCCTGTAACATAAATGGTTCAACATAAATGTTAACATTTCTAAACAGATGTGTTGTTATAACAGAATTTCTTTGTTATAACATTAAAATATCATTAAAATGTATTGCTTTAACATTAAGTTATCTTGTAAGGTGAATATGTCTTATTATACTGATGAACAATTTTCATTTATACCCACAAACCACTGCACTCAGTGTTTTCTGCTTGTCAGAGCCACTGAAGCTGCTACAGCCCTGACCTTTGACCTTTGACCTTTGCTGAACGTTTGCCTATTATTTTCATGTGTTTTCATGCTATAAAAACATGGTACTATGACTCTTATTTATCATATTATAGTAGGAAACTTCATCCTACACTGGAAAAAATCTAAATCCTACCAAGTGTATTTTTCTAGTCCAAATATCTCATCTCACTTAAAATAAGACAGAATCACTTAAAGGGTAAGTTTTCAGTGAGATATAAGAACTTGAATTAAGCAAAAATAAATCTGCCAATGGAACAAGTGAAAATAATCTTGGTAAGATTTCTTGAAATAAGATTTTCCAGATCTGTTGTCCAAAAATAAGTTCTTATATCTAACTGAAAGTTACTCTTCAGGTGATTATGTTTTATTTTAAGTGTAATGAGATATTTGGACTAGAAATGAGAAAAATACACTTGGTAAGGTTTGGGTTTTTTCCAGTGTAAATGGTTCAACATAAATCTTCAATATTATAAGATGTGTTGTTATAACAGAATTTATTTGTTAAAACATCCAAATATCATGAAAATGTATTTCTTTAACATTAACTTATCTTGTAAGTTGTATGTCTTATTATACTGATGAACCATTTCCATTTTTACCCACAAACCACTGCTCTGTATCTTTTCTCCTTGTCAGAGTCACTGAAGCTGCCTTTGACCTTTGCTGACCTTTGACCTTTTGTTTTCATGTGTTTTCATGTTATAACAAGATGTACGTTGTTCAAACTGCAGTGGTTGATAGGTTATTAGTGTAAAAAATTCCACTATGACCTTTAAGTATATTGGAATTCAAGTGGTCGGAGAGGGTGGAAAGAATCACAGGTGTTTTCAGGCAGGTAGGTGGGTTAAATACATGACTGACAGCTGTAATTACCAGTCACTGATCAGATTCTGTCAGATGCAACTTGGCTTCACTTTTCTATAACGGCATGAAATGAAATGAAATTGGCCATGCTGCTTTTAATTAGCAAACAAAAATAACAAATACATTTAAAGCTTACTAAAAAAAAGCAAAGGAATGTGTAAGACAAACATTTTGATTAAATTTAATTACTCCTAAATCCCACATTTTTGCTTTGTAGAGGTCTATGGATTTATTAATATACCCCACAGGATTCTTTTCAGCTTTTACTTCAGTTCTTTGCCACAAAAGCAAAACGTCCAGATTCTACAGAAGAGGATTAGGGCCACTGGGGAAAAAAAATTAAGGTCCAATATATATATATTTTTTATTATTATTTTGAGAAAAAAGTCTGAATTCTGACTTTTATCTCAGAATTCTGACTATTTTAAATATTTTTTTTTATTATTGTTCTGAGATTAAAGTCAGAATTCAGAGAAAAAAAAAAGTCTGAATTCTGATTTTTTTTCTCAGAATAATAATTAAAAAATATATATTGGACCTTAATTTAAATATTTTTTCCAGTGGCCCTAATCCTCTTCTGTAAGATTCTCTCCAAACCATAAAAAAAGTCAACAGACAGATGTTTAAGCTGATAAATACTGAGTAAAGATGCCATATGTAACATCCCAAAGGACAAATATGAGTAAAATCAACCATTTTAACAGATTAATGATGCTAACTGTGGGAGTGCTCAGAGCTGTCAGTAGATATTTGATAAGTTTCTTTCACCTTCTCTGTGATTGGACGGTTCAGTCAGATCCCGCCAAAGACCAAACAGCCAATCAGCGACCAGCAGAGCGTCGACTATTTTCCATCAAACACAACAGAAGGAGGAGATTCAGCAGTTTTTTTACGGTGTGAAATCACCCTGATGAAGTTCTGAGAGTCTTTGATCCATTACAGTCGGACTGTAATGTGTACATGGCTGCTGTTGCTACGGTTACCTGCAGCCTCTCAAAGCACCGACCTGTAGTTTGGGTCTTTAACGGCTAATTAGAAGGCGGTTTGTCCCGTACGAGCCTCAGGAGTCCTGGTTACCACCCAGACCCTGCAGGCCTCTGCTCCCAGTCTTCTCCGTCCTCCTCCGTCTCTTCGTTCCTGGCTCCGAGGTGAAGGTTTACAGGTTTACAGTCTAATTCAACATGGCAACAGCTCTGAGGGGAATACGCGGCGTTCACGAGCCAAATGGTAATCCCAGAACAGGAGAGCGCCTCTGTTCGGGGAACTTCAGGATCCGGTTTCACTGAACTTGGACGGACGCTCGCTGGCACATATGGAGAAGTCTCATGGAAGAACAATAAGGAAAAGCCCAGCGCATAGTCCATTAATTTCTTTTTTCCCCTCCAATAAGTAAACGTAAAGTATTCGTGAAATGAGCACTAAAGCCTCTTTAACAGTGTTTTCACAGCTGGCGACTCCCTCCTGCTGCTCGGCCAGTAAAGGCCCTTCCTGAATGAACATTAACATTAACATGGGAAGGCCGTAACATCATACTTGGCAGTCCTGCGTTGCCACTAAACACCTAGTGAACCCAGCACATAGACCCGGTCCTCCAGGAAAACAGATCTGCATCCACTCGCAGAAAAATCAGAGCCTTTATTTCACTCAAAGTGTAAAAACCACAACGGAAAAGCAGTGTTTTACACAAAAGGTCAGGAAAAGTAAATAGGTATTAAAATTATCTCAAGTATCTCCAGGAAGAAGAAAATCCCCCAAAGTTCCCAGGAAGATCTCCGCTTCTCCTCATTGGTCAGTTTCAGGGATTTTCCTGATATCAGATATATTTTTCCAAACTTTTCTTTGGCTCGTGGCCCCTGAAAGACACACAGAAGGTCCCCTGTGTGTTACGTATGTAAAAGACTGTTGATAGTTGTGAATTATGTAGTTATTTAAGTTCTCATCCCACACAAGACACACTGAAGCCTTCTTGTAAGATGTCCAGATTACGTTTTTTTTGCCTTCCATCCAGTATCCGCTGATGCTCGGTGCAGGTATTTGTATTTTCCTACATAAAGCAGCTCCACAGCGCTCACTTCACATACATTAAACTTATTAAAATCAATCCATTGTACGTGTTTGACAACTGAATAGCTCTGCAGTGCATTATGAACAAAGAGCCCGCGTCCCAGCTGTTCCTTAATGTTTTTAACCATGTAAACAAACTAAAAGGTATCTTTAGAAGGAGTTCATATCAATTCCACTCAGTGCAGTTTGTAGCTATAAAACCTCAACACTCCAAATGAGTAATCGCATTACGCTTCAGACGGCTGTAATAACTTTAACATTCGCAGTAAAACAACAAATAATAATAACAGTTTTGCCTGGTGAAGAATTAAGGCGTTTTCAGATAGTTTTCAGTTTATTGCAGCCACAGTGTTTGACATGGATCTAATAAGGAAAAGTAGCAGGAAAGAAATTATCAATGCAAAAAATAAATAAATAATTAGATAGATAGATAGATAGATAGATAGATAGATAGATAGATAGATAGATAGATAGATAGATAGATAGATAGATAGATAGATAGATAGATAGATAGATAGATAGATAGATAGATAGATAGATAGATAGATAGATAGATATTAAAACACTATTGACCCCTTTAGCCCTATCAGCCCGCCCGCGGGCCGAAATAATTATATTAATATTCATCTTACTATAAAAATAGAATAAATCAGGACAATGGATGTTTTTTTTTTCAACTTCTGCTCAAAGTTTAGACCCTAATGTTAATAAAAGTACATCAAAAGTGGATTTAGTGCAACTTTAATATTCAAACATGATTTTTAATTTTTGTGGGAGTGAAATATACGCTATTAAAATCTCCGACACAAACACTTAATTTATGCATATCATCGTCAATCCAGCCGAAAAAAAAACAGGCAAGGATCAAAAATTCTAATTTCTCCTTTAGTTTGTTACAGTTTCCTCAGGCATTGTAATAGATACAATATTTTAGACAATGGGAATAGATTCTGTGAGGTCTGCAAATGTCCATAGACACCAAGAACATCCATATGAACCTTATTATTGTGAAGTAATTCTTCATTTACTTTGGGTATGTCTGTTTAGGCGTTTTTCCCCTGAAAATATGGTCAGGGTTTAACAGGTTAAAACACAGTTAGAAGCGCAACTTGTACAATATGTTAATTCAAGAAATATACATAGATAAGTGTGCAAAAATATTGTGTGTAATGAGGTTATAAGGTGGAATTAGTCCGATGACCACAGGCAGGAATGATATCCTGTGTCATTCAGTGGTGCATTTGAGTTTAACGGTGCATTTGGGTTCAATGGTGCATTTGGGGTGCTCTTAATAAACTAATACAACATGAGGTTTGATGTACATACAGTTGCGGAAAAAATTATTAAACCATCAAAAGTCATCAAAAACAATTGTTATTCAATCCAGTCCTAACTCCTGTGTGTGTCATGTGACTAAAACAGACAGAAAAGAAAACATGGAATGTCTAAAAGCACTGTTTTTGTCAGTACAATGCCATAGATACTGATGGAAGAACTGAAGTGATTTTGGTTATTATCAAGAAAACATAGAAAATGGATAGATATCAGCTCTGAAATTAAACTACTATGAGCTATTTTTTTTGTTATCATTATATTTGTCCAAACAAATGTACCTTTAGTTGTACCAGGCATTAAAATGAACAAGAAATTGGAGAAAACAAGGGGCGGTCTAATATTTTTCTCCGTGACTATATGATACTGACACTTACTGAGTTGTTGGTTACAGCTTAGGTCAGTATTTGAGCAGAAAATATTTGCTTTTGTCATCCATCTGTGCTGCTAAAGTGGTAAATAATGAAACTAAACTAACGATCAGACTGTTACAAAACTGGACTGGTGAATATGGGAAAAAAAATCCAGAGAGGAAGAAATATACTATAATTATCATAGATATAAATAAATTCCATGGTTACATGTGATATCAAACTGTTCTTTATGGTCAGAACATACACAAACTTCAACCAAAGCCTGTAATTTTACAGAATTATAGACAGAACATTCAAAAAAGTAATGAAAAACCTGCAACAACTCATGAGTGTAATTATGTGAAACTACAACAGTTTTTGTTTTACTTGACAATGCAGAGACAACACAAAAAACTAGAACAAAATAACAATAGCCATTCTGATGAAAAATTATATTGTATTATCAGGATAACAGAAAAATTACATCACAATTTACTATATTTCATTCATTTCATTTTATTTATTTCAAGCAGTCACAGAATACAAGCAAATTCAAAATTCCACATTCATTCATCTACACTCGAAAAGGAGTGGGAAGAAGAAAAAACTTCTTTAATCCAACCCCCATTCTCATCATTAAATAACTTAACATAATAACATTTTAAATATTCACTCCTGTCCTTAGACTTCAAGTCAGAACAATGAACAAAATAAGCCTATACCAAATTACAATGAACTCATTCGACAGTATTTACATTATAAAACCAAAATATGTGTGAAAAATAGAAACAATGTACATTGCTTGTGGTGTTACCACGGGTAACAGTTAACCATGAACTTACATTTGCGTCAACCATTTTGTTATGTAATTATCTAATTTTATTATGTAGCCTTAGTCCCACATAAGGCAAAAGCGCATTAATTCATTCCTTCATTATTGGGAAAGTGGAAGAGTCAATGAAAAAAAAAAAAAAAAAAAAAAGCTAAAGCAATTTATAAAGTATTTGTGTAAGTTTGGGTCCCAGGGAGACCCTAACATGGGTCTTCAGGGTCTGGAGCTGAAACATTTTGGGACCTCTGCTTTTAATCATTACAGTGTAGTTTAGAACACACATAAACACACTTTGTACTCCTTCATTCATCAACTGGACGCCACGCTGTGAATAACCAACTCAATGAATGTAACGCCAGTAAATCAGACCCTGTTGCTTATGTTTCTTGGCAATAAAAATATGAGTTAATGGACTTTAGAAGGAAGCCCTAACAGGAGGGTCTGAGGATGTTTCAGATTAAAATGAGCTGCTCTGTTAAACTGATCCAAAGTCAGACTACATGATGTGGGTCTTCAGCTTCTCCTGGACACGTTCTTGTCCAGTTTACCGGTTCTAACATGGATGGAAGTTATTGTTGTTGAGCAGAGGTTGAAGTCCACATGTAGTACAGATGCACTGCTCAGACCTCCAGGTTGGTGGTGGGTGTCATTTTAAGTCAGCGTGATGGAAGGAGGAACCTCTGTGTTACCACGGTTACGGTGATGATGAAGGCTGGACTGGGACTCACACCAGCCCTACATACATGCAAGAAATAATATTAACCCTTTCATGCACAGGTCACTCCAGTGGACAGTTCTTCTCCAGCTGTTCTCTTGTATATTCATGGGTTTTGTTGTTTTAGTTCCATATCAGCCGACACAGTGGACATTTATGCACCATCCCATAATACACTGACATTCAGACCATTACTGTAACTTTGCTGTTCTTGATAAACCTGATCTGCACGAACATTTTTTTAGTGTAAATCAATTATTTGTTAGACAAGAAGGTTTTTTTTTTCCATATTATCTCCATGAAGTGAGTAATTACTAGCATTAGAATATGTTAAAATGTGAGAAGACATCAGATTAGCAGCATTAAAAATGTTTTTATTTCATTGTTTTCATCTCACTTTCTGATATTGGGTTTTAAACACATGTTTCTTTACTTAAAAAATTTTATGCATGGATATTTTTGTAACTCCATAGAAAAAAAAAAAAAAAAACTAAATTGCATTGTTTTTTTCATGCCTAAGGAGGCATAAAAACACTGAAGAAAAAAATCTTGACCAAGGTTCTCACAATTCATGCATGAAAGGATTAAATATATTATTTGATTATTTAACCCATAAAGACCCAGCGCTACTTTTATGTCAGTTCCCAAATAAAGTGTTCTCTATATCTAACCTTTCTTAAGTGATTTATCACCATTTATATATTACATTATCCTCCCAATTTTGTATTTTACCAATATAAATCAGGTATTTTCCTGTGTTTAATTTACTGATCGTGTAGATGTTCAGAAAAGCTCAGATTAAAGTTGAGGGTTATTAAATCAAAAACAGAGAAAACTGCAGAAAAAGTTTCTTTTATCAGTCAAATCTCTCATTAACTGAACATAAACCCAGTGTGTCCATCCACTGTCACTGATCCAACTCCGTGGGTTTTACTGGTGAATCAATGTTGTAGAAGATGACAGTGTTTCCATGGTAACTACAGAGCCTCTGAACGTCCAAATGTGTCATATCTGGTGACCATGAAAAGACGACAAACTGTATTTTACACTAATTATTTACCTGTTTTGAAAGGATTAGTGGATCAACAGGTATTAAACAGTTTAGATCAGTAGGTGGTTTTACTCAGTGATGGATGTTTGGGTCTTTATGGGTTAAATATATTATTTATGATATTAAACTAACTTTTTCTCTGAATTGTGCCGTGTAAATTAGATGAGTTGCTCTGGTTGTAGCTGTGTTAATATACACAGAAGGATTTTATTCATCTTTAAACGCTGGTAAAGACTGGAACAAAATACCAGAATGCACAAATGCACACATTCATTTGCAGCTCTGTTCACTGTCCAAAATCAAGACTAAATAATATCAAGACTGTTTTTTTTTTTTTGTTTTTTTCCCCACATGCTCGAAACAATCAATCAACCAATCAACCAATCAATCAGTCAGTCAGTCAGTCAATCAATCAATCAATCAATCAACCTAAATATAAAAACAGATGAACCTGATGTCATTTATATTGAAAAGTGAAGCCAAGTTGCATTTGACAGAATCTGATCAGTGACTGGTAATTACAGCTGTCAGTCATGTATTTAACCCGCCTACCTGCTTGAAAACACCTGTGATTCTTTCCACCCTCTCAGACTTGAATTACAATCGACTCAAAGGTCATGATGGAACCAAACTGATCAGAGAAGAGACGGAGATTCAACCTGGCATTAAGTCAAAGAAACGGAACATTTCACATTATTATTTTAGATGAAAACTAAAGGAATAATCAGGAAATGAGCTGGTGAAGGAAAGTAAAGCTGAGTATGAGGAGGAGGAGGAGGAGCAGAACCAGCAGATGAACTCTCCACATGTGAGTCTTCAGCTTCTGTTTGTGCACTTGAACATTTCCATTTCCAGCTGCAGTTACATTTACACTCAACACCCGCAGATAAATGTGAAAAAAACAAAGAACTTTTGGATTTTTATTTTACAGCTCAGTAGTTTTTAGACTAAAGCTTCCTCCTCCTCCTCATCTTCTTCTTCCTCCTCCTCCTCCTCTTCCTCCTCCTCCTCTTCTCTTCTTCTTCTTCCTCCTCCTCCTCTTTCTCCTGTTCCTCCTCCTCCTCTTCCTCCTCCTCATCTTCCTCCTCCTCATCTTCTTCCTCTTCCTCTTCCTCCTCCTCCTCTTCCTCCTCCTCCTCCTCCTCCTGCTCCTCCTCCTCCTCCTCAGCAGCCTTGAACCTGTGCAGCAGCAGATTAAGTTTTCAGAGCTGCTCTCAGGCTTTCCTCTCTGTGAGTCTGTCAGATTGTTCTGATACACAACACCGCTCCAGATGGTTCACAGTCATTACGGCTGTCTCACCCAATATCTACCTGTGTCCGTCTCCGTCCGCCCGCCACAAAGAGCCGCCGCCGTTTCCCGCCGGCCCGGCCAACAACAACACCCGACTGCAGCGTTTGGGATTCTGCTCACTCACCGAGGGCCGAGTTTCTGCCACGGCGGCTGATTCTGACTTCACAGAGGTTATAAAGTAGGATGGAGTTAGTGAGGGACGAACAGGAGGAGACGTCAGACCAACAGGAGGAGGAGTCTGTGGACAGGAGGGGCAGGGACCCACCTGGGCCCCCGGGTCATCTGGGATCCCCCGAAGGCCCATAAACTGTACTCCACAGCAGTGTCTCTAATGTGGTAACTATGGTGACCAGAACCTGAGGCAAAAGGAACCACAACATTGTTCCAGATAAACAGAGGCATTTGATCTGCTCTGTGGAGGAATTATGCATCTGATCTCATGTCAAACAGACAGTCTGACCCTTTATTTCATTGGTGCTGCTCATGCACCACCACTTCAGCTGTTTCTGTATACTGTCATTTTGTACATATTTAGAAGTTTTGGGTTTTTTTGTGTACTTTATGGTAGTTTTAGTCTATTCTATTTAGCTTTTATATATTCATTCATTCATTTTCTGAACCCGCTTTATCCTCACTAGGGTCACGGGGGTTGCATGGAGCCTATCCCAGCTACATAGGGGCGAAGGCGGTGTACACCCTGGACAAGTCGCCAGTTCATCTCAGGGCTGAACATAGAGACAAACAATCACTCTCACATTCACACCTATGGGCAATTTAGATTAACCAGTTAACCTATCAGTGCATGTGTTTGGATGGTGGGAGGAAGCCGGAGTACCCAGAGAGAACCCACGCAGACACGGGGAGAACATGCAAACTCCACACAGAAAGGTCCCACCCCCCATCGACTGCTGTTGGAATCGAACCCAGGACCTTCTTGCTGTGAGGCACGAGTGCTAACCACTGCACCACCGTGTCGCTTTTATATATTTTATTCTCTATTCTAACCTTTTTTCTTCGGGTAACTATGGGTATATTCACACCTGGAAAGTCCTTTGGTCTGCTTAATTGGTTCGGATCAAATGCAGACTTTATTTTTTCATTTGGGTCAGATCACATTCTCATTGCACCTTTTGCTAGTGGACCAAAATTTGTAAACAGAAGCACACATGTGACGAACTGAACAGAAAAGTCGGGGGCGGGGTGAATCAGACACGGCGGGTGTTGATGAAAACAAACATGAAGGTCCTACATGCAGAAGGACCAAATGTCAATGAGTCATTCCATCTCCTCATGGCTCCACGTCTGTCCACAGCTCATGGCTGCTGCTATTAGCTCTGACTACCCGTGACGCTTGGCTACTTCCAGTTTTGTTGATTACCCACAATGCCATGCGGTTACAGTGGCTCATCAAGCACAAAATGGCACATGGTTCCTTGGTTTGTTTCAGCTAGAGGTCGATTATATTCACACCAGAAGTGAACCAGCCCAGAGTCCGTTTGGAAACAGACTGAGACCACCTCTGCTTGTTTGGTTCGAATCAGAGTTCAATGTTTGTATTCACACCTAAAAAAAGTCCAGAAACAAACACTGATCAGTTTTAAACGGACCAAAAACAGTTGTTCTGAATACACCCTCTACCATGTACTATTGACTGAGTGACAATAAAGCTGAGGCTGAGTCATTAACCTCCTCAGACCCAGCGATGGGTTTTCTGTCCACATTTGTGGACAAGAGTTTCACAACTTTATACACAAAAAAAAGAAAAGAAAACTGTCCACCACAAAGGACATTCCATAAAAATTTTAAAAATTACATCTGAAAAAACTGTTGCGTCATGATATTTCCAATATAGGCACTTATCTAATAAAAAACAAAAAAGCTTGTACTTTGCTGACATTTCCTGGGTCTTAGGAGGTTAAAATTGTTTATAATGCAAACTATCAGCTGACACAGCCATTAAAGATTCTAAGACACAGTGTTATTTCGACCGCCTGTAAAAATAAACGTCTATGAGTTTTAGTTTAAAGAAGAAAACCTGATGATACAATAACACAGATGTGTGTAAATAACGACCTTCATACTTTATGAGTGAATAATACAATCTGTGGATACATAGCATTGCTTTGTTGGTGGTTTTGGTAGAACTAAGTGTGTTCTGGTACCAGACTGCCCCCTACTGGTGAGTGTTTGGAATGTTCAAACTACGTGGAACCACTTTAAATGAATCAACATCAGAACTATACAACTGGCTGCTACTTGAGGAAACAAAACAATACAAACAGGCTTAAAGGTCATAGTGATCTCCTTCAATTAAACTCTAATGAATGGGTGGATCAAGATCATATCATCTGTAAGAAGGAGGTAATGAAGCAACCAATCAGAGAGCTCCTTCACAAACCTGATTAGGCTCATATGCTGCAGAAATTGAACTCACATCGTATGTTGTTTCAAAAAAATTGCACCAAAAAAGTCGCAATATGTGAAGTATTACCTTCACTTCAGCTTTATTGTTATCACACATATCATGGTGCATCACACACATTCTGAGTCAAAGAAATGTGTATATTTTGCCATTTTAGTTGTTGTTTTGTAGTTAAATCCTCTGTCATTATGTGCCGACGGTCAAATAAAGACAGCAGATGTCACGAGCTCAGTAACGATCGATTATCAGTTTGGATTTGATGCTTGTCAGTCGAGATGTGAGCTGATTGATTATGTTAAGGAGAGTAAACGTTCATATCTGCAGAGAGAAAATCCTCAGAAGCTGAAAGAAAGAGGTCAAACTGCTGCTTTTCCTTTAAATATTCACACTGATGATTGAGAGCGCATACACACACGGTTAAAATTCAAAGAGTCCAACGCCGACCATTCAGATTCAGGTCATTAGCTGCCCGAAATGTGCATCTCAATATCTGGGCCAACATTTATTAACATTTTTTTGACGGCTGAACGACTGAATTATTCATTTTTTGTTGGGGGCACATTATTTATTTATTAATCAGCCTTAAATTTGGACTCATATCAAATTATCCGGCTGCTTTCCAACACCTATCCTGCCCAGTTCTGACTCTTTTTTTAATATCAGCATTAACATCAGCTGCTCATTATTTGTTCCATTGATTTTTGCAAATGGTGTTTCCCCAAAATATCAGCCGCCCATTACACAGGATGAATAATAGATGACAGACGAGCTGCTGGGAAACAAAAGGCCGGACTCGGTTTGGGTCGTCCACCTCCTGAAAAACTTTCCCTGAATGTGCTCTGACTGCAGCGAGCTGTGATTTCCAACAGAAACATGTGAATGAGCTCATCGCTGTAAGGAACTGAAAGACTTGCATCACGCTTCCAACAAACTCCCGAAAAGGCCTTTAGCAAGATCTCTGCATAATTTAGCAGAATATAAAGTTTATTTTCCCACTCATGTGTAAATACTGGTCCTGTTCTAATGAGTATGATGAGGAGATATGAATAAGTCTTAATGTGCTGCAGAATAAACACATTTTTAGTGAAATATCCTGCAGTGCTCGTCTGCACAAACAGCATCGTTTACGGTTTCTAAACTGTATATTTTAGAATTTCGACGCCATGTTTCTCTTTAAAGGTTTCTGTGAAACTGGCATGTGCTTTTGTGTAGTTTGTGTTGGAGTCAGCTGGTGAATATTTATGTCGAGAACAAACAATTTCATAACAATTCGGTCTCTGCATTCTACATATAATACACACAACACCTAGCATTAGCATTAGCATTAGCACATAACACATTAGGAGCAGTGGGCTGCCATTGAAAGGAAACGACAGGAGAATGAACTTAAATGAACCTGTTTTTAACCCGTTTAACCCTGGGCCATTTGTTTCTGGCCGGAATAATTTCAGTGTAACACAAAACAATAGTAGAAATTTCATATAACACAGAAAAAGTTAGACAAAATTCCTGATCATCGCTTAATTATACGGCCTTTGTTTTTTTGTTCTTCTTTGTCTCGTTCAGTGAGTTTTAGCGGAAGAGAAATAATACTTGTACTGTTGGATCTGCTTAGTATGTGCTTAGTGCTGTAAAGTTTATCACACTGTTCTTTTGTTTTATTAAATGCTGGTCTCAGACTGTTAGCTTTTTTTTAGATATTAGTTCAGTGGTTCCCAACCTTTTTTGGCTCATGGCCCCATTTCACACATTTCTGGCGACCCCAGACATTCAAAACAGACTTTTTTTTGCAAAAAATAAGTTGTTTGTGATCATGTAATTTGCACATAGTTTGCTATGTTGCAAATAAACATTAATTTTAGAGAATATTTAGGCTGTATAATGTATGTAATGCATCTTTTTGGTGTCTGCTTCTCAGTTTCTCTTGCAGATGTCTTAGTGGGGCCAGGCGGGCGAACAAATGTTTCCATTCTCTGTTCGGTCCGGTTTTCTGACTGAAAACTTCCTGAACACCTGAGGTCTGCTCAAACTGTCAGCTCATTTAAAACAGGCCTGAAAACATTATTGTTCACTGCAGCTTTCCCTTAAATTCTTAAATAATGTCTTTTAAATGAACTTTAAAATCAAATTTTATTGCTGATGATTTTAATGTCTATTTTAATTTTAATGTTGTTATATTTGAACTTTCTCTCATCTTAAATCTATTTTTATGCCTCTCCTGTGATGCATTTATGTTTTATGTAAAGCACTTACATGAACTGTGCTGTACAAATGAACTTGCCTTCTGACTGTGACTGTGTCTGGGCAGGTTGAAGCGTATTAAGGCATGTGGTCACATGATCGGGTCTATCAAGACATGCCCTCTCAGATATTATATCCTGCATTTTATTTGAACTTGATTTTTATTAGAAAAAAGTGTGTGGTGTTTTAATTATAATGAAATTTACACTGAATCCAAAAAATATTTTTTTCTTAATAATTTTTTTTTTTTATCAATTATTTAAAAATTTCAGGCGACCCCAAGGTTGAAAAACACTATATTAGTGCATTTCCGTTTGTTGTTTGAATTGTGTTCTGTTGCCTGATGTTTTTCTGGTTACGTAGATGTATAGATGGTTTTCACTGACGTCACACACCTGGGGCACTGGGTCAGTCTCCGCCATGCTGAGGGTCAAACGAATGCATAGCTGAGCGCACTTGCCCATGTTGGTGTGCTTTGTTCAAACTGTGACCCATGGCCGCTCCACTGCACAGAAGGACAGTGGTTCACACCAGAGCCGTTCACGGCTGTTACAGCAGACAGGACAAAGATGTCAAACGGGGCTTTTATAGAGTACCCGAGGTACTAGTTAACCAGGGGCCCAAGACCGAGGCGTTGAACCAGCAGAGGAGGGAGGCCTGGATGGGAGCAGGTCGGACCCTGGACATTTGGGGCATGAGCTGGTTCGTACCGGAACCCTGGGACAACCTTGTATCAACTATATTGATTACACTATTGGATCTTAGAGGGAAGGGAAGGGTGCAATATATGAGGTCGAGCTTTTAAAACTACCCATGTTCATGCTAATGATGTTTCAATGTTTTCTAAATTTTTACTCTAGAGGAATGAAATCACTCCCACCCTTTTTAACCCTTTCATGCACAGTGGTCACTCCAGTGGACAGTTCTTCTCCAGCTGTTCTCTTGTATATTCAGGGTTTTGGTTGTTTTAGTTCCATATCAGCCAACACAGCGGACACTTATGCACCATCCCATAATACACTGACATTCAGACCATTACTGTAACTGTGCTGTTCTTGATAAACCTGATCTGCAGTGACATGTTTTACTGTAAATCAATTGCTAATTGTTATTAGACTGTAATTGACAGGTATTTTTTTTTAACTTTTTTTTTTTTTTTTTTTTGGCATATCTCCATGAAATGAATAATACCTAGTATTAGAGTATGTTCAAATGTGAGAAAACATCTGATTAGCAGCATTAAAAATGATTTTATTGCATAGTTTTCCATATCATTTTCTGATATTAGATTTTAAATGCATGTTTCTTTGCTTCAAAAATTAAATACACGGTGTCCAGCTGAGTGGAAATTTTTGTAACTTTTTTTTTTTTTTTCTAAATTGATCACATTGTTTTGTTTTTTGTTTTTTTTTATGTCTAAAGAGGAATAAAAACACTGCAGAAAAATATCTTGACTAAATTTCACATAATTAGTGCATGAAAGGGTTAAACTAACTTGTATTTATTCTAGTTTTTGGATCTTGGACGGAAGGGTGCAATATATGAACTGGGTGTAATACCTAACTGTGATTATTATGAATTGTTGTGTGACTGTATGTGTCCAGATGTGAATGCAGCTATTTGTAGCACTGTGGTTCAAACCAAATTTCACATATGGGACAATAAAGTTTATCCTGATCCTGATAAAGACGTTTCGGACCAGACTTAGCGCACTGATATACATGTAAATATAAGAAATATGTAGATGTGTACAACAGAGAGATCATTTGTCATTTGTCACTTTTCCATTGACCCTCAAATTGCGCAAATATAACTTGCACATAAAAATTTACCGAATGGAAAAGCAACAATTTCGCCAAAAGTCTCATTTTTCAATTCAAAGTTTTTGCCAGAGGTGGTTTTCGGGTGTAGCACAAATGGTATATCACGCAAAGCTGCAGTGGAAAGACCTTTTTTCGCAACTAGAGTCAGGTGAATTAAAAAAACGGATGTTGACGTACGTTACAACAAGTGAAGAAGAAGAAGAAACATGTCGCGGTATGTGTGGACACACCAGGAAACCCAATCGTTTTTTAATTTAGTACGAGATAGAGGGGAAATATATAATAATAATAATGAATACATCTGTAAATCAACACCATATTTACATTCATCGCCATGTTTATGGAATGACTTCTCGTGTCATCTCACAATAATAAATAAACAAATCATCACATTTGTGATTTAATGGAAAACCCGACATGACGCACTTCTGTTTTTTTGACATTTAGAAAATAGCGATTTTAATAGCAAAAATAGCGAAGTTTTGCGCGGATGTCCAATGGAAAAGTGACTAATGTAGCAGCCGTGCAAAGTCTGAACACCACACAACACATACATGATACACAATGAACAACAAAACACTGTTTTTGATCATGCACAGAGCAGAAAGTACAGTTATATTTATTAAAATGTTGTCATCACCCTGGTGTTTTGATAATTTGTGTTTCGTGGTTGTTAGAGGTGACACCAGCTCCTCTCAACAATCCATCTGCTCCAGGAATAGATGACAGAAATTCTCCTGTTTGTAGTTTGTGTCGTCTCATCAGTATCACCTGTAAAAGGTAACTCACACTTACTGTCCTCATTCATATTTTAGGAAACTATTTATTACATCCAACATGCCTGAGAGAGTTGGTATTATTGAAACAATCCACTGTTTCGTTGGAATATTATGCTTCATGTGTCTCAGCTCCTAAATCAACAGCTCTGGTCGGAGGTGTTTGTGTGAAATTAAGTTTTGACACTGACTCAAAGTTTGTTTTTGCTGCTTCAGTTATTTTAGTTTCTGGGGTAAAACTGAAAAATTATGCTCACTCTGTAAGTTTTTTTTTTTTGCTAAATAGGTAGAGTCAATTTGTGTCACTACCAAAACTTTCTTCCCTGATTTTACTACATCTAATGAACAAGATTTATGATCATAATAACAATAAACCAGCTGTATTTACATGAGTAGCACATGCTGTAGATTCTTCTATTCTTTTTATTTTGGTGATTCTTGGAAAATGTGTCACATTTGGAGAGAAACTTGACAATGTTTTTTTTTTTTGTTTCGTAGTTTGAATTGGATATCGACGGTAATTGTTAAAATTTAAAGAAAGCTATAAGGGTTTGGGTTCGACAGAAACACAAATACTGCTTTTCCACTGTTTGTATCAGCTCAACTCGGCTCGGTTTTAGTACCAGCACATCACATTTCCACTGCAACTTTAACATTGTCTTCAATATGATTGCAGCTACAAGTGATGCAACATTAGAGGAGGAAGAGATTTAACCCTATAAGCGACAGTTTTTTTTTATGTTCAGTTTTGATATCAAGATTTCAAAAAGCTGTTTTACTCTGTTATGTTGCTTGCTGTAAGTTATAATTTACAAAATGAAACATTATATTAAGATTTTTTTCAGGTGAAATCTGTCAAATCTGTCGTCACTTTATTTTATCATCCTGTTAGCCTCATAGCATACATAGCATTACATAAGTCATATTTTTTCAGGTCATAGTCAATGATGATAAATAAATCAGCAGTTGTAATGGTCTTCCTTCTATATGTCCAAACCCAGGTATGAGCTGTAAGCATGGCATTCTGACGTAAATAACAGATGTAATCCAGTTCAAAACTGGTAATAAAACAAAAAAGTTACCTTACATCAAGTCACATGGTAGAAAAACTGGATACTCATGAGTTAAGTAAGCACTGAGAAGTCACATGACACATTCTCTGTGAAGGTGCATTGAGTAACGATACAGAAAATCAGACAAATCAACTTCAAACTCTCTGCATAATATAAACTTTAAACAAACAATAAATTTCTACCACTTTTCAAAATAAACTTCTATTATAAATTCTTGCTTATCATCATATTTTGGCAGTGTTAGAAGAGTAGACTTATGCAGATTTCAGAATTTCCTCAAAAATATGACTTTATTATGCAATTATGCTATGATGCTAATGACATTTCCCTTGTTTTTGGAGATTTCTTGTTAGTTTAGCTCAGTGTCTCAACAGACAATGGTTACGATTCTGCATTGACTGGTCTGTTGTGTCTCATTTATTATTGCTTGAGCTCAGTCGTACAGATAGATCTGACTCCATTATCTTCCATTGTCATTCTGTGTTAAGAGGGAAAAAAAGATGCAGGTTGTTTCTAAAAGTGGCAGCATAAAGAAAGAGGAACTGAAAGAGTCGCCCAACAGCAGGATGATTCCTACTGGGTCAGACCAGGTTATAATAGAATTAGATTTTTTATTATAGTTTAGTTTTATTTAGTTTTGACTTTTTTTTCTCTAATTCAGTTAGTTTTAATTTGTTTTTAGAGCAGGTTTGCTAGTTTTTATTAGTTTTTGTTTTTTTCTAAATGCTTAGTTTTAGGCTAGTTTTAGTTTTTTCATATCTTTTCTCTTCTTCGTTGTCGTATTCACATAAATCGCATACAGGACTCTGCTGCTTTCGTCTCCATGTTTCCAGGTACAGTGGGGACCAGGAGACGACTCTAAACCGAGTGACGCACCGTGAAGCTGTCGTCGTTTGCTCACAGAAACAGCGAGAGACACGGGGTCGTCTCAAAGAAGAAGGATTTGTTTGGCACATACAGGGTAAACAGGCATACTGACAGCGTGTCGGCATACGAATACAAGTTGCATCTAGCGAGCGGTGTTTTTCAAGGATTCCTCAGAGCTGTTACACATATGTGCTTAGGTAAATTGTAGATAAGTCCATGGCTCAGCTGGTGCCACTGTATCCTTGGAAGGCCTTGACACACTAAGATTATTTCTCACAGCTTGTATGAACTTTATACAGGGTAAAAGTGTGTCCAAAGTTCACATATAGTATAATATGGCTAAATAATGACATTATAAAAGTAAAAGTAAATAAATGTATAGATCCACAAAGTGCCGTATGGTGCCAACAGCTAAAATTGTCAGAGTGAAATAAATCAATTTCATATCAATCTGACATTGACAAAAACGAAAACGAAGGGAATTTTTCGAAAATTTTTATACGTTTTAGTTATTTTATAAGTATTGTTTATTGTTTATTGTTCATTCGCATGTATACAAGACAATAAAAACACAATAATAATAACAGTAAAAGACATGCCAGGGAAGCCAAAAACCAAAGTGGTTTATCGTTGGCCTCCCCAAAGACTTGAAATAAAAAAAAGTACTTAACAGTGTCTAATATGATATACAATCATAAATAAACAAAATTAATTAAAAGAAGGAAATAAGTCAAAAACAAAACAAAACAAAAAAACTAAATACATCGTAAGCAGTGCACGTAGAAATAAATAAGAATCGACAAAACGATGAAACGAAATTCAGAATAAAACTAATAAGTTATCTAACTAAGAAAAATGATAAATGAATCAAGAAGAGCAAACAGATCAGGTGGAAGTAGTGCTTGGGTGTTCGATGAAATCCAGTTTTACAAGTTTTTTGAATCTGGGTCAGAACACAGGTTTGCTGTGACTGGGTTAAATTGTTCCATATGATCAGGCCCTTATACAGGATTGTAAATTGTTTCTGATTGGATTTGGTCATAATCGGTCTTAGTAGATTCCGCTGTCTTGTGCTATGGTGATGGATGTCTGAGTTGAACCGGAAGAAGCCTTTGTATTGATCAGGTAAACATGAACTGTTATTAACAATTTTATGGACAAATAAGGCAATCTGAAATTTGTTGATATCATACACGGTCATAACTTTTCAGTGGTGAAACAGACCTGCTGAGTGTGCTGTAAAAGTAGCAATTGGCTGCAATTCTGACAAAGCGCTTTTGTAGTTGATAGAGTGGTTTGATAGATGTTGTGTATGTACTAGCCCAGATAATAGTGCAATATGTTAAATAAGGACACAATACAGTTTCAGTTAGTTTTTATTTATTTCAGTTAGCGAAAATGTTTTCTCAATTCTAGTTTTCGTCATTCCGTTAGTTTTCGTTAACAATAATAACCTTGGATCAGACAGGTCTAAACCTAAAAACTAATCTAGTATTTGAGCTCCAGCCTCTGGTGTCCAGGTCCAGGTTTGTGTAAATCAGGGGTCAGCAACCCTGGTCCTAGAGAGCCACTATCCTGCATGTTTTAGATGTTTCCCTCTTCCAGCACACCTGATGGTCATTATCAGGCTTCTGCAGAGCTGGATGGTAGGCTGATCATTTGAATCAGGTGTGATGGAAGAGGGATAAGTCTAAAACATGCAGGACAGTGGCTCTCTAGGACACAGGTGACAAACATGCGGCCCAGGGGCCAAATCCGGCCAGCCAAAGGGTCCACTCCGGCCCCTGGGATGAATTTGTGAAATGCAAAAATTACACTAAGATAATAACGATCCTTTTTGTTCAGGTTTCACTTTCAGACCAATTCAATCTCAAGTGGGTCAGATCAGTAAAATACTATCATAATAACATAGAAATAATAACAACTCCAAATTGTTCTCTTTGTAAATGTAAGTATTTTCACGTATTTACACGAAAACAAAGTATAATTTTGCAAAAACCTGAGCAAATATCAACAACCTGAAATGTCTTAAGAGAAGTACATACAATTTTAACAAGATTCTGCCTGTTAGTAAATGTTTTGTGTGTTTGTAGATCCACTGTGATCTGTAAGTTATTAATGAAGATGTGGAAATGATAAACTGAGGCAGAATATTGTTAAAATTGTGCTTATTTTTCCATTTTTTTCATGTTATTCACATCTTTTGAAAGGACAGTTTGTAGATGTAAAGCTTCTCATAATGTAAATTAACTTTTTTCACTCTAAAACATAGAGAAAAGTTTGGAGTTGACATTATTTCTATATTATTATGTTATTTTACTGCAGATCAAATTTAGCTGAAAATGGCCCCTGAACTAAAATGAGTTTGACACCCCTGCTCTAGGACCAGGGTTGCTGACCCCTGGTGTAAATCCACCGTCCACACCACCTACCTACAGAACAGCTGCGTTTTATGGTTGGAAACAGATACTGAATGAGGAGCATCGTGATCCTGTATTGATCCACAAAAGCAGAACCAACCTGTGTATGAGTGCTGACACATGGAAACAGACTGAATCCCACCCCCCACCCCCCTCTCCTCCTCCTTCTCCTCCTCTTCCTCCCCCCCTCCTCGCTGATCTCCCAGGTGGGGGCTGTCAGGCTGTCGGTTTTCTTCAGGTGAGCCGAGTCTCAGAGGGAAAACAAACCGGATCAGAGGTTTTCATGTGAGGACTCAAACCCGTGAACTGAGGACGACCTGCGAGCGTTTCACTGAATGTAAAGTGTGTTCACTGTCCGACCAATGAGGACGCAGCAGGTGGGCGTTTACGGCTCCGTTTAACAGGGTTAGAAACAGTTTGTCTCTGACTGTGAGCTGTTCATGGTCTGAGATCTGCTCTGTTCCACTTAAAGGACAGCAAACACAGATTTAATACTTTACATTACAGTTTATGTTCGCGTATCCCGTTTCTCTCCAACGTCCACATCCTTTCATTTGAGGCAGTCGACAGAAGATGGAAACACTGCAACATTTATAACAATTCAACTGTTTCTAAGTCTATAAGAGTCATCACACACTGGATCTGTTGAAATTTACTGACTTTTTACACAGATGTGAGTGAATCTGCAATCTTTTTAAAATATTTTAAGTATTGTGATATGGTCTCTGGAGCCACTGGTTTTATTAATATTATTTATTAATATTATTAATATTAATAAGCACAACTCAAAAGGCTGCTTTCAACACTGAACTTCATTGGATTTGTATTGAAAATTGATATATTTACCCATATTTACCCTTAGATGCACGAGTGTCTGGTCGTTTTGCTTCAGTTTTGTGCTTTTACCACAGATTCACAGCCCATGCAGTCCAGAGTTATCATCAGAGTGTGAAGAAATAACAGTTCTGACAATTAATCATAAAGCTTTTACCAGTATTTTACCTCTTTATATTACGTCATTATTATCTTTTAATGTGGTCTGATTTCATTCTGCTGTAAATACCACCTGTTTTACCAATTTTGGAGAATGTAGTTTTATTGGCTGTGCACCTGAAATATGGATTTGGTCATCTTTATACAGAGTTAACTGTCTAAACTGGTTTAGGGACAGATTTATGTTCTTTCTGTCTTTTCACTGATGTTTTGACCTGATAAAAACCGGTGAATGAAAGCTGTACATCTAAACATCTAAAACATCTAAAAAGTTTATTTGTCATTTCAGCATATAAAAATACACAGAAACGAAATATTATACTCAGGTCCCCGACTATCAGCAGCATTTAGTAAAAATAGTATAAGTTACTGATAAAATAATAAAAATAATAAAATGTAATGACCAGTTGCAGTCACATGACCACAACCCAATCAAATTCTGGATCCATGCTGCAAAAATCCAAATCTCACCAAGTGTATTTTTCTCATTTCTGGTCAAAATATCTCATCACGCTTAAAATAAGACATAATGACCTAAAGAGTAACTTTTCAGTGAGATATAAGAACTGATTTTTATATACAACTGATCTCGAAAATTAATAAAAAAAAAAAAAAAAATCTGCCAATGGAACAAGTGACAATTATCTCGGTAAGATTTCTTGAAATAAGATTTTCCAGATCTATTGCCTAAAAATCAGTTCTTATATCTCACTGAAAAGTTGCTCTTTAGGTGATTATGACTTATTTTAAGTGTGACGAGATATTTTAACTAGAAATGAGAAAATACACTTGGTAAGATTTGGATTTTTGCAGTGTACTACCTGTTTTTACTAATGTTGGAAAATCTGGTTTTATTGACTATGTACCTGAAATATGAATGTGACCATCTTTACACACAGTTAACTGTTTAAACCAGGGATGCACAAAAAAACTGTTGCAGTCACATGACCACAAACCAATCAAATTCTGTCTCCAAATAACACACCAGCTCCCATATTTATAATCATTTACATCATGGGAAGATGTTTACATCCATCTTTACACACAGTCCTTTGTCTAAATTGGGAGAAAATCTTATACTCAGTGCCAATGAAAACACAACACTTGAAGATTCTTATATTTTTTAAATCGATGTGGATTTTTATTCCATAAGCTCTTTGGAATTAATCACAGGCCATTTCTATACAGTAAAAATAAAAAATCACATCCAAATTTGTTGACAAAAAATAAGGATAAAGAAAGAAACTCAAGGACCCCCAAAACCAAAAGTCACAAAGTGGTCCTGGAGGTGCTGCAGCTCAATGTAGCGATCCTGCTGTGGCGTGGTCACACGTGCTCGTCCAGGTCCAGGTCTGTCTGCAGTTGAGCCAGTTTCTTCATGCCTCTGTTGCATCCTGACTATGGTGGACACGTAGCATCCAAAACGGCGCGCCACCTGCCGAGCAGAGATTCCGGCCTCCAGGAGCCCCATAGCATGGCATCTGTGGTCAGGTGTCAGTCTGGGCATCGCTGAGTTATTGCAAATGATTTTGGTGCTTTTCAGCTTGGCTTTATATACAGAACATGAGCACTCCTGAACTGACCACAGTTCCTTAAGTTGAGCAGTTCATTGCTGAGCAATGAGAAAAACAAGTCTTATGAATGCAGACAAGTTCATTCAACCGTGACAATAGCTCAACCCGTCCCAGGTTGTTAAGAAATTGTCTGGGATTATCTTATACAGGTGAAACTGAAACATACTGATGCAGCTCAGGAACAATAAAACACATTCAAGTGTTGCGTTTTCATTGGCACTGAGTATACAATTGCCCTCATGTTCTGCAGTGTGGATACACAAAATCGGGGTTCCTTATCCAATAATTAAAAGAAACAAATCTGTCTAAAGCAGTGGTTTCCAACCTTTTTGGCTAGTGACCACATTTTAACGTCACAAATTTCTGGTGTCCCCAGACATTCTAAACAGAGACATTTCTTTTTTTTGTAAAACTAATTTGTTTTTGATCATGTAATAGTTTGCTATACTATGTTGCAAATAAATGTTAATTTAGAGGACATTTAGTCTATATAATGTATATTATTCTGGACAGAGGCAGTAAATCCAGGTGTAGATTACTGCACAAAGTGAGAATTTCATTTTCCTTGGTCAGGATATGTACAGTCAGTCCAGCTGTGATTTACAAGGAGGACAATTAATACTGAACAAACAAGAACTCAAACTATGAATTATGAAAGAGCTGCAGCATCTGAAACTGACCACAATGAACATTTGACAGATAAACAGAACCACAGTGCTGCAGTTTCAGACTCACTGTTTGTCATGTCTCTCTCAACTCACCATATATTTTTTATTTGTACATTTTTATTTTTTTATTTTTATCAATTACTAGAAATGTCAGGCCACCCCATTTGAATTCCAGGTGACCCCACGTGGGGTTCCGACCCCAAGGTTGAAAAACACTGATCTAATAGTGCAGATGATCCAGCTGTTACTATGTGCCTCATTCCAAGGTTTCTGTGATGATTAGAGCGACTGTTAAATACACAAACAAAAATGGGGTTTGAGAAAATCTGATTCATAAACTCTGGAAAATGTGCTGCAGATTTCCAGAGTAAACCTTCATGTTTCCAATTTACTGTCCTGCTTTGGAGCTGTTTGGTTTGCATTGTGTTCACAGGCGTCTCCAGAGAAACACCCTGACGATATTAATGAGACGATCAGGTTGAATGAAGTCACTAAATCCTCCTGAAAGCATCACTCTGCAGATAAACTGTTCTCTGTGTGTCTCATCTGTCAGTCTGAACTCAGACCTGGGGGGTTCCGAGGGTCCGAGGCCAGCACTCCAGCTCTAATCCTCTTGTCAATCTTTCAGTTTGATGGGTGGGGGGGGTGTCCTCTCAGGACCATCTAACCTCTGTCCAGGGGAGGCCGGTCCCACACGTTAAGTCCTCCATTGACAGATCTCCAATCAGAGAGCAGCGCTGCATGTTAAACAGCGGCGAGGGGGGGGGGGGGCATTCGATCAGCGCCGGACAAACAGCCTCCATCAATCAATCCCAGTCCCACACAGAAACACGGCCTCCACATGGACCTTTTCAACTTTTTATTTGAGTATAATTTCGTTAAGTGACACTAAAATACGTCCCCGTGTTTGATTCATGTCCGTCCTCGTTCACTTCCTGCGCTGACCTCATTCGGTCACCAGAAGAAAAGCCAGATTTTTCTGATTTTAGCTTCATTTGGCAGCAGGAACAGACATAATCCGAAGAGTCGCTGCCAGATTTTTCCCAGGAATCATTTCATGTGGCGAGGCTGCTACTGCTCCCTGGTCCAGTTTGCTCTTTTCCCATGACATGTTTGATCACATGGCTCTGAATGTGGTCGAGCTGACGGGGGCTGACGGCAGCTCTGAGGGGAAACACCGTCAGGAGTGGTTCCACTGCCGACCAGGGGCAGTAAAGTTAACAAAACTACAAAAACGAGTCAAAAAAATAATTCAATAAATAGAAAACACTGGAATGCATGTGCTTTATTTGGTTTTCCTCCAGTGTTAAAGAAATGTGCACAATGTGGGACCTTTAATAAACAATGGTTTTGTAAATCATATTTGATGTCATGTGTAACAGCATTTGGACTTAATGGAACTCTACTTGCCATAACTGTATTTTGTGGTATTTTTGGTAGATTTATTCACTCAATAGTTCCTTCCCTTAACCCATAAAGACCCAGTGATACTTCTGTGGCAGTTCCCAAATTATTATTTTTTTAATATTAACCTTTCTTAAGTAATTTATCACCATTTACTCTAATATTCTAATATCTGTATTTTGTATTTTTTTTTCTCCAATAATTTTTATTGAAGAAAAATAGAACACTTCCAATCACAGAATTACAATTTCCCTTCCCTTTGTTTTCCAAGTATAAACATATATGCATTTAGAGACACATTTACATTTATATGTATATGTATTTATATACGCATGCACACAAAAAAATGAAAGAGAACTCTAATTAGAGTGTACCAAAAAAAAGAAAGAAATTAAATAAGATTAAATGTATAATCAAATAAACAAATTGCAACCCCCCACCCCAAACCCTGCGCCACCCCAGCTCATCTTGACCAGTACAAAGTAAAGGTTACTTATGTATTATAAAGTACAACAACAACAGGCACACATTCAATCGGGCAGTACCTCTAAATTTGTAAAATTAGAAATAAAGGGTTGATATTTGTGGAAAAATTTGTCAGAACATCCTCTCAATGTGAATTTAATTTTCTCAAGTTTCAGAAAAGACATGGTGTCTTTAAGCCACTGGGAGATAGAAGGATATTTAGCAGACTTCCACCGTAAGAAGTATTTTGTATTTTTAAGTAAAATCAGGTATTTTCCTATATTTAATGTACTGATCATGTAGATTTTCATTACACTGTTTCTGGTTATTTGTTTTCTATTTGTGCTTTTTGTGTTTCAAGTTGTATTTAATGACTTTACATGAAAAGGATTAAAATGGATTTTACTTTATTTGGTCTTTAGTTGACACACTGAATAAGAACACTAAACTATTAAACCATTATAACATCATGTCAGATAAAAACACCCAAAACAATAGACTGAAAATAATGAACATTAATTTGACTCCAATGTGCAAATCATTTTCCAATGTTCGCAAAAGAATGTGAAACATTACGCTGCCTCATTTTACCATTTTCCAAACTCTATTTACTGTCTGTTTGATCTTATTCTCTTTTACATCATTTTCTTGTTACATCTTTTATGTTGTTTTTATGAAATCTGTCTTGATGTTGGGAAGGCACACAATGACGCAAAACAGAAATAATCAATGATCCTCTTCGAATGCATGAAAGTACTGAGCCTGTTTGATAAGTTTGTGTAGAAAGTGCAGATATTTATGTGAAATACTATAGGGAGTCAAAGGAAAAAGTTGGAAGAAAAGTGAAGTGTAGCTTCCTGAAATGACTCAAATACAGTGATAATTAGGATTATATTACAATATCCTGAGGATTTGTACATAATTGTTTCCAAAAATGATTCAAAGCATTAGAAAAAGTCAAATTAACTCTAAATAATCATACATCAGTCAGTTCCTCAAGCTTAACCCTTTATCAGGCAAGTGACTATTTTTGGTAATTTCTACAAACATTAAATATGGGGCCAATCCCGTCAAACTCATGACGCATGTTGGTTTTAATAACACTGTACAGTGATTCAGAGAGATTTCAGAGAAAACTTGAAGCTGAAAATAGTGAATATGAGTGATGTTAACAGTTGTTTTATTGCATGTGTTTATTTTTTAACAAGTGTCTGCTCGGATGTTTTATGGCAAGAGGAGGGAGACTGCACTGTAAGCCCGGAATTTGTATTTACTAAAATGCTTTAATTACAATGCACGTAAATTATTTAAGTTTTATGATGTTACTATAAAATGTTCAGTATATTCTACTAATTTGTAGATATAGTTGAAAGTACAAAAAAGTTTAAGTTGAATGGAATTAAATCACTAAGTTTTAGTCATGACCACACCTTTTTATCTTCGCATTGCATTGTGGGTATTGGGCATATTGTTGAAAATGTGTTCTTTTTCTGTGCAGGGGTTCAGCGGGGTTGTGGTGTTAGAGTTAATTTGGATTTAATGTGTGTATGGCAGTGTTTATTGGCCTTTTTGTGTTTGTTTTTGTGTTTTTGTAGAGCTGCACCAGGAGTCAGAGCCAGAGGAAGAACAATGGCTTTACTGTTCATCTAAGGAAGTCATTATATAATGGAAATCTTAATGTTACACCAAATTAAAAGCACATCCTGTATCGGCAAATGACATTGAGCTCACTTCCATTCATGCTACAATATAGTGAATTGAATAATTTCATAACTCTTATGATCAGGAATAGGACTCTGAGTTTAATTAACTTAAAAAAAGTTGTTTAATCAATGATAAATTAATCTGGCTGAAACTGAGTAAATTAGTCAGTGTAAGCTAAAATGCTGAGTTGAATGGTTGGATAGTGGGGTTGATTTTACAACAGATTTAAAGTACAAATAACTTGTCTTTTAGTGTTTTCTACTTAATAGTTTAAGTTCAATACTTTTAGCATTAAAGTTGAACCTACTTAAACCAGTTAATTAGTCGATCATTACTCAGATCATTTAGGTGCAATCACTTGCCTCAACTGTTTTGAGTGAACTCTACTTATACCTTACAGTGTGTTGTCACGCCAACCGACAAGGAGGTAGATGACGATGCCAAATAACATACTAAGATTGAAAATTTGAATTTCAGAGTATTTCATTAGTCACTTTTCCATTAATATCACTTGTGCATAAAAATTCTTATGGAAAAACGACAATTTTGCCAAAACTCTCATTTTTCAATTAAAACTTTTTGCGCTGGCAAGAAGCGGTTTTTCAGGTGTAGTGCAATTGGTATATAATGCAAAACTGCAAAGGAAAGACCTTTTTCCACAACTAGAGTCACATGAATAAAAATAATAAACAGATGTTGATGGACATTACAACAAGTGAAGAAGAAGAGTTTTAAAAGAAACATCATGTGGTATGTGTGGACACCCCAGGAAACTGAATTTTTTATTTAATATGAGATAGAGGGGTAATATATAATTATAATTAATATATCTGTAAATCAACATGACTTTTACGTTTGTTGCCATGTTTATGGAATGACTTCTTGTGTTACCTATGATATCACAAATAAACAAATGGTCACATTTGTGATTTAATGGAAAAACCGACATACACACCTCTGTTTTTTCAACATTTGTTTGTTTATTTCATATATTGCAATAAAATCAAACAACAAAAGAATTATATAAAAAATAAAGTATATATTACTTTATATAAAAAATAAAGTAATTATAATATAAATATCAGAAACAAAAGTACACTGTCTGTTTAGTTATTTAGTAAATATAAGTTAGGTAAAGTAAGTAAAGTAAAGTTTTGCGCATATGTCTCCAATGGAAATGCGACTACTGAGCGCTCTATAAAGGGTTAAACTACCTAAAGTCATGAGTAAATGCATGAAAAAGGTAAAATCACTCCCTCTGGTTTAGTCAGTTAAATAATGAAAAACAGGAATACATTAAATAGATATAAATCATCACGTAGGACATTTGCCTTTCGCAGATCCACGAAAGGCCTGAACGCATATCCAAAGGTGTCGGTGTGAAACAAAGAGAAGGCGAGGTGAGAGCTGCTGTCAGAGGCTTTTCTGAATCACATTATCCTGGAAGACAAGTGTGTGAGCAGAGAGGGAAATAATTACTGCTGCAGTAATAACTCGCAGCGTCTTAATAGGATTCAGAGTTTGTTTGGAGCTTAGTTAATGTGTCTATTATTAGAGCTGCCATATTGAACGGGCTGTGTGTTGTCTGGGTAATTGTGTGCGCTGCCACACTGCGCTCCAATAACAGGATGTAATAATGATCAGCACACTGTGTATGAATCCACCATGTAAACCACTTAGAGAAGACATGATTACTGTTGTCTGCGCAAACACACAAACACTCTGCTACTGGCACTGCTGCAGGGAGACGGGCGTCAAAATAAAAGCATCACACGCTTCACAGTAAAGCGCTGAGTAGTAACACGCTGCAAGGATATGGCCTTCACATTAAAAGTATGATTCACTTCACAATAAAAATGCTGCAGGGATACGGCTTCCAAAATAAAAGCATGATGCATTAAAAAAATACAAAAAAGCCAAAACAGTAATGCTGCATCAATATAACCTTCAAAATAAAACACAAATATCCTTCAAGGATATAAGCTTGAAAATGAAAGCATGATGCACTTCACAATAAAAGAATGCAGTGATATAGCCTTCAAAATAAAAGAGTGACTCACTTCAGAGATATGGGCTTAAAAAAAAACCTCTAATGTGACAGCAACACAACCTTCAAAATAAAAGACAAACACCTCGCATGGATACAAGCTTCAAAATAAAAGCATGATGCACTTCATAATAAAATAATGCGGGGAAATGGCCTTCAAAATAAAAGCATGATTCCCTTCAAAATAAAACATAAACACACTCTAGAGATACAGCCTTCAAAGTAAAAGAGTAACTTACTGCAGCCTTCAAAATAAAAGAGTCATGACATTCAAGGTTACAGCCTTTACAATAAAGGGTTAAGTCTTCAAAATAAAAGCAGTGCAAAATTAACTGTTCGGCTGATCTGAATGACAGGAGCAGACACTCAAAGCTGATTTATATACTGAACAACAAAAGAAACGCAAGTATGCTTCGGTATTGGTTTATATGGGAGTTTTATTATGAATATTGGTTTCATATGAGATATTTATATCCAGCTGTGAAATTTACAGTGGGTCTCTCTTGCTGTCCTTGTAGCACTGAGTTGACGGTCACGGAGATGGGCCAAGCGAATATGGCGATCCTGATTACGGGTGGTCACACGTGGTCTTCCGGATCTTGGTCTGTCCCGAGTGGTCCCCGTGTCACGGAATCGCGTCCTCAGCCTACTGATGGTGGACTCGTGCACTTGCAGACGTCTGGCAACGTTGCGAGCCGTTAAACCAGCATCAAGCATACCAATGGCGCGTTCTCTCAGATTATCGTTAAGGCGAGGCATCGTGGTAATGCAGTAACTTTTGAATCTTACCATTTGTTTTTATAGCCCCCGGATAAACAAAGGGAATTGCCACTCTCATTTGTTGCTCCCACTACCATATCACTCAAAACGTACCGCACCTCCAATACTTTGTACACATGCTCAACACCACTCGTGGTCGTGTTTGCCTGCAAACACACGCTCAGATGGTTACAACTCACTTATTGTAATGTGTATCTCAGTTGACAACTCAACAGGACGGCTGAACTCTTGCCTAAATTAACGACCAAAACTTGCATTTCTTTTGTTGTTCAGTATAGTTGTACATAGACTCATACATCATACACACATAGTTTAAGCTCAGTTTCCAAAGGGTTATGTAGGCAATATTCTCCAAACCACATGGGGGCAGTCTCTGTAGACCCTCAGCAATACAATGAAAAAAATCATCATCTTCATTTTAGAATTTGGACTGATCTGTGATCTCACAAAAAAAAAAAAAAATGTCCTCCACAAAGGACATTCCATTAAAATTTAAAAATGCACCTGAAATAACTGTTGCATCATGATTTTTCCAATATAGGCAATTATTTTATTTTAAAAAGCCCAAACTTGTACTTTCCTGGGTCTCAGGTGGTTAAATATCTTCTTAATAAAACTTTTTTTTTTAATTCAAAATGCATTTCAACCACAGCCTAATTTTGAATAATAAAATCAATCCAAAAAAAATCAAGATGCTTTTTTTCATAATTTATGCATGAAAGGGTAAACAGTGAGCTGCAATAATAAACTGTAATGTGCAAGTAAAATGTAACTTTGCAGGAGGATGGAGGTGCATAAATAACAGTAAAGTGCAAAATGGAAATATGGCTTAAAACCAGGTTTAAACATCAGCCAGATAAACAGACTGAGTAAGGAAGAGAAGACACCAGTGTTACAAGTCACATAAAGGTGGAAGCTAGTGAAGTAAAATAAGTCACCATTGGATAAGTTTTACCACAGATATACATGCACTAGACAAACAGAAAGTAAAAGAGGGCTGGCATTACTTGGATTAAACATGTGACATGCTCTTTTAGACAGCTATCCTTTACCTTCCTAGACATGTGAATGTTCAAACCCAGGTGTTGTGAGGAAATACAGACATTTCTCAGGCTGATTCGTCTCATGTTTGCTGTGTCGGCCTGTGAACGCAGACAGCTGAAGTGGAGGATAAATATTGTGTGTTTTCTGCAGCAGAGCTGCAGCTGCTGCCGACCGTCCACCAGTCCTTTTTCATCTTCATAAAAATCAGAATCCATCTGCACGCGCTCCAATCCTCCGAGGACGGCCGCTGTGTGTTTGTGTGTGTGACGGCTGACCTTTTCGTCTCACTTCACTTTTTCTTTCATTTTTAAAAAAATTTCATTCTCTTTCTCTCGTGTCCGAGGCTAGAGGAGAGCGAACCTTCTTCCTCCTCGTCTTCATCCTCTGAACCTTCACAGCGGGGTTAATGTAAGGCTGCGTCCCCCGACACACTCCAACAGAACACATTCATGAAACAAAACCACTCATGTTGGTTTTAAATTGCTCTGTATTACATGTTCATTTCATTTGTTCATCTAAAAAACATACTTTTCAATATTGCTTCCAAAACCAAACTTAAAAAACTGATGACGACTTGTTTTCTAATTTCCAGCTTTGGGATCTTTTCTGTGACACTGGGTAAATCATGTGGGGTTTTTTGTCAGTTTGTGTTTCTACGTGACATTTCGGAGAGTTTAAAGGAGTGATATTTTGCTTTTTTAAATGGAATTATGCATTTTCAAACATTTCCCTGTGGTCTACATAAACTGTAAATGCTCTGCTTGGGTCTGAATTCTTCATTCATTCAACTCCACAGGTCCATCTTCAACCTTATTTTTGAGTAATGACACGAAAAATGTCATTCTGAGCGCTGGCCCTTTAAATGCAAATGACCCCGCCCCCTCCAGGTTGTTGGCTGTGCTACTCTGTCCAGTTCCAACAACAACTGGACATTTTAGGTAATCAGCTCCAACATATTTTCAGTTTTTACCACAATCGCTGCTGCTGACAAACGATTATGTCGTACTCGGAGAAATGTTCGTCCGAAGTCTGGACCTTATATGTGCAAATATCATGTCGTAAGTAGTTATAGACGTAACAAATTAAGCAGGAATTAAAACAGGTTGTAGAAATCCACTGGATTTTTGCCAAAATGAATATAAAGATAGCTTTGCAGCACCTGGAGGGTTCAAATTCAAACTGTATGAACTATTAGGGTCCAAATACACAAATAAATGAACCACAGACTAATAAAAGTGGGTTTAGAGAAATATTAAGATTGTGTTTTCCTTGTCTTTAACCTCCTGAGACCCAGGAGAGAACAAATTTCTGAATTTTTCATGACAAAATTGTCTAGACTGAAAACAGCATGACACTGGTGCATTTTTTCTAATACATTTTCTATTTTTTGGTGATAGATGTCCTTTGCAGTGGCTTTTTTTCTTTTTAAAGATAAAGCTGCAGAACTCTTGTCCACAAAGATGGACAAAAAAACCATAGTTGAGTCTTAGGAGGATAAGGGATATTCTCACCTGGATGTCCAAACCAGGGTTTTTTTTTCCTGTTTTCGTTCTATAATGCAGTCACTGGTTCCAGTTCTGGTCCTAGTTCTTTTCTAGTGCCAGTTCCAAGTTCAGACAAATGCAGTGCATTGGGGGAGCTGCTGCTTTGACTTTGAAAAATGCCGTTATTATCTTAGCTTCATTGTTTACAACCACAGAGAAATGAAAGATGATGAACACTGATGAGATTTAAAGGGGTCATATTTATCTAAACCTACTTTTATTAGTCTGTGGTTCATTTATTTGTGTATTTGGACCCTAATAGTGTATAAAGTTTGAATTTGAACCCTCCAGGTGCTGCAAAGCTATCTTTATATTAATTTTGGCAAAAATTGAGTGGATTTCTACAACCTGTTTCAATTCCTGCTTAATTTGTTACATTTTATACCTACTTATGTCACGACATTTGCACATATAAGGTCCAGACTTCCGACAAACATTTCTCCAAGAACGACATAATTGTTTGTCAACAGCAGTGGTTGTAGTAAAAACTGAAAATATGTCCAAACTTGGAGCCAGTTTCCTAAAATGTTCAGTTGTTGGTTGAACGGGACAGAGCAGCACAACCTGGAGGGGGCGGGGCCTGAAGTGTGTCATGTGCATTTAAAGGGCCAGCGCTCCAAACCACCTTTCTGGTGTCATTACTCAGAAATAGGGTTGAAGATGGACCTGTGGAGTTGAATTATTGAAGAATTCAGACCCAAGCAGGCAGAGCATTTACAGTTTATGTAGACCACAGGGAAACGTCTGAAAATGCATAATTCCATTTTTTTAAAATTTTTTTTTAAAGCAAACATCATTCCTTTAACTCTCGTACTGTGATTTACTGTGTAACCTGAGATGAAGTAGGTATTATCATTGTACAACTTTGTTCAGTTCATGTTGCAGTGTGTGGCTGCAATAAATTTCCAAGCTTGAAAGAAGCTTGTCAAATTCTGGCATTTTATCCCTGATTTCAGCTCCTGCAGCTCAAGTTAATCTCTTCCATAACAGTAAAATCTGTTTAATGTTAGCCTGGCTCATGTAAGTAAAGGTCATCATTGAGTTTCATCCAAAAAAGTCATAAAATGTATCATGTATTAGAAGTTACTTGATGTTTTCAAGAGCATCAAATTCTTTCCACAGAACCCCATTTCTCTACATACTGACCGGGAATAGGTCCAGCTCTGCACACTATTTGCTGAACCCTTAAATTCTGTTAAGATAATGAATCAGCCAGGCTCAATGATAATAAAATGAACACTAATCAGGTCAGGGAAGGGCTATATTTTATTAACATCTTACCTCAGTGATAATGGATGAGGCTTTTTTATTGTAATAACTGTATATCTACTTGAAAACCCAATAAATAAAATCATACTGAGTTGATAAACTCAAGCAAAGCATGATGTAAAGGTTTAATTCCCTGCCATCCTGAACACTGATATTCACCTGAGGACACTAGACAGACTTCTTCTTCAGTGTTTTCCTGCTCACAGCCCACTGTTTCCTCAAACAGCCGAGGTCACTTTGGAGGTTTACCTCATCTGAAACCTGAACCTCGTCTTCTGGTGTCATTCCGGGTTTGAGGGGGGGTCGTAAAACACTGCTGAATTTCCTCTCCTTGGACCCAAAGGAAAAAACCCTCCACATATTCTGCGGTGGTTAAACATGTTCCTGGCTCTGGTTCCTCTGGGATTCTTCGACTTCTCTGAGAGTTTTCCGTTTGCAGGAACCCTGACAGCACTTTAAGTTTTTTTTCTTTTTTAAAGGAAAACATTGCAGAAAGACGACGACTTTCTTTTTGTGTTTTGGAAATGTTGTTCACATGGGTCTCAGAGGTGTAATCTGGTTTTAATGCACGGCCAGCAGCAGTCTGCGATGAACTACAGGAAACCCTGCAGAGAGGATCAACATCCAGGGTTCAACCAGCTTTTCACTTAGACACAAAACCAAACAGTCTGCTTCTGGAGTTTGGGTTTGTTTTGTCAGTTAGTTTTGGATTGTGGGACAAAAGAGTCCTGAGGACTTCCTCATGGACCCCTGGAATCCATCCAAGGCTGTTTCACCCTCTCTGGGACCCCAGAACACTATTCTGGACTCGAGGAATGTCCTCCAGGATCCTTGAAACCCTATCTGGAATTCCTCCCAAAGTTAGAGCCTTAAGGGATCCCAGAAGCCTTTTGGTGACCCCTACCTCACCTTAAACACCCGGGCCTCCTTCTGTGACCTTTAAACACTCCCCTAGCCACCCTGAAACCAGTTTTGTGATCTGTATTCCACTGAACCTTGCAGAGATTCCTCGAGAGTTTAAGGAACATTAAAACCCTCAAATGAACCCAGTGTGAACAAGATACCTTTGATTCATTTTATGACCTGACACCAAGTAAAACTGAGGCTGGTACCGAAACTGATTATAACTTCATTTATATAGAACCTTTATAGTTCTTCTATGTAGTACTGCTATTACAAATTCCCAACATCAGTGGGAAGTTACGCACCAGAACACACACACAGGACCAAAACCACCTATGAATCAATGCTTTGTGTCTCTATCACACTAAAGCTCATTGTTTATACACACCTGTATTGTGGTATCATCAAGTTGTCTTCTTCAAACTGCCACTCATTGATGCTTATTTTGACAGTCACTCAAATTTACACTGTGTCTTATAATCTTCTTGTGCTGTGTCAGCTGATAGTTTACACATTAGCTCTGTTAGCTTAGCTCTGTTTTAACACAGCAAACAGCCATAGTAAAACCACAAACTGGAATCATCCAAACAAGGTCAGAGCTGTCACAGTTTAGTCTGAACCATGGATCAACAAACGACAACTTAGCAAAGATAATAACATCCCATAATAACTTCATGACTTCATAAGCCTCAGCATAGAAGAAATTCTGTCATTTGAGCATCAAACTCCATTGTTTTCATTCAAAAGTTGTGTCCAGTGGTGAAAACAACAACCATGCTTCCAGCTTTTATCACAGACTCACTTTCACCAGTGCTAAGAGTTGTTTCTTACTGGTTCCCATCTTGTCACTTTTTTTTGCTTTGGTCAAAAGCCCCGTAGTGTTAACTGGCTGATTTTTCCCCTTCATCAACATAAATGTTAGTGTGAGCTGGTGATGAGAGTAGTCTTTCATTTGTATAAATATCTGTCCATAATTACAACATAACTAGAGGCCAGGTTCATGCACAATGATAAAATGATTACCCATCATGCCTAGTGCCTACAGCCCAAGCCTGTGAGGTCAGTGGTAGGATCTGGGATTGGTTCAGTTGGTCAGGTCTGGGTTCAACAACATTAAGTGTCCATAAAATGAGTTCAGCTGAACCTGAATATACTGAATGACCGAATCTGAACATCAGTGGAATGTTTTCTGTGCTGATGACACACATGTATTCCAACATGACAATTCAAGGGTTCATCAGGAGCAGATTGTTAGAGTTGTTCAGGAGCATGAGAAATCATTTTATACATGGATTGGACACCACAGAGTCCAGACCTGAACCCCATTGAGAATTTTTAGGATATGATGGAGCAGACTTTACACAGTGGTCCGACTCTTTATAATCAGTACAAGATCTGGAGGAAAATAAATGCAATTATGGAAAGAGAGAAATGTAAAATTTATGTTGACACTGCACAAACAATGAAACAGTGAATGCTTTGTGTTATCAAAGCTACAGATGATCCAATGGAATATTATGTGTGGACCTCCACCTTCAACCATGACCCTAGTCCAGTGGTTGTACTGGTGTTTTGTCCTTTACATCTCTGTGCCATCACCACTGAAAACTATGAATGGGACTCATAGAACCATCATAGACCCTTGGACGCCTATACGACCCCATCAACCCCTCTCAGAAACCCCTAAAGAGGTTTCTTTAAACCTCCTGAAAACCTTCTCCAACTTCTTGATGGACCCCCAGGACGTTCTGACTGACATGTGAATCTTGTCAACAGTAAATTAGATTAATCCTTGGCTGCAGTGGTATGTGGGATGTTTTATTAAATATGGGCAGGCTCTAAGAACATTAGGCTTCATGTCAGAAAATGTAAATGTTTCTGTAAATGTTTGCCTTGTATGCGGTTGGATATTAAAAATATTAGTGCAGTGACTGTTATCAGACAGAGAAAACACTCACCGAGGCCTTTGGGGAAACAAATCAGACTGAGATGCGATTTATACGCTCAGACGTTGTATTTTTAGAAAACAGAAACTTCTCAGACGGTGAAACAAAAGAGGCGATCAGCTCTGGAGGGGAAGCTTTTCTTTATATTTCCCTCTGACGGGGAGGAATCCTCCGGGGAGCCAACACCTCCGGGGCCTTAAATTAAGGTTCGACAAGCCGACATCTAATATGGAAATGAACACGGCTGTTTTTGCTGTAAAGTGTCATTTTTTCCTCCTGCTGTTGTCTTTAAAGTGAGCCAAGCACTTTGTTTTCGTTTGATGTTATTGTGTTCTTCATTTCTTCATCGCCTCAGACGATGGTACATATTTGTGTCGCTCCCCGGTGACAGTCGATATTAAAGCAACAGCGAACGCGATGATGAAACACAGGCAGGAAAAATGACAACATGCCCATGGAAAACCTGTTAACCTCCATCAGCTGCTCAATATTCCCCATTTCTGTCTCTTTTTTTGTTTTTTTTTTCAGCTTCCACTTCACTGAGAGCTGCTTTCATCTCCAGGCGAGTTAAAACAAAGAAGGGCACTAAAGGTTTTTACTAATTATGTTTCAAAAAGCAAATTAAACTGAACAGGTTCGAGTGAAAAGTGATGATTACCATTAAATCAAAATGGGTTTTTAATGACTCTGGTATGGTATTATAATTATTTTTGGACCAGAAACATTTATTGAAACAATAATTGTTTTTATGCAAAACAATGAAATCATTCAAAGACAAAATATTTCAACTTTAGGGAACAATTCAGCTAATTGAATGAACACACAGGCATAAATCAGTACTGTAAAATGTGATTTATACGGAAACCCAATGGTCCCAAGTGATATGTATTATTCTGCACAAATCATTTAGATGCTTTTTCCTCAAAACATACACCGCATATACTGTAATATCAACTGGCAAACACTGCATCATTTTTGCTTAATTAAATATTGTAAACACTGAACAAAGATAAAGTAAATGTTTTTGGTTTTACATGTGTAATGTGGGTAATTTTTTCAACACAAGACAATATCACATGTATTATTGATGATATTAATGTATATGTTCAGATCTGATGGTCAAATATGGACTTAATTAAAACATGTTTTAGGGTCAATGTAAGTTTTTACTTTTAAATTATTTAACCTATAGAGACCCAGAGTGATTTTTTTAACAGTGCCCAAACGAATTTTTCTCTCTTTTTAACCTTTTTTAAGTGATTTATCACCATTTATTGTAATATTATCCTCTGTATTTTGCAAATTTTCTGTGAAAATCAACTATTTCCTTACATTTAATTGACTAATCATGTACATGCTCATACAAGCTCAGATTAAAGTTGAGGGTGATTATATCCGAAATAGAGAAAACTGGATAAAATCTGACTTTTTCAGCAAAGATATCATTAATTGAACATAAACCCAGTGTGTCCATCCACTGTCACTGATCCAACTCCATGGGTTTTACTGGTGAATCAATGTTGTAGAAGATGATAGTGTTTACATGTTCACAACGGAGCCTCTAAATGTCCAAATGGGTCATATCTGATGACCATGAAAAGATGACAAACTGTATTTTACACCAATTATTGACATGTATTGATAGGATTAGTGGATCAACAGGTATTAAACTGTTTAGATCAGTAGATGCTTTTGGTTGACAGTGGATGTTTGGGTCTTTATGTGTTAATAGTGGAGAAATATTTTACTTCTTTTTGTTTTTTTTGATCCAGCCCCGTATCACTTCTGTATCTGAAGCCTGTTTTGTTGTTTGTGTACTTTATAATTTTTCTTTTTTTTAATATATATATATATATATATATATATATATATATAATGTCATATCAGAGCTGCTAAACATTATTTTGTTGTTTTTAAACAATGTTTTTGAACAATGACAATAAAGTTCCATCTCATCTTCAACTAAAGCTGTATCTGAGGCACAGTACTGTAAAGTGGTACCTTGACTTACGAGTTTTATTAATTCCATAACAAGCTTGTAACTCAATTTACTCATATATCAAATTAACTTTCCTCATTGAAATTAATTGAAATGCCATTAATCCGTTCCAGCCTCATAAGTCCAAATACGTTAGAGAAAATGTCTAGCGTATCCAAAAGTTATTTCTAACTTGAGTAACGTGCTTTGAACCTATGTGTAACTTATATTGAACTTATCTCCAATGAATATTGATGTATGTAGATGTTTTTGACATGTTCTGGACATGTTTGATGTGTTCTTCCAGCATTTCAGCACCTCCCCTCTGGACAGTGACACCAAGAGATAATACCTGTAATATCTAATGTCATCATAATCTTCCAATTTAGAATTACATTTAAAAAAGTAATGAGTAAAACAAAATAAAGTTAAATTAAATGCTCATTATTAATTTTCCAAAGCCACAGAGAGCTGCAGCACAGGGATGAAAGAGCCACATGTGCCGCCTGGTAGGATCTAAAAATGGGTTTGACAGGAGGAACCCTTCAATAGTTCTGAAGATGCTGGTGAGCAGACATGGAGGATCCACCACCAGGATACCTACTAGCTGTCCTCCAACATTTTTGTTTTTATCGCTTATGACAACTAGCGGTGGTGTATCTGAAGCTCGCTCGTAACTTGATTTTGGCTCGCAACTCAAAGCAAAAAAGTGACAGAGTAATGGCTTGTAACTCAGAAAATTTGTAAGTTGGTGCACTCAAAAGTCAAGTATCCCTGTATTTGGAAAATGGACCCAAACTGGTTCCTGAGATCCTGTGGTCCTCATCATTTCATGAACATCTATCTGTCTCTGTGACTCCTTCCCCTTTCCCAGTGTGTGGCCACTTTTAACTGGATTTTACTGTTTGTCCTGTAAGTGTTGTTTTTGTTCATTTATTCCTTGTTTGTAATCTGCACCAGTTCAATGACTTTTCTAGACATTTGATTTTTCTCATCAAATGTTATGGAATTAAATCATTCTCAGATTGTATCAGTGACTGCAGTTATTAAGCTGGGCATACAGTTTTAAGGCTGGATATAAAATTTTGTAATTTTTACTTTTATTTCATGACTAAACCAGCTCATCCAGATAAATGAAGTCTCCATTAGTCAGGCCACTTCAGGAGCAGTATGGATATATTTCAACCCTATCCTTGCAAATCCAGTCACCATTTCAAGTAAACTAATGCCATTCACACGGTGTTTATCACAAAAATGACCAGCATTCGATTTATTGCAAGGAAACATCATGTGTCACTAAAGAATCTGTCCATATCTGAGTCTTTCCTCATTATTCAGGAGGTTGGTGTGATGCATGGTGAATGACAAGAGTTCACATCCTTGACTCTCGTATGTTTTAATATTTTGAATGATAAAAGCACTTATTGTATTGCTTGGAAAAGGTTGTGGTTTGATTTAATTATTCATGTATGTTGTAAGACATTTTTAACAAATCACTGTGGATATTTTCTGTATTAAAACAAACTGTTCTCGTAATGCTGTCATCAAAACCAGATTATAATGTAAATGAAGATTTTTACCGCCTTGAAATTTCAATAATTAACATTTGATTGTTTATTTAAACTTTGTATTTGCAGTCACAATCTGGGATGGGATGGGATTTTTTTATCATAATATTGGAAAATGGAGGGTGATGCCACATCAGTCTGTGTTTTGTGTTGTATAATGAGGTACTGGACATACATATTCTTGTATTTTATTCTTTTATTTGGGTTTTATTTATTCCTTTGTACAGCACTTTGGTCCGCTGCAGTTGTTTTAAAGTGCTTTACAAATAAAGTTGGATTGGATTGGACTGGACTGGACAATCAAAAATTCCAGGGTGTTTCTCACTTTGGCAAAACAAGAAAAACATAGTCATCAGAGTCACAGTGTGGTCGATGTAGGGACATAAATACTATATATGATGACGCTGAGACTTTCGACTATTTATGCATCCATAAAACTAACTAAAGTAAACTGGAATCAAGCACCAATAAAAATAAAACCTAATGATCCTCTGCGCTGAACTCCTCCTTACGGACGTCACCAGAACTGACACCATTTGTTGCTGTTTTCTGACATTTTGCAGAACAAATCAGCCATTAGAAACACTACCATTAGATTAATTAGTGCAACCTGTCGCAGTGTAAACACAGTTGGTCTGAACCAAAGTGAATGTGGCAGATTTTCCGTGTTCTGGGCTCTGACCTGCAGCTCCAGAGGTTTTTCATTTTTAACTGCCATGTCTCTGAAATCACATCCAGATGTTGTCATCGGCTCCCCGTCCTGCTTCCTGTGTGAGCGCTGGAACGTGACACTTTCCTCTGGAAAATACAATAAAACACAAAATGCAACGTGCGTGCGTTTCCTTTCATAAATCCACGTCTCTGCTGTACATACAGTACACTTTAGTGGAAGAAGCGTCGAGGTGAGCCGCAGTAAATTGGCGAGCGGCCGGCTTTCATTGTCTACCTGACCTGTTGCAGATTTATGCCGGGACACGCTGCTCATGCATGTCAGGACTCCTGGCGTGTTTTCAGAGGGTGGATGGAGTTTCAGCATCTGCGTGCAATGGTTGGTCAGTCCACCAATAAACAGCGGCTTCACCTGTCGACGCACCGGCCAGGGGCTTCGTTTATTACGATTTACCGATCTGAAGCAAAAAGGGGCCACAGGTTTATGATTCATCTGAGTTTTACTTTCATACATTAGACTCCAGAGAATAGAGCTATAATGTCTAATCAGTGATCTGACCCCAAAGACAAAACCATCCAACAGTGACTGTTGATTCATTTAAGGCTCTGGTTTATGAATAAGTAAAGATTAAGGTTAATTCACTTTATTATTGCCATTGGGAAATTCATTCTCAACATTTTACCTATCCAAATACACACACACACACACGCACACACACACACACACACACACACACACACAATACCTAGCTTTTTCATTAGCATTAGCACATAGCACAGATTAGTCACAGTTAGCTGTCACTGAAGGCACTCCGCAACCAACTTCAGATGTTCAGCGCCATAGTCAAGGACACTGACGTTAGAATAAACTCGCATGTATCTGTTTTCAATCATGGGGGAAACTGGAGGACACCCATGTGGTGAACCTTCCAACTGTGAGGCGGAAGTGCTAATATAACCACAATGCCACCGCTCCACCCTCTATGTTGTGAATTAGGATCACTGGTAGATTCATCACTTTGGCCAAATAATTGATAAGAATAGAGGGTGCTGTAAAGGGGGAGTAAACGTGACAAATTCATGGGGCCCAGCATTTCTGGGGGGCCCACAGAGCAGTGGAGGAGGTCCAGTGGATACAGGTTAGAAGTTGTGGAAATTTCGTGTAAGATCCGCTGTTTAGTAGAGATGTAGCATCCGGGAGTAGGACACTGAAAGTATGTTAAGTTTCACTTTTGCTTTATGCCAGTGTTATTTATGGACCACACCCCCACATAAATAACTGCTTTGGTTATTTTGTTGTTGGGGCACAATTGGAAAACCCTTTGATATTTTCCACCAAACTTGATTCCATTCATTAGTTGCATCATCTTATGTTACTCTGTCATCTGTCCATCTTTTCCATTTGCCATCATTTGGTCACAACATTTCTGGCAGTGAAAATTAATCTGTATATCTGACTCAGGATTTTCATTTCAGCTTCTTTATCATCTGATGGCATAATTAATGTACCATGAAAAAAGGGTAGTAATTTCAGTTGTCAATTAATCATGTTTTCAGATCAGTTTTCATTGTCATTTTATTAGCATTACACCAAAAGCTAAAATACTAATCAAATTTTTACGTTTTTAGAAAAAATTAGATTAGGTTAAACTTTAGTGATCCTTTGGGCAGAGCCCTCAGGAATGAATTATTGTTTTATTTACTCAGTTGTAAGTTGGACTGATTGCAAATAAAAGAAAATAATGCAGTAAGAACAATGTCACATGATGAAAAGTTATTCTCTGGTTGTTTTTTTGCTTTGACATGAATTGTACATATTTACTTCCCTCCCCGTAGGTGTATTGTTCTCATGTTCCCACCATTTTTCCCAGTAAAGTCTCCATATGTGGTCCAGTTAAAGTGGCTTTAGTTAAATCGAGTTAAAGCGCTGATTCCAGGCCAGCAGCGACACACCTCTCCTCCTCCGCTTGGCAGGAAGTGACATCATGGATCAGCGGCGGGATTAAAGGCCTTCGATGTAGCCGGAGGAGCTAATTGTGTCTCTGGTGGCGTGTGGTTGAAATAACGCCTCCATCGGTCCAACCGCACAGCGACGACTCTCAGATCTGTGTGAGGTGTTTCCAAACTGAGGCTCTGAATCATCGGAGGGTTGGGATGGGACCGAAAAACAAGAACGTGTTCTCTGTACAGCTGTTTACAGGAGTGATGTTTTGCTTTTTTTAAAAAAAAATGGAATTATGCATTTTCAAACATTTCCCTGTGGTCTACATAAACTGTAAATGCTCTGCTTGGGTCTGAATTCTTCATTAATTCAACTCCACAGGTCCATCTTCAACCCTATTTCTGAGTAATGACACCAGAAAGGTGGTTTTGGCCCTTTAAATGCACATGAGACACTTCAGGCCCCGCCCCCTCTAGGTTGTTGACGGTGCTTTCTGTCTCATTCAACCACTTGTCTTCGTTAATACAACCAACAAATGAACCTTTTAGGTAATCGGCTCGAAGTTTGGACATATTTTCAGTTTTTACTACAACCGCTGCTGCTGATAAACAGTTATATCGTACTCAGAGAAATGTTCGTTGGAAGTCTTGACCTTATATGTACAAATGTCAAGACATCAGAAATCCACTTAATTTCTGCCGGTATGAATATAAAGATAGCTTTGCAGCACCTGGAGGGTTCAAATTCAAACTGTATGAACTATTAGGGTCCAAATAAACAAATAAATGAACCAAACACTAATAAAAGTGGGTTTAGAGAAATATGAGCCCTTTAAGTTGAACCAATCAGCTGTCCAAGCCCGACTTCATCATTGAATTATGACTGTATTTTTTGCTTACTGAAAAGTAGAACTGAGTCCAATGGGTTTGTGTTGTGGTTTCTCCAGAGGTGGGAAGTTACGGAGTACAACACTTTGTTACTACACTTTTTATGTTATTTGAGTATTTCTTGTAGTTTTTGTCTTTCAGTCACTACATTTTAACACATATTGGTACTTTCTCATTTTTACATTTTCAAAACAGACTGGTTATTTTACACTTCATGCAATGGAATTATTCTATTATTTGACTTCCACTGTTTACATGACCATACAAATCCAATAAGTGGGAGTAACCAGATAATTGTAATAATCAGATCTAATGCGTTTATCCCATTTAAGTGCATGTAATTAAAAATCCTGGTTTAGACCCTCCAGTCCATCATTGGATTTCTTTCTGAGTACGTCCCTACATAGTAATGGTTGACACAAACTATTGTCTTCTGCACATGTTTGACTGTAACTTCCATTTTCTACGACAGAAGTAGAGCCTTCTGTTGTTTACCATTAAAAATGGCCATTATGTCTCTCTCTAGCATGAGGCAGATGAATAATTTAGTCTGATCAGTCCACATTCCTTCAATTTGAGGATATTTGTGAATTAACCCTTTCATGCATAGTGGTCACTACAGTGCACAGCTATTCTACAGGTGTTCTCTTGTATGTTCATGGATTTTGTTGTTCTTTTCATTTTTTTTTTTTTTTTTTTACACATATCTTTATTAAAGTTTTAAGACACTACATATCTTTTCTGACATGAATTGGTAACATTATGTAGATCTCTCCTGAGGATAAACCCCCAGAATCACAAGCCCTCCCCATAGTTTTCACACAATTTATCAGTAAATACATGTTTCTGTGCGTCACAAATAAAACGTGTGGTGTCCAGCTGAGTGGATATTTTTGCAACTTCATGAAAAATAGGTTCATAAGAATTTTTTTGTCATTGTTACTTTTTTTTAATGTATTTTAAATTTTTTTTTTTTTTAATTGTTTTTATTTTATTACCTTCGCCAAGGAGGTTATGTTTTTGCCAGGGTTTGTTTGTTTGTCTGTCTGTTTGTCTGTCTGTTAGTGTGCAACATAACTCAAAAAGTTATGGACAGATTTGGATGAAATTTTCAGGGTTTGTTGGAAATGGGATAAGGAAGAAATGATTAAATTTTGGTGGTGATCGGGGGTGGGGGGGCCCATTTCCAACAAACCCTGAAAATTTAATCAAAATCTGTCCATAACTTTTTGAGTTATGTTGCACACTAACGGACAGACAAACAGACAGACAAACAAACAAACCCTGGCAAAAACATAACCTCCTTGGCGTGGGGGGGCCCACAGGGGGGTCCACTGATCAGCCTTGGCGGAGGTCTGCGCTCTCCAAGTGCTTTTCTAGTTTTATTTATTTTTGTCTTTATTTTTCAGAAGAAAATTTTCTATCACATTGTTTTTTTCATGCCTAAAGAGGAATAAAAACACTCAGGAAAAAAAAAATTGATTAAGGTTCTCATAATTCGTGCATGAAAGGGTTAAATATGAGTTAAATGTTCACTACTTGAGAATTTATTGGACGAATGTGTTTTCATATCCTGTATGTGAATTTACTCTTTGGTGAAAAACACATTTTGTAGATTTTTTTTTAATGAAAATGCACCTTTTGTAACATCCACCTGGAGGTAAAACAAGTCTTTCCTCTACAGTCCACCAGTTTTACCTGAAATGCTTCATGGTCAGTCATTCAGATCCACTGACATGGAGGTAAGTGTTAAATACAGAATCCTTAAATGAGAAGCAAAGCTCAGATATATAACAGCAGAACCAGTGGAGACCCATTGAAACTGTAGAAACTGCTGACCTAACACCACAAACATGTTATTTTAGATTCATTTGGCGATATATTGTGGTAAACTAACCAGAACACAGCAGCTGACATTTAATGAACTAGCTATCGTTAGCTAACGTTAGCTAATTAGCATCGCCGTTGACAATGAAGAGTTTCTGTTCAAAAACATTCAGGGGAAAAAAATTAAACTTTTCAACACTTGTATGGATGGACCACAAGCAGACGTTCACCTCCATCTGAAGAGGTCTGATAGAGACTTTATGAGAGATAAGGTAGTATTTTTTGGCTTATTTTTGTGCTTGTGTGAACTGTTTCTGTTCAGTCACCAGGCTATGAGTAGCTTGGCTGCTAACTTGGACATTCAGAGCTCTTGTTCATTGAATAAAACTTATTTTTCTAACCTTTTCTAAGGTATTTTTAAGGGCTTGCACGAACAATACCATTAGAGGATTCCGCCATGAAGTTTACAGGTATTTAATCACAACAACTGCCGTAATTTGACTGCATTAGCCGACATTAGCATCACTTATTGAGTGGAATGGTCTGTTAGCTAGCCTGCTAATTAGCGCAGGTAGCCGTTTTTACATTGCATGACTTTGACATCATAGTTATCAAACTGACAATATGTTAACATTTATCAAGTAGCAGAAATAACTTTATGGCGTTGATTACATCAGTGGATGTGGCCAGGGCTTTCAATAAGTTTCAGTTTTAGTCATTACTCTTTACTTAAAAACTACTTATCCCATCATGCTTTGTCATTTTCCTGATCTGATTGTAGAAAATGATTGAAAGGTGCGTAGAAAAGCCATTTATTTTCCTATAATTATTACAGCATATAATAAAATGAGATGTAATTTTGATTTGCTCACCTTATTTGCATTATTTATATGATGTTTGAAGCTGTTTTTAATTTAAAGAAATTAAATAAATGCTTCAGATTCATTGCTTTATCATATTGCTGTAGAACAACATCACTTATATTTATTTACCTTAAGGTGTTGGGTTTTTGTTTTTTGATGTCTGTTTTACCTGAAGCAACAATTTTTCAAACCTCAAAAAGTATTTCTGTTTGGGAAATTTTCAGCTGAAATTTCAATATGAAAAAATAGAAGCAGAGGTTATAGTCTGAGGTAAAATTTGAGTGTGTTTTCTTATTTTTCACATAGAACGGACGGTGGCCAGTAGGGACAAAAGTCAGCAAACTGAGTTGAGCTGCCTGAGGCTTTCAGATGGTATCTGCAGTCGGTAAAAGGTAAGTGGCTAATGTGAGTGGCATTTCAGTCCTGGAGGGGGGAAACGATCTGCTCCGCATGACTGTGTTTATTATTTAATCACTCCAGGAGAATCGCTCAGTCTGAACTTAATTTACTGAGTGGTGGAAAAAGTGGAAAATCTACTAAGTCACTAAGTGTTTAACTGAAAAGATCCACACAGAACAGATTTAAGCTGCAGGATACTGTCCAGAGGTTTATTTAACCCTTTGATACATATAAAAATGTGCTTAAATTGACTTTTTTTTTAATCCTATATTGTTTTATTTGAGTATTTTAACAATCAGTTTACTTGTGAAATATTACATTGTCATTGAAAAAATTAAAGTTTTCATTGAGGGAGGATCCTGAACCAAACCTGGATGCCCAATTTTCACCACACCTAGGGAAAGGTAGTAGTCTAGACTGATAATCTTGTCAGATAACATAAAATATTCTTGGTAAAATCACCAAATCCCATGAACATATAACCTCCATACAACAAAAGCTAAGGGAAAATCCTTTATGTTGGTTTAATCAAATAACATATAACAATAGGTCACTCAGTCACAGCTGTCACATGATGACCAGTTGGTTTTTGACACTTGAAAACCACTTTGTAATTTAGATTTCCATGACTACAAATTTGTTTATCACAGCTTCCAGTAAAAACATATTTTGACCTGGGTTGACTCTAGGAATAGAAGATGTATTTGTCCATTTCGTCCATGAATACCACAGTCAGCCATCTTGGACTGAAGGTGTCACAATCAGAATGTGTCTGGAATGAGAAGTCACTTACTCCTGCTACAGTATTTCTCTGGATTTACTATATGAACCATGAGTTGTTTGGAGAACTGTTATGATGATGTCACCTGAAATTGGTGAGAGTTATAAAAAGAGCCCTAGAGTTCTTTATTTCAGCAGAGTTCCACAGCGTCCAGTAGAGGCTCTAACAGTGAAGAGGTGACCTGTGGATTAATAAGCAGGGCTTCATCTGAGGGTGAAATGGTGCAAAGCCATTAAAAGAATATTACATTTTCTTCAAACAACAACATCTATAAACTCACAATAATAATCCTCCCTTATCACCACTGACCCTCTGTCGGTGTGTGATGGTATATTTACCTGAAGACATCTTGTCCTCTCCATCGTTGTCTCCATTCACAATTTCTTCAAATATCTTCTCATACAAAACTACTGGATTCATTCGGATTCATTTCAAGTTTTATATGTAGCTTCCTTGGGACAACGTCTACAAAGTTTGTTCACAGTTTTGAGAAATATTGATTTTTGGATTTTTTATTAATTTTTGAAATATTAAAAATTTGCCTTTACTTACTTACCACATTTTGATAGTTTATGAAATGGAAATGCTTAGCAATGTCACTATAGTTACTATTGAGCACTGATAGGAAGTCATATATGGACTTTCACTTGGTACCAAGATCTTTGACCGTGAGTGACCTTGGAGGGTTAAACTCAAGGTTACCTATGTCACCATTTCAAAAATCATCTTCTCCAAAACTACTAGACAGATTAATTTTAATTTTTTTATGTAGCTTCCTTGGGACAATGTTGTTGAGCACTGATAGGGAGACATATATGGACTTTCATTTACTTTGAGTTATCCTTTACTGAAAGTACCACCTACTTCTATTGGGAGATTGATCTCCTGCATCAAGACCACAGGACTGTAACATAGTAGCAGACCCTGACGACCTCGCAAATTGAACATGTTATTGATTCTTGCTAGAACATGCTGATGAGATACAGGGAGATAGATTGTATTTTTTGTCTTTTACCAGTGATGAATCAAACTACAGCATCTTGAAACATATGCTCTGCAAAATCGTATATAACTCTT